>NC_083345.1:46943536-47543536 GCF_019175385.1 Lycium barbarum | reverse complement strand
GGGATGATATAGAATGCTAACATTATAATCTTTCTACAACTCCAATCATCACCGTTGCCGTAAATTCAAATCTTTCTGCTTGAAAATATAATGGAGACTCTTGTGATATGTGTAAAATATCAATGTGAACACCATACAAATAATGTCTCCACATCTTCAATGCATGAATCACCGCAGCTAACTCAAGATCATGGGTTGATAGTTTTTCTCGTGTTTTCGCAACTGCCTTGAAGCATAAGCAATAACTTTACCGTGTTGCATCAACACACAACCCAACCCTACTCCTGAAGCATCACAACAGACAACATATCCCTCTGACCCTTCAGGAAGTGTTAGAACTGGGTCCGAAGTCAATCTATTTTTCAACTCCTGAAAACTGCGTTCACAAGCATCCGTCCATTGAAATTTAGTCGATTTCTGAGTCAGCTTCTTCAGTGGTGTAGAAATAGAAGAAAAACCTTCTACAAATCTTCTGTAATAACCTGCTAGACCCAGAAAACTACGAACCTCCGTACGTGTTGTAGGTCTCGGCTAAGTCTTTACAGCTTCAATCTTCTACATCAGGAACACATAATCTGCCTCGACACCTGCGAACTCCATCTGCAAAAATTTCAAAGGATGATTTCTTCTTCTGAGGAAGTGTGTTTTTGTAATGAACTAATATGGGATCCTCATACTGCTGTTCTTTCACCTCAACTACTAATGATGAAACAATTGAATTCTTAATGGTAACTCTCATATTTCCCGAGTCCATTACTCGAACTCCTAGGCTAGCTAACTGCTGAAGCTCACGAGCTAACTCTCTCTTCTCTGGTTGAACATCACATAAGATTCCCATAGACCTATGGCTAAGAGCATCAGCTATGACGTTCGCTTTCCCGGGATGATATAGAATGCTAACATTATAATCTTTCTACAACTCCAATCATCACCGTTGCCGTAAATTCAAATCTTTCTGCTTGAAAATATAATGGAGACTCTTGTGATATGTGTAAAATATCAATGTGAACACCATACAAATAATGTCTCCACATCTTCAATGCATGAATCACCGCAGCTAACTCAAGATCATGGGTTGATAGTTTTTCTCGTGTTTTCGCAACTGCCTTGAAGCATAAGCAATAACTTTACCGTGTTGCATCAACACACAACCCAACCCTACTCCTGAAGCATCACAACAGACAACATATCCCTCTGAACCTTCAGGAAGTGTTAGAACTGGGTCCGAAGTCAATCTATTTTTCAGCTCCTGAAAACTGCGTTCACAAGCATCCGTCCATTGAAATTTAGTCGATTTCTGAGTCAGCTTCTTCAGTGGTGTAGAAATAGAAGAAAAACCTTCTACAAATCTTCTGTAATAACCTGCTAGACCCAGAAAACTACGAACCTCCGTACGTGTTGTAGGTCTCGGCTAAGTCTTTACAGCTTCAATCTTCTACATCAGGAACACATAATCTGCCTCGACACCTGCGAACTCCATCTGCAAAAATTTCAAAGGATGATTTCTTCTTCTGAGGAAGTGTGTTTTTGTAATGAACTAATATGGGATCCTCATACTGCTGTTCTTTCACCTCAACTACTAATGATGAAACAATTGAATTCTTAATGGTAACTCTCATATTTCCCGAGTCCATTACTCGAACTCCTAGGCTAGCTAACTGCTGAAGCTCACGAGCTAACTCTCTCTTCTCTGGTTGAACATCACATAAGATTCCCATAGACCTATGGCTAAGAGCATCAGCTACGACGTTCGCTTTCCCGGGATGATATAGAATGCTAACATTATAATCTTTCTACAACTCCAATCATCACCGTTGCCGTAAATTCAAATCTTTCTGCTTGAAAATATAATGGAGACTCTTGTGATATGTGTAAAATATCAATGTGAACACCATACAAATAATGTCTCCACATCTTCAATGCATGAATCACCGCAGCTAACTCAAGATCATGGGTTGATAGTTTTTCTCGTGTTTTCGCAACTGCCTTGAAGCATAAGCAATAACTTTATCGTGTTGCATCAACACACAACCCAACCCTACTCCTGAAGCATCACAACAGACAACATATCCCTCTGACCCTTCAGGAAGTGTTAGAACTGGGTCCGAAGTCAATCTATTTTTCAACTCCTGAAAACTGCGTTCACAAGCATCCGTCCATTGAAATTTAGTCGATTTCTGAGTCAGCTTCTTCAGTGGTGTAGAAATAGAAGAAAAACCTTCTACAAATCTTCTGTAATAACCTGCTAGACCCAGAAAACTACGAACCTCCGTACGTGTTGTAGGTCTCGGCTAAGTCTTTACAGCTTCAATCTTCTGGGTATCCACCCGAATGCCATCAGCAGAAATAATATGCCCCAGAAAAGTCACAGAATTTAACCAAAACTCAAATTTTGAAAATTTTGCATATAGCTCTCGAGCCTGAAGAACTCTAAGGACAGCAGGTAAATGATCTGCATGCTCTGCCTCGGATCTAGAATATACCAGAATATCATTGATGAACACAATCACAAACAAGTCTAGGAAAGGCTTGAACACATTGTTCATCAAATCCATGAACACCGCCGGTGGATTAGTCTATCCGAACGGCATTACTCAAAATATGAAATGACCATATCTAGTTCTGATGGTCGTCTTAGGAATATTTTTCTCCTTAACTCTCACTTGGTGGTACCCCAATCTCAAGTCTATCTTTGAGAACCATTTGGCACCCTGCAATTGATCAAATAAATCATCAATTCTTGGGAGCGGATATTTATTCTTGATCGTCACCTTGTTCAGCTGTTTGTAATCAATACACATCCGCAAGGAGCCATCTTTCTTTCTTACAAACAATACAGGTGCTCCCCACGGTGATGAACTAGGCCTAATAAAGCCTTTCTTGAGCAAATCCTTCAATTTCTCCTTCAACTACTTCAATTCAGCAGGAGCCATTCTATAAGGAGGAATAGATATTGGCTTAGTATCCGGTAACACATCGATGGCAAAGACAATCTCCCGTTATGGTGGAAGACCTGGAAGCTCGTCCGGGAATACATCCGGAAACTCATTCACTACTGGAACAGACTGAAGAGTTGGCGACTCTGCTTCTATATTCTGAACTCGGACTAAATGATAAATACAACCTTTAGCAATCATCTTCCTTGCCTTGATATAGGAAATAAACCTACCTCTCGGAGACGCTGTATTTCCCTTCTACTCTAAAACTGGTTCTCCCGAAAACTAAAAACGAATCATTTTTGTTCTACAATCAACATTGGCATAACAAGAAGCCAACCAATCCATACCGATGATGACATCAAAGTCTACCATTTTCAACTCATGTAGATCATCCATAGTATGTTTGTCACAAATCACAACCACACAATTTCTATATACCTGACTAGCTATCACTGGGTCACCCATGGGTGTAGACACTTCAAAAGGCTTAATTGGCTCAGGCTTTACCCCAATACGATCGGCAATATAAGGAGTAATATAGGACAATGTAGAACCTAGATCAATCAATGCATACACATCATGAGAAGATACCGATAATATACCTGTGACAACATCAGGGGAGGACTCTAGATCCTGTCACTCAGCTAGTGCATAAATATCACACCCTAATCTCCCTAAGGTGTGATGGGCACCCGACCCTTACTTAGGGCCGAGCGAACCCTCTGACCCTTAGTACACACACAATCCTTTTTGGACTTTTAAATCAAATAAGGATGAAATACATAGTACAGCTTTCAGAAACATTCTTTTTATCAATCTCAAATCAACAAAATCTGTAATCATATGGAATTTATCACATAACACAAAATGACACATCAGCTGATGGAGCCGCTTACAAAACTGACATTCTATACCCACAACTCTGTCTGCAAAGTCTCTAACATCAATCCAGAAATCATAACATACAAACTCTGACTCGGCAACACCCCAGGAGCAATTGGAGCTTGCCATCTCCGCTGGAACACCTTCTATATTAGCTTCAACTCATCTGGGTGTACCTGCGTGGCATGAAACGCAGCCCCCGAAGAAAAGGGGGTCAGTACGGAAAATGTACAGAGCATGTAAGGCAGAGATCACAGAAAAGGGTCATAACTGACAGTAAGAATACAGGAACATGTACAATGTCCAGAATATCAAAACTCTTGCCTTTAAAACATAAATCATACATATCGTTATCACATACCGTACCCGGCCCGTTATGGGACTCGGTGGATAAAATCATGTCATCATACTTTCATATCATAATGCATGCATATACATACACATATGTATATATATATACCGTACCCGGCTCTCTAGTGAGGGACTCGGTGAATGAAGTCATACCGTACCCGGCCCATTAAGGGACTCGGTGGATAAAGTCATGCATGTGAACATCATATATCATATACATACCGTACCCGGCCCTCTAGTGAGGGACTCGGTGAATCAAATCATCATATGCCCTCCTGGCCACCATAACATATCATCATCTCATCATATCATCATATACATATACCGTACCCGGCCCGTTAAGGGACTCGGTGAACAATGCAGTGGAGTGCGCACGATAACATACCCGGCCCGGGACTCGGTGAATAGGCATATTGAGGCTTGCATGAATAGAGTAGTGCGAAACCACATGCACATAAATCAAGACTCGATAGATACGTACACTTACCGACATCTGAAGGCTCAGAAACAAGTTTCGGGTCAATCCGATTTAGTATAAGAAAGTTATGAGCGTTTGAAGTACAGAACCTTCTACGAACGTTTCAGAAGTCATTTTCGGAAAATCAAAGCAACAATCATATCAAGTACCTTTCGGATATCGTTACGGATCAAATCAATATGCCGACATCATATATCATATATGCATATAACAGATTCCTGCATGCATACTCATAGAACATCAAACAGTGTATTGCTGCGGAACGTGCAGCCCGATCCATACAATATATTGCTGTGGAACGTGCAGCCCGATCCATAATATAATATAATTCTGCCGAGGAACGTTCGGCCCGATCCATAAATACAATATATTACTGCCGAGGAACGTTCGGCCCGATCCAAGACTGTATGCAAAAGTTAGAAACATTAATACTTACAGAACCATTTTAAGGACATGAACTCTTATACTTGGCTCATTATCCGATTATGCATTAATCTCAACCATACTAAGTATACTCATATCAATAGGCCAATAAGAATCGTAAACAAACTAGGAAACTTATCAAATAGATTTTCGGAATCATGGATACGTGTCGAAACCATATGAAGTGGCTTATGGAGATCAAAAATATTAGCCATCCTAGTGGCTCTAAGAATAGGAATTTCTTTGAAATCATACATATACGTCATTTTCTTGTCTCATAAGGATCATGCCAAAAGAAAGAAAGGGTAAGCCTTACATACGTGCTTCACATCCTATTAGCTACGCTTATTTATCCAAGCTTGCTAGTCTACATACAAAAGAATTCACATAATCGTTAGATTCATTGTCATTCACTTTGCCTTAGCTTCTCAAACTTTCGGCAGCATTTCCCCTGTAAATACACCATCCCCGAGAATCTAACTCGGCCAATTTATCAACAACAAACCCGAGAATTCAACTCGGCCAAATTATCAACAACAATAATATCAACAATCCTACTAGCAACTTCATCAATCAATCCAAAATATATTCTAACATTAACAACTTTCGTCATACAATTCAACGTCATTCCATTTATATTCAATTCATAATTGTTCACATATTCAAATACTAATCCGAAACCATTCAACAATATTCAAGAACACTTCAACAACCCGCACAACTTTCCAAACGACCCAACCAACAAATTCCCTTCTTTCAAGTTCAATTACAACAACCCAACTTACAATCTTCCAAACACATGTCTCACTTTTAAATTCATGAATTATATTTATAACCTACACATTAGCAACTCTATTCTTATAATTATAAGGAACCATACTAATGTCGCATTAACTTCTTCCATAATCCGCAAACGATTACAACTTCATTTCCAACCATTAAATCTTCATTTAACATCACAGAATCCACAACACCATAATCAAAATGCTAAATAAAATTAATTCATCATATCTACACAATAACTACCCCTATTCGGCCATAACCCCTATATCCATATTTCATGAATTTCATCCATTTCCACCTACTACAACATGCATAAACTATCCATAACATATGTTCTTGGCTAAGGTTGTAAACTTGCACAAATGAATGATTTTATTGCTCCAACAACCGCTCCATGTTAAAGAGGACCTTCCAATTGCTTGGAATGCTAGAAGAAAAATATTTTTCTTGATCAATTTCCATGGCTCAATTTTTGGAGCCATGGCCGAATACTACTATATATTCTCTCTTCTTGAAACTTCTTCAAGTTTCTTGAAATAAAAAGAAGATGAATAATAATCCATGGGCCATATTTTATTTATACACATTTAGCATCCATATGGGCTTTGGCCCAACTAATTTGGACGGCCACATGGCCTTTTAGTTCAAGCCCAACTCTTTTTTTTTTTTTTTTGGAATTCATGAAAAATTATTTTTCCCAATTCCAAATTTGCCCTTAGCCTTCCGCCATATTACCATAAGCCATCTTGTGAATTTCCCTTTTTACCCTTAGCCTTTCTCAATATTTCCACATCCATAATTTTCGCAAACGACTTGTACATTAAAATGATTTTGGAAAATAGTCTTGCCCTTAACTTCTCGCCATCATCTTGAATTATCCGAACGTACAAAATACGGGCTATAACAATAAATACGGCGCTGAGGACCACTCGAACTGGGGGCTCCTCCTCTGCCCCTACCATGACCTACTGGTGTCTGTGAGCCTTACCTCGGAGGGCATACAGATGATGAAGAACTAGCCGCTGACCCTGTGGGCTGAACCGTACCCCTATCACCTCGGAATGGACACTCCCGCATAATATGGTCTAACTGGCTACAAGCATAGCAAACATCCAAACCTAATCGGCACTACCCTCAATGTAACTTACTGGACTGAGTACATCATGGTAAAGGTGGTCTCATCTGGCCTGAATCACCCCTATATTGAGAACCCGGAGCTCTGAAACTCTGACCAGGTCAGGAGCGAATTGGGCGATCAAATCTATGGCCCGCAAATCATGCAGTTGCACTAGTCACTGAATGGACTGAGTGTCTAGAATATTGCTGCCTCTGACCTCCTCTAAGCTCACTAACAGGACCTGAGGATCTGGCCCTCTTGCTATAACCCCTATCATACTCACATTCGTTCCCCAGCTATTGTTGCCGCTCTTTTAAATTCTAGGCATAGGCCTAGATGCGAGAAATGTCCATACCATCTTGAAGTGAAGCTGTCAAACACTCAGCCATCAAATGTGGCCCTAAGCCATTTACAAATCGGTACACGCGATCTCCCATATCAGCTACCATGGTCGGACCTTACCAAGCCAAAGAATTGAAACAGAGGTTATACTCTAGGGCATTCATATTTTCCTGTCTAAGATTCACGAACCTGTCAGCTCTAGCACGTCGAACCTCTGGCGGCAAATAGTGTTGGACGAAAGCATCCACAAACTCTTGTCATACCGGTGGAGGTGCATTGACTCCTCTAGAAGACATCCAAACTATATACCAATGAACCGCAACAACCCGTAATCTATAGGCCTCTACCGACTCAACATCCGAAGCATGCATTATTCACAATGTTCATAACATTCTATCTATAAAGCTTTGCGGGTCCTCATCCAGTTTTGACCCAAAGAATTCTGGAGGGTTCAAACTAATAAAATCACTAGCTCTAGCACTGATAGCTCTATCAGTATGACCCGTACCTTTCCGCTGGGCCTGAGCGGTGACTTACTAGTTAGAAAATGGATGGCCTCTTTCACCTCTTGGCCTGAGGCATCTGGTGGAGGAACTGGGGGTACTGGAGTTGGAGTTGAGGCTCATTCATGCTCCTCTAAAGCAGGCAGTGAGTGAGAGGACCGAGATGGAATCTCATTATGAGACTCGCCCTCCTCTATATCTGTTGACGGCACCCGCTCAGTCCGCTTTCCTGCCACTATCTTGCCCTTTTGGGCTGCTGTAGTTTTTCTCTTTACAGGCATCGCTGAAAACATAACACATGATTAAGAAAAGGAAAATTCTTATATCATGTCTTTATCATACGATCGATGATGAAGAAGAAGGTCATTCATTCCTAAATGCCCGCAACCTCCTGTTTATAAGTGTGGCGCGCTTCACACCCATAAACAAGACTCTACTGGACACGGCTTGTAGACACACCCTAGGATGAACTGCTCGGATACCACTTTTGTCACGACCCAACTGGAAGGCCATGACGGGCACTCGGAGCTAACTTACCGAGCACCTCTTAACATATTCTCATAATCACTTATAAGTGAGCCACATGGCTAACTCATAATTATCATGAACTAAAAAGACACAAGTTCCATCTAACATATATGCTTTTATAAAACATCATAGACTATGCCCACATGTACAAGCCGACAAGGCCACAAAATGATATACAAAATGTGAACCGATAAGCTACAGGATACCTAGCTATACACATTTGTCTACGAGCCTCTATGAAGAGTATGTAATATCATAAATACGGGACAGGACCCCCCCCCCCCCCCCCCAAATTCCCAAATATGTACACAAAAAGAATAATACCAAATACTGCGGCTCCCAATCAAAAGGAACACTGCTATGCAATCACCGACGAAGTAGCCTAAAGGTCTGTCCTGTCCCCCTGTCTACCTGCAGGCATCAACGCAGCATCCACAAACATAAGGACGTTAGTACGAATAATGTACTGAGTATGTAAGGCATGAATAGTAACGTGATGAAAGCATAAAGATAACATAAGGTAAAGTGAGCAATTTATACCTCGTACACTTCTTAAGACGTTTGTCATGCAAACTCAATCTCTAAAGGAAACATTTCATACATATACATATACTATACCATACCCAACCCTGTAAGTTCGGTATCACCCATACCCTGCCATATAAGGCTCGGTATTGTCCATACCCGACCATATCAAAATCGGTGTTGTCCATACACAATTGCAGTGGTGCACACACAATAGATATCATACCCGGCTATATAAGCTCGGTATCATAAAATATCTATATACATATATGACATACATGAGTATATGAAAGAAACATTACAACTCTGTCGGGATGACATAAAGTCGGTAAACCCCGGATTTCTATTATGGAATTACCATCCTCATCATCATCATTATCATCATCACTATGAAGAACTTTTACCAATAATATCATAAGAATCTTGAAAGACATGAACTTCTAGCATTTCTAGAATTAGGACATTTCAGATATCTTAAATCGATTCACAATAAGGAAATCATGCCTTTAGAAAGAAGGGTTAGCCTTACATACCTTTACGTATTCTTAACTACTTAACGTTCTCCTTAAAAGTCAACAAAATCTACATTCAAGAGGATTCACACTAAGGTTAAGTCTTGAAAACACTTCTAAGTTCAAACTAGTGCAATTAACGAGCTAACGAAATTTGGGCAGCATTTCCCCTATTTTGTCAACTTCACCCATATCACAAAATAACTTCGAAACAAAAATAAAAACATCCACAACATCATAATCAAAAATTTAGATGCAATTTAATCTCAAATTTGTCCAAAATCCCTTTTCAATTTCATCTCATAGTCATCTTCTTCACTCCAACACTTTATGACTTCTCCACTTTAATTCTTTTTCTTTCCAAGAGTTACTAAGCCTTTATATCAACTCAATCATGTAAATAACAGGAAGAACCTACCTTATTATAGAAGAACGTCACCTCACCCAACTCCTTTCAAAACCAAGTTTATCACAACTTTGAATAGAAGCAAGAACAATCACCTTCCATAGATTCTCTTTGGGTTTTGATGTTGATCTTATCTCTTGATGATATGGAAAGGTTTGGAGTGTTATGTAACCTTCAATAACTCCCAATAACTCTCTAGAAGTGTGGGGAAATAAGTATGGAAAGTTAATGTGAAGAATGGGGTCCTTTAGGGTTTAAAAAGGTGTCCAATTCGCCTCACCGCTCCGCGACTCAGCATACTGAGTATGCGGCCGCATACTCCCTCCATAACATGGGGGTGGTGTTGGACAGAAATATCGCCCAAAATGGGGAGTTTCCGGCCAATATGTGGCCCAGCATACTGAGTATGCGGCTACATGTTGCTCCTTTTTCCCCGGTTTCGCGAAAATGCGTTATTTTCGATTCATTTGACCTCCAATCCTTATGGAACCTTCTTGGAATTTGTATAAAACTTTGTTAACTATCTAATGGGCCCTATATCTCCCTTTCAAGGCATTACTAAATAATGTATAACTCAAATGATACGAAATCTTCCCAAAACATGACTCAAATTCCAATTCCTTTGACGAGCTTATTTCCACCAATTCATATGACTCCAAAACCTTAGGGTACACACTTAAAGTTATCAAATACCCTTATTAACCTTATAAGGACCTCATATCCACTTTAGGATTGCATTAATCTACTCATAATGTGAACGACACGAAATTTCCAAGATGTAACAGTTTTGAAGGCCGTCTTTGGAATGTCTTTCTCTCTAACTCTCACCTGGTGATATCCTGATCTCAAATATATCTTTGAGAACCATTTAGCACCTTACAACTGATAAAATAAATCATTAATCCCCAAAAGTGGATACTTGTTCTTTATTGTAACCTTATTCAGTTGCCTATAATCAATGCATATCCGCAAAGAGCCGTCTTTCTTCCTCACAAATAACATTGGTGCTCCCCACGACAATGTGCTAGGCCTGATAAAGCCTATCTCAAGTAAGTCCTCCAACTGCTCCTTCAACTCCCTCAACTCAGTAGGTGCTATCTTATAAGAAGGAATAGATATTGGTTGAGTATCTGGTAACACATCAATGGCAAAGTCAATCTCCCGTTCTGGTGGAAGACCTGGAAGCTCATCAGGGAATACATCTGGAAATTCATTAAGTACTGGAACGGACGGAAGAATCATTGGCTTTGCATATGTATGCTAAACTCGGACTAAATGATAAATACATCCCTTGGAAATCATCTTCCTTGCCTTGAGATAGGAAATAAACCTACCTCTCGGTGATGCTGTATTACCCTTCCACTCTAGAACTGGCTCTCCTGGAAACTGAAATAGTTCCATCTTTGTTCTATAATCAACGTTAGCATAACAAGAAGCCAACCAATCCATACCCATAATGAAGATCACAAACTATAACCACACAACTTCTATATACCCGTCTAGCTATCACTAGATCGCCAACGAGTGTAGATACCTCAAAAGGTTTAATCGACTCGGGTTTCACCCTAAACTGACTAGCAATAAAAGGAGTAACATACGATAACGTAGAACCCGGATCAATCAAGGCATATACATCATGAAAAGATACTGATAGAATACTTGTAACCACATTAGGCGAAGACTCGAGATCCTGTCGACCAGCCAATGCATAAATGCAGTTCTGAGGATCGCTCAAGCTGGACGCTCCCCCTCTGCTTCTACCGCGTCCTGCTGATGTCTGAGAGTCTTACCCCGGAGGATATAAAGATGATTACTAACCAGCTGCCGATATTGTAGGCTGAACCATACCTCTACCACCTCTCGATGGACACTCACACAAAATATGGCCTGGCTGACCACAAGCATAACAAACATCTGAACCCATGTCACACCCTAATCTACCTAGGGTGTGATGGGCACCCGACCCCATATTCGGAGCTGAGCGAACCCGCTGACTCTTATTACATACTTACCCTCTTTAAACTCTTACGTCAATATGAAGTGGAAAACATAATAAAGCTTTCAGAATTTTTCTTTTCTTTGTACTCAATTCAAACAAAATTTGTGGCCATGTGGGATCTGTAACTTAAAATATCAAGACACATAGGCTGGTAAAGCCGCTTTCAAGACTGACATACTACACCCACGACTCTGGTAAAGCCGCTGGAACATCTTCTATAATAGCTTCTACTCATCTGGGTGTACCTGCGCGGCATGAAACGAAGCCCCCGAAGAAAGGGGGTCAGTACGAGCAATGTACTGAGTATGTAAGGCATGAATAGTAACATAGTAAGGGGTATAAATATGAATAATAACATAATGGAAATATAGAGCATATCATGAGATAAAAGAGTAACCTGTACATCTGAGTGCCTCTTAGGGCGGATGCCATGCATGTTTGGCTTTCTTTGAAAACATTTCTTCTTCATATATATAGAAAATAGAACATGTCATAGCGCCGAGCAACGTCGGCTCCCCCACATATGTCCCGCGTCCGGGCATCCCGCGTCCGGGATGATAAATTACGGCAACTGACCAGGTGGAAATGCGTCTATAGCACAACATATGGCCCTTTTCCCCATATCCCCCATATACATATACATATATCATATACATATATCATATAAGCAGCATGCATGAGAGCCCAAAGAAAGTCATGTATCCATCGGAGTGACGTAAGGTCGGTAACTTACATTATGGAATGACCATGGCCGCTTTGTCTCACCTTGAAGGAACAATTATTATAAGATGAGACGAGCAACGAATAACAGCATACATAAACCGACACCTGAAGGCTCAGAAACAAGTTTCAGGTCAATCCGATTTAGTATAAGGAAGTTATGAGCGTTTGAAGTACAGAACCTTCTACGAACGTTTCAGAAGCTATTTTTGGAAAATCAAAGCAATAATCATATCAAGTACCTTTCGAGCATGAAATCATTCTTATCATAGTCATCATAGAAATATTCTCATCCTCGACATCATCAATGTCGTTGTAAGACATATCCATCGTTATTGTCATAAAAGCTTACAATACCATAAACCTTTGTTTTGGAAAAATACAGACATTTTGGAAAACATTGACGGGTTATCGGGAAAGTAATCATTGCCTTGGGACCATAGACTTCTAACTTTTGAAGACAAGGAAGATATTGGGAAGAGAATCATGCCTTGGAATCATAAACATCTAACTTTTGAAAAACAAGTAAGATATGGAAACAATTATGAAATCATAACATCGGGATCATGCCTTTGAAAGAGAGGGACGAGCCTTAACATACCTGTTCCACGTCCTATTAGCTACGCTTAATTGTCCAAGCTCGTTATCGCTAGTCTATATTCAAGAAGATTGACGCAATCATTAGATTCATCGTCACACACACTTGTCTTAGTCTTTCAAATGAATTCACTTATGATCTGCCGAAATTTCGGCAGCATCTCCCCTGTAAATACACCATCCCCGAGAATCTAACTCGGCCCAAATCATTAATCAACAAATTCGAGAATTCCACTCGGCCAAACTATCAACAACAATACCATCAATCATACCAACGACATCAACAATCAATTCAAGACGCATTCTAACATTAACATCCTTTGTCATACAATTCAACGACATTTCATTTTTATTCAATTCAATTCACATAACATTCAAAATGACTCAATCAACACACTACTTCACCCGACACCTTCCAAATTCAACAAGAACAATAACAACTTATTTCCTTCTTTCAAATTCAATCACCACAACCCAACTTACAATCTTCCAAACAAATGTCTCACTTCCAAGTTCATGAATTATATTTCCAACCTACACATTAGCAATATCATTCCTACAAATATAAGAAACCATACTAATGTCACACTAACTTCTTACATAATCCACAAACAATCACAACTTCATTTCCAACCATTAAATCCTTATTTTACATCATAGAATCCACAACTACAACAATCAAATACTTAATAAAATTAATTCATCATTTCTTAACAACATACCACCTATTCGGCCATACCCTATATATTTCTAATTCATGAATTTCACCCATTTCCACATACTACAACACTTCACAAATCATCTATAACACATGAAAGGGAAGATTAAACCTTACCTTTACCCTTGATTCCTCCATTCGGCTAGGGCTTCCTATCTTGCACCATGAATGCTTTGCTTGTTCCAACAACCACTCTATATTAATTAGGACCTTTAAATTAGTTGGAATACTAGAAGGAAATAATTTTTCTTGATCAATTTCATGGGCACCAATTTTTAGTGCCATGGCCGAATGCCCCTATGATTTCTTTCTTGAAATTTCTTGAACTTGTATAGGAAGGTTATGTCTTGTTATACAAGCCTTTGTCCATATATATAAAATTAACATCACCAAATAGAATGAGGACACATGTCCTCTTTCTTGAAGTTTCTCTAATTTTCTTAAATTAAAAAAGATGACTTAATCCTGGTTAGTCGTCACTCTTTTCTTTCTTCCTTTTTTTTTTTCAAGACTTACAAGTTTCCATAATTCACTTCTAACCCCAAATTTTTCCTTAATATTTCCATGAGCCACCTTGTGAATTTTCCTTTTTACCCCTAGCCTTTCTTAATATTTCCACATCAATAATGTTCATAAGCAACTTGCATATTAAACAAGATCAAAATATGGTCTTGCCCTTAACTTTTCGCAATTATCTTGAATTTTCCGAACGTACAAAATACGGGCCATAACATCCTCCCCCCCCCCCCCCCCTTTAGAACATTCGTCCTCGAATGTTCAACTGATCTTATGGGCTGCCATAATACTTCGGGAGGGTCCCTTTTATAGTCGTTCTTCTCTTCATGCCCATTCCTTATCCCTCACCCTGTTCTCCTTATACTCGAACTCCTGGGTCTTTACACGAGTCCTCATTCCACGTCATGGGTTTCCTTTTCTGGTACTTGAAAATATTGTGATCCCCTTTTGGTCTAATATAATATGGTCTCCCCCCCCCCCCCCTTTAAGGGGCTCCTTATATGCCAACAGTCCTTTTATGAAGTCTTCGTTTATGCCTTATTCCTCATCTCTCTTTCCGGCTCTGTGCATAACATATCGAAACTTCTTATCCCAAGTTTTCTTTTACTTTCTGTCTATGTCATCCCTTTGTCCACATTTCCATACCTTTCCATCCACTATTCGTCCTTTCGCTTGCTTAGCTCACTTGTTCGTAATTCTTCTTAGCTACGCGTTTGTGCTGCAGCTGGGCGTCCATATTTTTCGAGCGTCCTACTACTTTTGCCGTCAGCATAGAATCCTTATAGTTTACACTCTCTTTATCGTCGTTCATCGAACCCTTAACTATATTTATGATGTTATGACCGGGCGGTCTCCCCCGCACGTTCCTTGCATTTCATTCCATTTCCTCTAAGATCAAATCTTTCAGACCTCGCCTGAATTCTCATTCCATACCATTAATTTCCAAATCAACAATGTCGACCCATTATCCTTATTCTTTCCTTGCTGCGTACTCGGGTTCCTACCATTACCACGTAAAGTATTCTCTTTACTCCTATGGTTAGAGATTTCCAATTACCCTACGCCTAAATGCTTTCCTCTTCCTTCACATTCCTTGTCGTGGTCAATATTCCTTTAGCCTCACTTATTGAGATTGGTTCTCGAACCTCATACACTCCTCTTTCTTTTTTCAAATATCATTGTATTAGAACCTTCCAATCTTAACCTGTAGTGAAAATGACATCAATTTCCCTTGTAACACTTATATCATTTATTCTTGCTGTCACTCGATCTTTGGTACCCTTACTTGATTAATGCCTTCCATACCGTAGCTTCGGTTGCTGAGACTCACATGTCCACCGAGACAAGCACATATGAGATATCATACGCATTCATATATATATATATATATATATATATATATATATATATTACAATCAACTAGCTCACAAAGTACTTCCAAACGCTATTCAATCCTATCTTAATTCCAAAGCTGTAACGCACTCTCTGTCTCTTCACCAATCTAATTTGCCTCGTCCTACGCGTCTTCTTATGGTCTCCAACCGTCCCATATACTCTAGTTTCTCTTAGGCTACTCTAACTTCTCACTTGTCTCTTATGTCTGGATATATAGAATTTCTGGCATACTTTCCAGGGGGTCACCCATCCTGAAATTACTCCCACCTTAGCACGCTTAACCTCGAAACTTTGATGAAATTCGGTGTCTTAATGCTGATATAACCGCGTCCACTTCCTCGCATGACCTTTATTACATGATCTGGAGCAAGTCGAGGTCTTATAGATTCCGAGACATTCTCGTAACACGTCCTTCTCTTTACAATTACTATTTTACACCTTTTACTTTCGTGTGTGACTACCTCTCGTTCTAGATCCCGGATTCCTGATGGTAACAAATATACCTCCGTCGCCGTTACTTACGCATACCCGATTATCACCTAGTTCGGACTTCCACTCACCATCCTTACCTAATAATCCACAGCAAAACTATTTGTCGACTTTCTCTGAATCCTTTAGCAGACCTTACTCCTACTAAGCCTCGAACGTTATCCATTTTAATTCTCTAGGCTGCTAATCGTCTTTCTCGCTATTATTCTTCGTGTCATATCAAATCCATAACCTTTCTGAAACAACGCATCTCACTTATTGCCTATTTATAGTATTTCTTTTCCACGCTTCTTCCTGTTGGACGTACTTAACTAAATGACCTGATTTTTGAACAATTCCGACAGAATCTCCTTTGCAATCCTTACTATTCCAAATTTGTGCGCAACAAATATCGACAATACCTTACAGGGCATACATACGTATACGACACATCTCAGCCATCCAGAGCCTCCAATTTCAGGTAACAGAACAAAATATCAATACTTACCCCTGTGACTTTCCATATCGTTTCTCACCTTCTTCCGTCGTAGGTAGGGCTTGTATAAGGAATTTCATTTTCCTATGACTTGGATCTATCGCACGATCTAAGACAGAAAGAAGGTCAATAATCCCTAGATGCCCCGCAGCCTCCTGTTTATAAATGTGGCCGGTTTCACACCCATAAACAGGACTCTACTAGACACGACTTTGCAGACAACCCCTAGGATGACCTGCTCTGATACCACTTTGTCACATCCTAATCTACCTAGGGTGTGATGCGCACCCGACCCCATATTCGGAGCCGAGCGAACCCGCTGACTCTTATTACATACTTAACCTCTTTAAACTCTTACGTCAATAAGAAGTGGAAAACATAATAAAGCTTTCAGAATTTTTCTTTTCTTTGTACTCAATTCAAACAAAATCTGTGGCCATGTGGGATCTGTAACATAAAATAGCAAGACACATCGGCTGGTGAAGCCGCTTTCAAGACTGACATACTACACCCACGACTCTGTCTGCAAAGTCTCTAACTTCGAACAGGACATCATAACATAGTACTCTGACCCGGCAACACTCCAGAGCAAATGGAGCACGCCAACTCCGCTGGAACATCTTCTATAATAGCTTCTACTCATCTGGGTGTACCTGCGCGGCATGAAACGAAGCCCCCGAAGAAAGGGGGTCAGTACGAGCAATGTACTGAGTATGTAAGGCATGAATAGTAACATAGTAAGGGGTATAAATATGAATAATAACATAATGGAAATATAGAGCATATCATGAGATAAAAGAGTAACCTGTACATCTGAGTGCCTCTTAGGGCGGATGCCATGCATGTTTGGCTTTCTTTGAAAACATTTCTTCTTCATATATATAGAAAATAGAACATGTCATAGCGCCGAGCAACGTCGGCTCCCCCACATATGTCCCGCGTCCGGGCATCCCGCGTCCGGGATGATAAATTACGCCAACTGACCAGGTGGAAATGCGTCTATAGCACAACATATGGCCCTTTTCCCCATATCCCCCATATACATATACATATATCATATAAGCAGCATGCATGAGAGCCCAAAGAAAGTCATGTATCCATCGGAGTGACGTAAGGTCGGTAACATACATTATGGAATGACCATGGCCGCTTTGTCTCACCTTGAAGGAACAATTATTATAAGATGAGACGAGCAATGAATAACAACATACATAAACCGACACCTGAAGGCTCAGAAACAAGTTTCAGGTCAATCCGATTTAGTATAAGGAAGTTATGAGCGTTTGAAGTACAGAACCTTCTACGAACGTTTCAGAAGCTATTTTTGGAAAATCAAAGCAATAATCATATCAAGTACCTTTCGAGCATGAAATCATTCTTATCATAGTCATCATAGAAATATTCTCATCCTCGACATCATCAATGTCGTTGTAAGACATATCCATCGTTATTGTCATAAAAGCTTACAATACCATAAACCTTTGTTTTGGAAAAATACAGACATTTTGGAAAACATTGACGGGTTATCGGGAAAGTAATCATTGCCTTGGGACCATAGACTTCTATCTTTTGAAGACAAGGAAGATATTGGGAAGAGAATCATGCCTTTGAATCATAAACATCTAACTTTTGAAAAACAAGTAAGATATGGAAACAATTATGAAATCATAACATCGGGATCATGCCTTTGAAAGAGAGGGATGAGCCTTAACATACCTGTTCCACGTCCTATTAGCTACGCTTAATTGTCCAAGCTCGTTATCGCTAGTCTACATTCAAGAAGATTGACGGAATCATTAGATTCATCGTCACACACACTTGTCTTAGTCTTTCAAATGAATTCACTTATGATCTGCCGAAATTTCAGCAGCATTTCCCTTGTAAATACACCATCCCCGAGAATCTAACTCGTCCCAAATCATTAATCAACAAATCCGAGAATTCAACTCGGCCAAACTATCAACAACAATACCATAAATCATACCAACGACATCAACAATCAATTCAAGACGCATTCTAACATTAACAACCTTTGTCATACAATTCAACGACATTTCATTTTTATTCAATTCAATTCACATAACATTCAAAACAACTCAATCAACACACTACTTCACCCGACACCTTCCAAATTCAACAAGAACAAGAACAACTTATTTCCTTCTTTCAAATTCAATCACCACAACCCAACTTACAATCTTCCAAACAAATGTCTCACTTCCAAGTTCATGAATTATATTTCCAACCTACACATTAGCAATATCATTCCTACAAATATAAGAAACCATACTAATGTCACACTAACTTCTTCCATAATCCACAAACAATCACAACTTCATTTCCAACCATTAAATCCTCATTTTACATCATAGAATCCATAACTACAACAATCAAATACTTAATAAAATTACTTCATCATTTCTTAACAACATACCACCTATTCGGCCATACCCTATATATTCCTAATTCATGAATTTCACCCATTTCCACATACTACAACACTTCACAAATCATCTATAACACATGAAAGGGAAGATTAAACCTTACTTTTACCCTTGATTCCTCCATTCGACTAGGGCTTCCTATCTTGCACCATGAATTCTTTGCTTGTTCCAACAACCACTCTATATTAATTAGGACCTTCAAATTAGTTGGAATACTAGAAGGAAATAATTTTTCTTAATCAATTTCATGGGCACCAATTTTTAGTGCCATGGCCGAATGCCCCTATGATTTCTTTCTTGAAATTTCTTGAACTTGTATAGGAAGGTTATGTCTTGTTATACAAGCCTTTGTCCATATATATATAATTAACCTCACCAAATAGAATGAGGACACATGTCCTCTTTCTTGAAGTTTCTCTAATTTTCTTAAATTAAATAGATGACTTAATCTTGGTTAGTCATCACTCTTTTCTTTCTCCTTTATTTTTTCAAGACTTACAAGTTTCCATAATTCACTTCTAACCCCAAAATTTTCCTTAATATTTTCATGAGCCACCTTGTGAATTTTCGTTTTTACCCCTAGCCTTTCTTAATATTTCCACATCAATAATGGTCATAAGAAACTTTCATATTAAACAAGATCAAAATATGGCCTTGCCCTTAACTTTTCGCAATTATCTTGAATTTTCCGAACGTACAAAATACGGGCCATAACAACCCAAACGACATTTTCTAGTATGTAACTTACCACACTGAGTACATCATGGTAAAAGTGTCCTCATCTAGCCTAAATCACCTTTATACTGTAAACCTGAGGCTCTGGAACTCTGGCCTGGCCCAAAATAAAAAGGTCGATCAAATCTCTACCCTGCAAACTGCGGAGGTGCACTAGCAGTTGAGTGACCTGAATGCCTAGAATATTGCTTCCTCTAACCACCTCTGAACTTACTGACAACACCTGAAGATCTGGCCCTCTTACTCTGACCCCTATCATGCTCACGCTCGACTCTCCGTTGTTGCTTACGCTCCTCAAGATTCTGAGTGTGCGCTTGAATGCGAGATAGAGGGAAGCCATCAGACAGTTATCAATCAAATGTGGTCCCAATACTTTCACAAATCGGTAAACACGATCCTCCATCTCAGTTACCATAGCTGGAGCATAGCTAGCAAATAAATCAAACCGAAGACTGTACTCACGAACACTCATGCTCCCCTGTCTAAGGTTCAAGAAATTATAAGCTCGGGCCTGTCGAATCTCTGGCGGTAAATAATGCTAAAGGAAGGCATCTGTAAACTCCCGCCACATGGGTGGAGGCGCATTAACCCCTCTAGAAGACATCCAAGTATCATACCAATGAACGGAAACATCCCCTAGTCTATAGGAAGCCAACTCTACTGACTCCGTGTTTGAGGCATGCATTACCCGCCCCCAACATCCCATCTATAAAGTTCTGTGGGTCCTCCTCTGGTTTAGATCCAAAGTATTATAGAGGGTCTAAATGTAACGACCCGATTGGTCATTATAGTCTTTTTGACACTTTTGACCCTTCCCGAGCTTGTTTAACTCACATTTGACCCGAGGGGACCGTTAATACGGTTCCCAAGGGGTTTAGATTTGATTCGGGTGACTTTTTTTGAAATTTAGGATTTAAGCAAAAAATAGTTGACTCAAAGTTTACTTTTGGGTAAAAGGACCTTTTTCGAAAATCTGTCGATTCCGAGAGGTCCGGATGGTCATTTAGAACTTGTGGGCATATCTAGTTCGGTTCCCAATGCACTCGGGTGCATTTTGGGACATGGGTTGGGAAGTTGTAATTGAGGTATCCGGGCTTGACTCGGTCAACGAGACCTCCGTTGGGAATTCTGAGGCCACGAGTGCGTTCGTAGCGTGTTTTTACGTGTGTCTGTGTATGTGGTTTGTGAGCAGATGGCCTCGGGTATTAGTCAGGATTTCGGATTGAGATTGTGATTTTTTTTTGGGGATTTCTAGTGCTGGTGTCCGCCATGGAGGCACCGTTACCGCCTCAGCAGTGCCGCCATAGCGGTGGGATGGGCCGTTGTGGCGGCCAAGTGCATTTGAGGGCCGACCGTCTTGGCGGTCTGAGAGGCCGTGAGGGCGGGACCGCTGCTGCAGTGCCGCTGCCACTGAATAGGTAATGGGCCTAGTTATTTCATTAATTGTGTATTAAAAGCCCTTAGTCTCTCATTTATTACTATTCCGAAATTTGAGCTATTGGGAGCAAATCTAGGGTATTCTTGGAGAAGATTATTGGTGTTAAGTCCTTCTAATCTCTTTACTATTCCATTATCCCTAATCATCTTAGAATCCTTTTATCTTGATAGTTTATTAAGTGATTGAAGATTAAAAAGTGGGTTTAATGAATATTCTTTCTAGGCTTCTAAATCATGATTTGTTGGTTGGGTTAGCTTCCTTAAGCATTGAATTTTTTATTTATTTTAATGAAAACCACCAAGGTGGCATTTTATTCAAAACAAAAGAGTCGGTACAAAATCAAAAAGAAAGGAAAAAATAAAAAATAAAAGATCAAAACATGCATAAATAACAACCAAACCAAGCTAATCAACTAGAAACTCCTGGATACTTGACTTTCCTCCAATATTCGCACCTCAAAGCTCTCACCAAGTGTATGGATTTCAGTCTGTGAATTTTCTTCTAGAATCCAGGTATGTAGTTCATTAGGCTTCTAAGGTTGTGAAGTTGCACTTAGAAGAGGGAATGTCAAACAAGAACACACTAATTTATTAGTTAGCATCTTTCACATAGGGAATGAGCATGAAACACACTAATACCACCCTATATGAAATCTGTCAACTAATGTACAAGAGATGATATGGAGCTTAGGAATTCTGGAAAAAATCTGCAACTCTTGAAGACTGCAAATTTGCATAAGTTGTTGTATGATCAGCTGCGACATCAATGCCATGCCACCCTATACTTGGAAGTTGCAAGCTGCTCAAACTGTTGATGATCTGCTGCACGGCCTGCATAGTTAATCAAGTTGTTGTTGATGTGCTGCACTGCTAGTAGGTAGATGCAATTATTGTATGAAGTCCTTTTGTCCTTTGTGTATCTGATTCTCAAGTTAGGAACTTGAGCTTTATCCATGTTGATTAACTTTCTTGCCACACTAGGTAATTCCTGAAAATTAGTTTGACCTCCAATCCTTATCGAACCTTCTTGGCACTTGTATGAAACTTCATTAACCATCTAAGGGGCCCTATGTCTCCCCCTAAAGGTAACGGTAAGGAATGTATAACTCAAATGATTCGAAATCTTCCCAAAACATAACTCAATGTTTCAATCTTTCAACAAACTTACTTCAACCGCTTCTTATGACTCTGAAACCTCAAGGTATATATTTAAAAATGTTAGATACCCTCTTTAGCCTTGTAAGGGCTTCATGTCCACTTTGAGCTTATGTTGGCTTACTCATAATGCAGGCGACGTGAAATTTCTAAGGTGTAACATTCCTCCCCCCTTAAGAACATTCGTCCTTGAATATTAGACTCTTAGGGATTCTACAAAAATTTCGCTAAAGTTTCCCCTGTAATATGCCACTACCATCTTGTCACAACAACCCAAAATATATAACGCCTCACAGGGCTACAATAATAATAACAATAATGGCCACCCACGACCAAGAAATCATAAGAAGAAGCATTACGTACCTGAAGACAATAGTGTCTCTGTTTGAACCTTCTCTGATACCACTTTTGTCACGACCCAACCGGAGGCCCATGACGGGCACCCGGAGCTAACTTACCGAATACCTCTTAAGACGATTTTTATGCATACTTAACCTTTCTCTAATGGACACATTTCATACATATACATATAATAATACCATACCCGACCATGTAGGTGTTACACCTCAGAAATTTCCCCGTGAACGTACAACGGATAGACTAACGAAGAATACGAGTATACGTTGTTTTAGTGAGAAGGGAACGACGTTTGACGACCCTAAGTAAGATTTCAAAGGCAATGGGAACAAGGGATAAGGTTATGCTCCACAATGACTAATTATAGGTTCTGAAGATGTGAAAGTTGCAGATTCGCACTTTGGCCCAGTTGGTCATAAAGTGAAATACGGACCGTAAAGTAGTATACGATCCGTAAACCACCATGCCGTATTCCAACTTACAAAACTTCAACTTTCTGCCAAATGTTCAAATGGTTAAATACGACTTGGAATACGGCCCGTAAATCGAAATACGGAACGTAAACTGCGATCGTAAATCGCCATGATCCTCAGCTTACCTTTTTGGTTTTGATATGCATAAATATGACCACGATATACGGCCCGTAAACCAGAATACGGCCCGTAAACTGGGTTTACGACCACTGTGCACTCCAGTCACTGTTCATTCCAGATTAGATTTTAAGTCATTAAAAGGAGACCTAACCTCATCCAATTCATTTCAATTCCACGATATTTCTCTCAAGAAGCCTCTAGAATACTATCTACTCTTCATCACAAGAAAACCAAAGGAAATTAGTGATCCACTACATGAAACCCACGAAATCAAGTGTAAGAATCACACTAAAGTTCATCTTTCTCAAGAAAACTCAAAGGGAGTGAAGTAGGGTTTTGGTGATAAAGGAGTAATTCCATTCAAGGATTGTTCAACCATCATCTAAGGTAAGTTTTATAACTAAAACATGTTGTTTAAGGTATTGGAAGGTTAAGATACTTGAATTGTAAAAAGACATAGGAAATGAGTCATTAAGGGGTGAATAGTGTCATGTTTGCAAGGTAGTTGGATTGAATCATAAATGTTGGGGTGTTGTGATTATGAATACGTTATAAATGAAATTTAGGCCATGAAATAAGTACTAGATATGAGGAAGCGTGATAGTAAGCTATAACCATAAATGTGGAGAAATTGAAGAGAAATGGTGGATTGTGGTCAATGTATATAAATGATGATTGTTGATTATAATATTGTGAATGTTGTTGTGAGCATTTGGGAGTTGATATAGAATATGAGAAAAGTAGTATAACCAAAGTAAGTGCCGCCCAATTTTCCCTATAAGTAGTAGCGCGTTCTTATAGTCGATTAACTAACGTAAATGCGAATTCGCTTTGAAGGTAAAAACGTGATATCGAAGGAGAACAAGCGAACGATAGCTTAGTTAAACGTCAAAGGTATGTGAGGCTAGTCCTTTATTTCTAATGGCATGAATATCATAGCATAATTTTTCTTCCTTTTCATGAGTTCCTATATTCCGGAAAGCTAAAAGCCTCTATCTATGAATGGTAATATAAGATAAGAGATATGATATGATGATCATAAAATGGAATGATGTTATTTATTTCTCACACTCACCTTATATGTTAGTCCCTTCAAGGTGAGGCAGGATGTCAATGATTACTCCATAATGAAATCGGGGGATCACGACCCTACGTCACCCCGATGAAGTAAAGTTGTTCATAAACCTTATGCATGTATTGTGATAAGTATGTTACGATAAGCATATTATGATGAGTATGTATGATGATGATATAACACCACGCCTACTAGGCCGGGCAGTCACCGCTAAGGCGGGCAGCTATACAATACACCATGGCCAAATGGCATGGGCAGACACCACTAGTGGGCGGCATGAGATGATACCCCGGATGCGGGAGGCCTGGACGTAGGCTAATTTTATGATTATCACACCGATCCGATATGGACAGGCAGCTTATACATTACTACACCGCACCTATATGAGCGGGCAGCTTATACATTATGCATACATAATATGATGACGAGTATGAGTAAGACAGCATGACTTAATTCTTTTACACATGACAATTAGATATAGATGATCCATATTGATATTTCCTTTATGTCATTGTTCTATTTCATTGTTTATGCCTCTCATACTCAGTACAATATTCGTACTAACGTCCGTTTTCTTTGGCGGCTGTGATCATGCCCACAGGTAGACAGGGAGGAGAGCTCGACCCAGACCAGCAGTAGCCGTCAGCTGATTGAAAGCACTCCTTTGTTCAGAGGTGCTTATGACGATTCTTTTGTGTATATTCATGTATATGTATTTTTGGGCATGACGGGGTCTTATCCCGTCCTTATGCTTAGCACTCCAGTAGAGGCTCGTAGATGCGCAGTGTGGGTTAGATGGTCTCACGAGATGCTATTATATGTATATATTATTTTGATGGCCGAGAGGCAAATTTATTTAAAAAGTATTTATGTTTTCATATAAAATATGATTTTCCTACAATTTGAGTATAAAGCTGATAAAAGACCATTAAATGAGCAAGATGAGTAGTAGCACGAGTGGTGCTCTGTGGCTAGCCCCGGGTATCCGTCACGGCCCCTAGCTGGGTCATGACAGTAGGTTCGGTGTCACCCATACCCGGCCATAACGAGCCTCGGTGTTGTCCGTACCCGACCATGTAGGTTTTGATATTGTCCATACCCAACTGCAGTGGTGTGCGCGCAAAAGATATCATAACCGGCCATATAAGCTCGGTGTCACAAAATAGCTATATACATATATGACATACATGAATATCCAAAGGAAACATTACAACTCTATCGGGGTGACATAAACTCGGTAAGCCCCCGATTTCTATTATGGACTCACCAACATAATATTTATCATTATAATCACCACTATAAAGAGCTTTTATCAATAGTATCTTAAGAATCTTGAAAGTCATAAGCTTCTAGCATTTTCTAGGGATAGGACATAACATATGTCTTAGATGGATTCACAATAGGGAAATCATGCCTTTAGAAAGAAAGGGTTAGCCTTAATGTACCTTTACGTCTCCTTAATTACTTAACATTCTCCTTCAAAGTCCGCAAAATCTACATTCAAGAGGATTCATAGTAAGTTTAAGTCTTGAAAGTCTTGAAAACACTCTTAAGTTCAAACTAGAGTAATTAACGAGCTAACGGATTTCGGGCAGCACTTTCCCTATTTTACCAACTTCCACCGTATTACAAAACAACTCTCAAACAACCATAATAATATCCACAATACCATAATCAAGAATTTATATTCAATTTAATCTCAAATTTATCCAAAATCCCATTTTCAAGTTCATCTCATAGTCATCTTCTTCACTTCAACATTTTATGACTTCTCTACTTTAATTCTTCTCATTTCCAAGTGTCACTAAATCTTTGCATCAACTCAATCATGAAAATAATAGGAATAAAATACCTTACAATGGAATAACTTCACCTTACTCAACTCTTTCCAAGATCAAGTTCATCACCACTTTGGAGAGAAACAAGAACAATCACCTTCCATGGATTATCTTGGGGTTTTGATGTTTGATCTTCTCTCTTGATGGAATGGAATGTTGTGGGGTGTTGTGGAACCCTCAAGAACTCTCAAGAAATCTCTATAAGTGTGGATAAATAAGTGTGGGAGGTTGATACAAAAATTATATAAAAATGGGATCTCTTGGGATTTAAAAAGGTGTCAAAGTCGCCCCTCCCGCATCAACTTGGGGTGGAGATGCGGCTCAGCATATGGGATATGCGGCCGCATCTCCCCTCCTTTCCATGGGGTGGAGGCTGGGTGAAATATCAGCCAAAATGGCGAGTTTGTTACCAATATGCGGCCCAGCATACTGAGTATGCGGCCGCATATGGCCCCATTTTCCCCGCTTTCGCGAAAATGCAATCTTTTCAATTCGTTTGACCTCCAACCCTTATCGAACCTTCTTGCGCTTGCATGAAACTTCATTAACCATCTAAGGGGACCTATATCTCCCCCTAAAGGTAATGATAAGGAATGTATAACTCAAATGATCTGAAATCTTCCCAAAACATAACTCAATTTTTCAATCTTTCAACAAACTTACTTCCACTGCTTCTTATGACTCTGAAACCTCAAGGTACCTATTTAAAAATTTTAGATACCCTCCTTAGCCTTGTAAGGGATTCATGTCCACTTTGAGCTTGCGTTAGCTTACTCATAATGCAGGCGACGTGAAATTTCAAAGGTGTAACATTCCTCCCCCCTTAAGAACATTCGTCCTCGAATGTTAGACTCTTAGGGATTCTACAAAAATTTCACTAGAGTTTCCCCTGTAATATGCCACTACCATCCTGTCACAACAACCCAAAATATATAACGCCTCACAGGGCTACAATAATAATAACAATAATGGCCACGCACGACCAAGAAATCATAAGAAGAAGCATTACGTACCTGAAGACAATGGTGTCTCTGTTTGAACCTTCTCTGATACCACTTTTGCCACGACCCAACCGGAGAGCCATGACGGGCACCCGGAGCTAACTTACCGAATACCTCTTAAGACGATTTTTATGCATACTTAACCTTTCTCAAAAGGAAACATTTCATACATGTACATATAATGATACCATACCCGACCATGTAGGTTCGGTGTCACCCATACCCGGTCATAACAAGGATCGGTGTTGTCCGTACCCGACCATGTAGGTTCGGTATTGTCCATACCCAACTGCAGTGGTGTGCGCGCAATAGATATCATAACCGGCCATATAAACTCGGTGTCACAAAATAGCTATATACATATATGACATACATGAATATCCAAAGGAAACATTACAACAATATCGGGGTGACATAAAGTCGGTAAGCTCCCGATTTCTATTATGGACTCACCATCATCATCTTTATCATTATCATCACCACTATAAATAGCTTTTATCAATAGTATCTTAAGAATCTTGAAAGTCATAAGCTTCTAGCATTTTCTAGGGATAGGACATAACAGATATCTTAGATGGATTAACAACAGGGAAATCATGCCTTTAGAAAGAAAGGGTTAGCCTTTACATACCTTTACGTCTCCTTAATTACTTAACGTTCTCCTTCAAAGTCCGCAAAATCTACATTCAACAGGATTCATAGTAAGGTTAAGTCTTGAAAGTCTTGAAAACACTCTTAAGTTCAAACTAGAGTTATTAACGAGCTAACGGATTTTGGGCAGCACTTTCCCTATTTTATCAACTTCCACCGTATTACAAAACAACTCCCAAACAACCATAATAATATCCATAATGCCATAATCAAGAAGTTATATTCAATTTAATCTCAAATTTATTCAAAATCCCTTTTTCAAGTTCATCTCATAGTCATCTTCTTCACTTTAACACTTTATGACTTCTCCACATTAATTCTTTTCCTTTCCAAGGGGCAGTAAATCTTTGCATCAACTAAATCATGCAAATAATAGGAAGAACATAACTTACAATGGACTAACTTCACCTTACTCAACTCTTTCCAAGATCAAGTTCATCACCACTTTGGAGAGAAACAAGAACAATTACCTTCCATGGATTATTTTGGGGTTTTGATGTTTGATCTTCTCTCTTGATGGAATGGAATGGTGTGGGGTGTTGTGTAACCTTCAATAACTCTCAAAAAATCTCTATAACTATGGGGAAATGAGTGTGGGAGGTTGATATAAAAATGGGATCTCTTGGGATTTAAAAAATTGTCAAAGTCGCCCCTCCCGTATCAACTTGCCGTGGAGATGCGGCTTAGCATATGAGATATGTTGCCGCATCTCCCCTCCTCTCCATGAGGTGGAGGTTGGGCATAAATCTCAGCCAAAATGGCGAGTTTTCTGCCAATATACGGCCCAGCATACTGAGTATGCGGCCGCGTAGGGCCCCATTTTCCCCGGTTTCGCGAAATGCACTCTTTTCGATTCGTTTGACCTCCAATCCTTATCGAACCTTCTTGGAACTTGTATAAAACTTCATTAACCTTCTAAGGGGCCCTACAGCTCCCCCTTAAGGTAATTCTAAGCAATGTATAGCTCAAATGATCCGAAATCTTCCCAAAACATAACCCAATTTTTCAATCTTTCAATAAACTTACTTCCACCACTTCTTATGACTCTGAAACCTCAAGGTACATATTTAAAATTGATAGATACCCTCCTTATCCTTGTAAGGGATTCATGTCCACTTTGATCTTACGTTAGCTTACTCATAATACAGGCGACGTGAAATTTCCAAGGTGCAACATTCCTCCCCCCTTAAGAACATTCGTCCTCGAATGTTAGACTCTTAGGGATTCTACAAAAATTTCTCCAGAGTTTCCCCTGTAATATGCCACTACTATCCTGTCACAACAACCCAAAATATATAATGCCTCACAGGGCTACAATAACAATAACAATAATGGCCACGCATGACCAAGGAATCATAAGAAGAAGCATTACGTACCAGAAGACATTGGTGTCTATGTTTGAACCTTCTTTGATACCACTTTTGTCATGACCCAACCGGAGGGCCATGACGGGCACCCAGAGCAAACTTACCGAATACATCTTAAGACGATTTTTATGCATACTTAACCTTTCTCTAAAGGAAACATTTCATACATATACATATAATCATACCATACCCAACCATGTAGGTTCAGTTTCACCCATACCTGGCCATAACGAGGCTCGGTGTTGTCCGTACCCGACCATGTAGGTTCGATGTTGTTCGTACCAAACTGCAGTAGTGTACGCACAATAGATATCATACCCGGACATATAAGATCGGTGTCACAAAATAGCTATATACATATATGACATACATGAATATCCAAAGGAAACATTACAACTCTATCGGGGTGACATAAAGTCGGTAAGCCCCCGATTTCTATTATGGACTCACCATCATCATCTTCATTATTATTATCATCACAATAAAGAGCTTTAATCAATAGTATCTTAAGAATCTTAAAAGTCATAAGCTTCTAGCATTTTGTAGGGATAGGACATTACAGATATCTTAGATGGATTCACAATAGGGAAATCATGCCTTTAGAAAGAAAGGGTTAGCCTTAACATACCTTTACGTCTCCTTAATTACTTAACATTCTCCTTCAAAGTCCGCAAAATCTACATTCAAGAGGATTCATAGTAAAGTTAAGTCTTGAATGTCTTGAAAACACTCTTAAGTTCAAACTAGAGTAATTAACGAGCTAACGGAATTTGGGCAACACTTCCCCTATTTTATCAAATTCCACCGTATTACAAAAGAACTCCCAAACAACCATAATATTATCCACAATACCATAATCAAGAAGTTATATTCAATTTAATCTCAAATTTATCCAAAATCCCTTTTTCAAGTTCATCTCATAGTCATCTTCTTCACTTCAACACTTTATGACTTCTCCACTTTAATTCTTTTCCTTTCCAAGGGTCATTAAATCATTGCATCAACTCAATCACGTGAATAATAGGAATAAAATCCCTTAAAATGGAAGAAATTCACCTTACTCAACTCTTTCCTAGATCAAGTTCATCACCACTTTGGAGAGAAACAAGAACATTCACCTTCCATGGATTATCTTTGTGTTTTGATGTTTGATCTTCTCTTTTGATGGAATGGAAAGGTGTGCGGTGTTGTGGAACCTGAAATAACTCTCAAGTACTCTCTGTAAGTGTGGGGAAATAAGTGTTGGAGGTTTATATAAAAATGGGATCTCTTTGATTTAAAAAGGTGTCAAAGTCGCCCCTCCCGCATCAACTTGCGGTGGAGATGCGGCCCAGCATATGGGATATGCGGCCGCATCTCTCCTCCCCTCCATGGGGTGGAGTTTGGGAAGAAATCTCAGCCAAAATGGCGAGTTTTCTGCCAATATGCGGCCCAGCATACTGAGTATGCGGCCACGTATGGCCCCATTTTCCCCGGTTTCGCGAAATGAACTCTTTTCGATTCATTTGACCTCCAATCCTTATCGAACCTTCTTGGCACTTGTATAAAACCTAATTAACCATCTAAGGGGCCCTATATCTCCCCCTCAAGGTAATTCTAAGCAATGTATATCTCAAATGATTTTAAATCGTCCCAAAACATAACTCAATTTTTCAATCTTTCAACAAACTTACTTTCACCGCTTCTTATGACTCTGAAACCTCAAGGTACATACTTAGAATGGTTAGATACCCTCCTTAGACTTGTAAGGGCTTCATGTTCACTTTTAGCTTACGTTATCTTACTCATAATGCAGGCGACGTGAAATTTCCAAGGTGTAAAAAGTTATGTCTTTGTTTTGGGCAGCGATATTAGCATCGGTGTAAGACCCAACACAAATTGCCTAACTCTGGCCCTCATATCGGGGACCATCTGCAGAGCATACTTGGCCAAAGATACAAATTTGAGATAGTACTAATTCACACTCATATTGGTCTTCCTGAGCCTCTCGGGACAGTTCCCACGACTCATACCAAATATGAGCAATATCCTGCAACTGATAAGCTGCCAACTCTACTGACTCTATCTAGGTAGCATGCATAACACGAAACACTTTTTGAAGCCCATCAATGAAATTTTGTGGATCCTCTGCCCAATTAGACCCTGTGAACATTGGAGGCTTCATACATAGAAATTCCTAGGTCCTGGAACTGGATGATCCTTCATAAGTACCTACGCTTGGAGTTGTTCCTTGACGTTGAGCTTGCGTAGCAACAATATGGGTGATCAACTGGATAGCTCCCCTAATATCCATGTCAGTGGAATAGGGCGGCAAAATTGGAGTACGGACCTCCACAGGCCTTTCAGTAGCAGGTGGGGTGCAGTCGGAAGCACTGAATCCGACACAATTCTCTGAGCACTAGGGCAAACTCCCTGAGACTGAAAGTCCACTTCTCGGGCAGCATCAATAGTAGCCCTTTGGCTAGTGGCTAATGTTCTCTTGGTGTAATTCTTTTTTGCAAGCATTTTCTGAAATGCGTAATACGCACGAATTAGAAGGATTCCTGAAAGTACTACTCTAATTGCATGATCTAGAGTATGAAATTAGTGAGACAATCCTGAATGTCTTGGTGGTCAACTATTTACATGTGTGGTGCGCACACACACATAAAAGTGACCCTACTGGACACGGCTTCACTAACTCCCTAGGACATTTGAACCTAGTGCTCTGATAGCAAGCTTTGTCATGCCCCGAAACCATGGCCTGGATATAACACGGCACTCGATCCCTAACTGCATGTGACTGAGCAAACCAACTGACTGGCTGAATCAACATGTGGTATATATTGAATGTGGAATAAACATATAGACATACTGAACTGTCTAACTGATAATTCATAATGCGGATAAGCATCTGAAAGTATAATACGTAGCCGGCATGGCTACCACAAATGTCTGCTAAACTCTAACTGACTACGACAATAGTCTATGAAGCCTCTGAAGAGTACTGAAATATTAATTGTTTACCGGGACAAGTCCCAGCATACCTGACTATCTAAAATACTAAAAAGAATCTAAATATGATAACGCCCCGAGTGAACTGGGCTTACCAAGCAGCTGATACGCGAATCCTAGCGAGCAAATCCATCGTCATATAAATTGTTACCTGCATCGTTAAATGCAGGACTCGGGCAAAAGGGGTGTCTGTACATTTGAATCGTACTGGTATGTAAAACCAACTGAAAGAACAAATAGATGTGGGGTGCTCGGGAAAGGGTAGCCCAAATCAATAAACAGATAATATACTGAAACTGAAACTGAACATACTGACAGCTAAACTGAACAAGAGAAGTACAGTAATAGGTACTCCCTGTTCTGAATATGAAATCACATGTTTAACTGAGTTAATAATATGTGGGGCCTTGGCCCAATATAAGTGCACAAATCAGTGGCCTTGGCCAAGTAAGTGCGTCAGTCTATGGCCTCGACCAAGTATACGTATACATGAGACTATGCCCTCGAGAAACGATACACATGATCAATAGCTAACGATTTATATCAAGGAACTAAGAATCATACTGAGATGCATAACACTGGAATACTAAACATTAATATACTGAGACATATATTCATGAACTGATTATGAAGTTTAAAGCATTAAATGTTCATAAGTATTCTGAGTTTTCATAACTGAGACTCATAGGATGGCAAACACGACTCTATACTGATTACGTACTGAGTTCACGACATTCGGAATGACAATCATCAAAGAATTATTAAACTATATTCTCGAAAAGATAGAAGTTCTGAACGTTTCATGAACTAAGGCAAAATCTCTATTTCTGATGTAATTCGTAGTAATCATGAAGAACGAGGTGTGGGGATGATCAATAACATTCCCACACGTAGAGAGTTGTCTTTACATACCTTAACCTGGACTTTTAGCGTAATACAACGTTCGTCACCCTTTTCAACTTTAATCTATAGCAATATTAGCAAAGATACTCATGCTTTGCTCATCTAAGCATTTTCTCAAATACTTGGTAGGCATAAAGCTCTACAACCTTCATTAATGGTGTCTCTTCACCCAATTACCCAACTTCTTGCTTCTAGGTGATTCTAGAATCTCAAATAGATATAATTAGCATCATTCTTCATCACCCATATGATTACAACAACCCTAAGTCAACAATCCAAACCATACAATCGTTCATACGTTTCTTATTATCAAACCCATTAACTTATATCTCAAGAACTTAGAGTCTATTCACCAATTCACAACTAAAATCGATTAAAGGGTGAAAGAATTACCTTTTTGATGTTCTATCTCCTTGAACTCGAAAGCTAGGGTTTCTTCGCCCAACAATGGTGTCTTAATCGAATATCTAATGATTTGAAGGGTTTAATCATATTATACTTGAATTAAATCTAGAATCATCAAAGAACCTACCTTGGAGGGTTCTTGAGGCTTGGGACTTGTTCTCTCTATCTCTAGGGTAATTTTCGAGCTTTAGGGAGTTAGGGAAATAAACCCCAACCTTAAATATAAGTTAAAACACGAAATTCGAAAATCTGACCTGAAACCCGACCCATGCACGATGGGCTCGCGTCATATCCCCATCGCGGGGTGCTCTGCAGGCTTTTGGTCAGAGAGCACATTTTTGTGCTTTGGGCCCGCGATGCGTAGCCTGCTTCTGCAACGTTTTTCTGAGGCTCATAACTTCTTGCTCCGATATTCTATTGACCAAGTCCTTATATGGATGGAAAGGTGTTTCAACGTACTACAACTTTTATTCAGGAAACTTTTCCAAATTCTTAACTAATCAAAGGGTTATGGTTACTTGAAGTAGGCCCCTTAACCACTTTTGCGAAAACATGCAACTTTATAAATTATGTTATACTCTCTTAGAATGAGACAAGCATTAGTCTGAAGACCCGAGGTGTTACATTAGTAAAGGCCTACTACTTGTGGCTATTTGTCAAGATGGGAACAACTAGGTGCTACCAGTGGCATGGGCAATGGTTGAAGTGGAGAACGCTTTTACTTAGAAATGGTTTGTCAACCTAGTAAGAATGATCTTGACCTTGGAAATGGGGCAGAATTGACAACTCTCACTGATATGCAGAAGATAATGTATTTTTTGTTATTCAGTATATGAATTTTCTAATTTTAAATTGTATTACACTAATGTCGCCTGATATGTTTCAAATGTTGTTGTAGTGTCATGATATAGCTTTCTAGGACTTAACTCCAAATACAGAACAAAGGATGTGTGCCAGGCATGTCCTAGCCGACTGGTCCAAGGATTGGAAAGGCATTGAGAGAAAAAACTGCTTCTGGAGATGTGCCAAATATACATATAAGAAAGAGTTTACAAGAAATTTGGATCATATGGAGAAGCTAGGGGGTGGAATAAATGGTGATCTACTGTATGACAACAACATAGCTGAAAGCTTCATTTCATAGATATTGGGGCCAAGGCATAAGACTATCATCACAATGCTTGCGGAAATAAAGGTAAAAATGATGAGAAGAATTTGACAAATGAGGGAGTTCTCTGATACATGGACAACTAACATTTCTCCATAAAAGTATTGCAAGAGAACACAACAAAGTCAATGAGGTGTAATCCTGAATCGAATGGTGAATTTGGCTTTGAGGTTAAGGAAAACTGGGGTAATACATTTATGGTGAATCTGAACAACTAGACTTGTAGATCTTCGATGCTAAAAGGTATACCTTACTGTCATGCTATATTTGCACTTCATTTCAGAAGATTGGAACCCATTAACTACATTGTGCATTGGTCTGCAAATGAGACTTACTTCAAGACCTACAGTTACTTCATTCAACCTGTTACTAATATGCAAATGTGGCAAAAGTCAACCAACCCTCCTGTCCTCCCACATGCAATAAAAAACTGTCAGGCAGGCCCAGAAGAATAGAAGGAAGGAGAAGACTGAAAAAAAGACAGGAAAACTGTCAAAAAGAGGTGTTGAAATGACATGCAACAGTTGTCATGCAAAGGGTCACAATAAAAGGGGTAGTCCTTTGAATGCACAAGATACTAGAGGCAGAAGAAGGGGAAGAGAGACAACTTCCAGTTCAGCAAGGTCAAGTGTTGGTTCTTCTACAGCGCCAATTGATTCTCAACCATCAACAAACAGAGAAAGGGGAAGACCAAGAGGTTCCACAAAATAGGTAACAACATTTCCATGATAATTACAACTTAATCATTTTTAGAGTTTTACATAGGCAATAACTACTTAAATGTAACTTAAGATACTGCTGCATTTGTCGATGGAAGGGCAAGATCAGGAGGTTCTACGACACGGGTAATACTAGATTGTTAAATTACTACTTAATAAATTTTAGAGTTTTACATAGGGAATAACTACTTAAATGTGACTTAGGCTACTGCTGTTGGTTCATCTATCACTAGAAGGGACATATAGGCGCCCTTTTAAAAGTCCAAGGGTGGTTGGAATGGGAGTGTTTCAAACACGAAGATGTTTTAAAATTCTCAATGTAATTTTGATGATTTCAAAACACTTTTCAAATTTAAACCTAACCTTTATAAGCCTAAGTCAATGTAATTTTGTTAATGCGGCCTGGAATGCCAAACGGTTCTTCAATTATGCCTATGAACTCATCTATAGTGACTGGGAATCACAAACCAAAATCAGGAGGGGTGAAATGGAGAGGAAATCTTGCTATAACTCAGCAGGAACTTGAAGAGATGAGAGGAAAAAAAGAAAGAGAAAGTAAAAAATGTGGATGATTTTGTTGTTTTTTGTAAAGCTGACTGTAATGAATGTTATGCAGTTGTGACTATAAGTTTTATGTGTATTTTGTGAAACAATTATTCAGCTGTGACTGCACTTTATTTAGTTTCAATCTTTTGAAACTACTCTGCAGCTGTGACTGCAATTTGGTGTTATTAATGTCAGTTGTGACTACAATTTGTTTATAGCTGATGTGAATATACAGTTGACTTGAATTTTGCCTTGACTATGAAGTTTTGCAATATTAAGCAGTTGTGACTGCACTAGTTTGGTGTATATTTTCTATTTGTTTTAACATAATGGGTAGTGTTTAACAGAATTTGTTTGGTTTATATTTCCATTGTTTTTTATCATAATGGGAACTGTTAAAACTACAGTTGTTTGGTATATATTTCATTGTCTTTTGATCATAATAGGCAGAGTGCTAAGACTGTAGTTCTTTGGTGTCTATTTTGATCATAATGGGTTGTATAATAAGCAACTTGCCACACAAATTGATGCATTAATCAAACAAGATATAACCAATTGGAACAAAAGAGAATTCACCGTAAAAACTGCATTAGATTAACACTACTTCATATGCCAAGCCAAGGTAGATTATAAAAGAGGCAACCAAAATAGATTACAAAAGAGGCAAGCCAAAGTAGATTACAGAAGAGGCTACACCTACTTGATTTCAAGACAAAGGACCCTACACCTATATATCATCTAATAACTTGAAATCCTAAGGCAACTTCATTGAACATTTCTTCATATAGATGACCCCAAACCAATAGCTTATAGTTATAGCTACAACACAACAAAAAGGAGTACATTCTCCCTAGTCCTTTGTTTAACCATGTTGCTCTTCCACTTCTTCTCCCTTTCTTTCATCTTCTTAATCTCTCCTTCCAACTTCTCTAACTGTATCTCTATACAATTGTCACCTTAGTTGGATACTATATGCTTGTAAACTTCTTTAGAAGCTTCCTCAAGCTCAACCCATTTATCATCTTCACTGATTGAGGTATGCTTCTCAACATACTGAGAAGATTCCACCAAATTCTCAAACTCATCCATTTTCTCAATCGGTTTAGGAATCACAAATTTGGACCTCGGATTAGTACTTTCTTTATCCCTCCAACACCAAAAGTTGCAAGATCTTGGACCCTTTAATGATGAAAAATAATGAAGAAATTAGTGTTGTGAAAAACAATACAAACTAAATATAAAATTTGCTTAATGAATCTTCTAATTACCCCATAATAAGGACATGCCCAGTATCTTCTACGGGGATTTCTTGGACTCCAAGATGTTTTCATCCGCACCACAAACCCATGATTGCAGCTAACTTCTTCCTTCAAAGCAGGATCATTCTCTTCCACAAGAAGCTTAGTCAAGTTAACTGATCGCATTGTGTTTTACACGGCCAAAAAATCCCAAAAATCAGTCGCAATTATCCCTTCAAAGACTCAAATTTAGGTTTGAAGGGCTAAAATTTCATATATGGAGCAAAAATTTGGGCTGATTGAAGGTGAGGGAGAAGAGAAATTAGGGTTCTTTATGTTGGGATGAAATTAGGGTCGGGTGTGTATTGGGAATGGATGTTACCGTTAGTCCCATTAAAAAATATTATTTCCTACTAAAAAAAACTAATCGTTAAAATAAGTGAATAACGCTCCAACAGCGAAGGTTTGGTACGCGCGTTGGTACGCACGTAGGTCTGGGCAAAGTAAGGTTGAACATATTTCACTTATAAGTTGTTTAAGAGGGGTAAAAAATTTGTCCGTAAAGTCAAATTGCTAAAGTGAGTTTTCGAGACAAGTTTAGGGGCCATTTCATGTATTTTCTCAAATTTTATAACCAAACACTGATTTTGAAATAAAGTGAAAATTATTCCGGGAAAAGTGAATAATTCTCATGATCAACTGGGTCCTAAGAATTTCCATCTTACATTACACATTAATAGAATAGATTTAAATGTCAAGCTGATCGTATACATATAGAGAAATTGAAGCAAATCTTCGGATTAAGATTGTTTACTGTTTCTACTATTAGACTGCTTCTATCTCTTTTGACAATTTCTGTGAAAAAATCCTTGAGAAAGCAAGGATATGACAAATACAAATGATAATATGCACTTACTAAAATAGAAGGAAAGTTACAAAAAATATATAAGAACATGGAATGACAGTCACAGTATATAACCTTACAAAGTATAAACATAATTATTACTATAACTAATGTAATGCATATACTCTTTTTTATTCATGAATTTTACCTTTATGTACTTACTAGTTGTCGGAGGCCCGTGCTAAACCCGGGCTCAAACTTAAAATATAAATATAATGCGTACGTTTTATCAAATAAGTATAAATTGTGTCACTTTTTTTAGTACATAATTAATTTAATGTAATTGCAGGTTAATCATGTTTTTGTTATTAAAGTTTGTTCGTCATATAATTAGGTAGTTTTTTTTTAATAAAATATTTATGAGAAAATAAGTTTGGTAGGAAAATTAGCAAATACCAAAAGGGCGAAAGTAATTCGATATTCTATAAATTAGCATGATAAAGTGTGATAATTACAACTCGTCGAAGATCATAAATTGGAAATTATTTTTGTATTTTTATGAATTTGTGAGCATGCGATTGTTATTCATAGATAGAAATAGATTTCTTTTGATATTTATTAATTTTTCACTCATTATTCTTCGTGTCAAGGCTTTACGTTAGTCAAATGTATTTTTTAACCTTAGTTTAGATGAAATTCAATAAATAACTAAATTCATGTAATGAACTTCGAGAATCAATTTAGTTATTCATATATGTTTTATGCTTAAAAAATTAATTTTTGGTTAATCAAACAAGAGATCTTAAAGATAATCTAATCTTGACTGATAATTCTACCTTCATTTTCAATATTAAACAATGTTATTCAATAATATTTTACTTTCTGTATTTGTAAGCACATGTGATATCACTAAAGAAGTAAAATGATGGATGTTTAATAGAGAGAAGCATATGGAGAGGAACATATGGCGTAGGAGATGTTTAACTATAAAGTAAGACCTAATAAATGTTTTAGTTGAAACAAAACATTTGGCTATAACAAACCACTCATACCTAGAAATTAAAAAGTCTTTTCACTAAATTATCCTTAATTAAATATTATCAATTTATATGGTTTCTTGATAGGATACATGGGGCCCTTAACTTTTGGAAAAAATTCTTAATAGTTTGCCAAGTGTCCTCCACTTTTGTTACTTTTTGTGGTATAATTGCCATCATTTTTTTAAAAACAATTTACCAAATTACACACAGGTAACTATGTAAACAAAGGCCAAAATAAGGGTAAAAAGGAAAGTTTTGAGGTTGTGAGGACTACAAAACTCATGGATCCTCACTTAAATCACCTTAATTAAAGAGTGCCCATTTAATATGATTTTTTGATTGTGTAAAAATTCACTTATCTAAATAATGATAAATTTGGTATATAAGACTATAAATATCTTTTTAATTATTTTAAAAAATTATTTATTTGGACTAAATATGAAAGCTAAAAGTACCATGGAAAAAAAGACTCACAAAAAGTACTATAAATATCAATATACCACAATTTTAGGGACCCACATACAAATGGCTAAGAAAATAATGAGTGGAAAAGGAGAATAGGTTAAGAAAAGTCAAAAGAAAAGCTACATGTCACAACATTAGAGGATCAAATTTTTGTGAGGACGACAAAAACTTGGATCCTCACTTATATTATGTAGTAATAAAGTGAGTTTTTTTCTTGACAATTCTTTCGAATTCAACTAATTAACTAACGAAGAAGGAAAAACACAGACATTATGTTCAATAAACTTGAAAAAAAAAATGTGATGATGGAAAACCCCAAGATTAAATCAACTTTTGAAGAGATTAAAAGCTAACCAGTTTTGGAGAAAAGTGAATGCACACAAACCCAAACTGGTGATCAATGCCATAGCCGTTCGCTGACTTTGTTTTCCTGCTATTCACAGTCTTGAGCATTCTCAGTTTCTGCAGTAGGGTCAAAGTATATCTGGGATCTGACAATTTAAGTAATGAAGCTTTTGTTGGCTATTTTTTGTGTGATTGGGAAATGAAGGTTTTATTCCTCGCGCCTTTTCCGAAAAGGTAATTATTTTCTGAAAAGGCACATGCCTTTTCAGAAAAGACACACCTAATTTTCCTAACAGACACCTATGTTGGCTATTAATATCTAGTCATTTCACATATTTTCCTTACGAAATATCTAATTAACTTTCTTTCTTGAGAGTTGACACATTCCGCAATCTTGGAAACTACTCCACTTTGCTTCCTTATAATAAGCTCGTCCATTTAACAATGATTGACCTATGCCCCTTTCCAACATAAATAACAGATTTCTGAAAAAAGTGAAAACTACCATTTTGGAAGCTTTAGTAGCAGACCCTATCATAAACAAGCATAATGCGTGACAATTGTGAATTGGCAGCTGTAATGGAAGAACAAAAGTTAAATATGCAATCATAAAACAAGTGAGCCAACATTGAAGCTTTGACGTGACAATCTACTAGAGTTTAAATCTGACCCTAAAAACTAACATAGAAAGGCTAGTCCAAGATAACATACTAGACTTAGTTCCTTTCAAGACTTGGTGGCCCTCCACTTGTTTTATTAAATCCAATGACAACTTATCCAGCGGTAAAGCAGTATCGGCCGTACCTATAGAATTTTGTTTTTTGAAACAGGTTACTGTAACTATATTTCATCATAAGCAAAATAGTACATGGGTTGTACTGAAACCATAGATACAAGAAACATCTACTGTTATGTGACTATATTGCATCTAAAACATCACTGATAGAGACAGTATCATTTGAGTGTATCTCATTACACCAAAAATATAACAACATTATACAATTCAGTTTGATCTTCTGCATGCTATTCTCTACATTCTCAAACATCTAGAGTTCCTCTCCTTCCATATTTTGCACCGAATACAAAAATAACTTGTCGGTTTGGTCTAGAGCAGAATCGACAACCAACAAATGCTGACTCACATCTGCTAGTCATAGCACATACTTAGAGGGAAAAAATATTTATATATTAGAGTTGGTGAATGGCGAATGCATTCTCTTTGGATTCTATTCTATCATCAGTCCAATCCAATCTTAGTTCGAACTTTTTCTTTTTCTAATCAGTGAATAGAAAGCTTTATACTGAAATCATTTTTTTACCACGAATACTGAAATTAATTCAACATGATAGATCTGGGAAGTCGGATCATAAAAAAACTGGACAAATAAATATAAATCATCACTGCATCACCATGGGTGGATATAGAGTTGGTTCGCTAGATTCATCTAAACCTCCAATCACACAAAGGTAGATAAGAACATGCTTCAAAGGTCAACAACTAAGGATACTTTCTGAATTTTGAAGACACATGTAACATCTGTTGAGAAATTGAATGTCATGACCCGACTAAGGGCCATGACGGGTACCCGGGGCTAACTACCGAGCACCACTCATATTACTCGTAATCATACTCATTATGTGATCATTCGTTAATAACCTACTTATAATCATAGGAAAACCATTTTCATTTGAAACATAATTACTTTTATATACATAAGCCCTCTGGCTATCAAAATAATACATATATACATATTGAAAAAAAATCGTGAGACCATACTACCCACACATGCGTACCTACGAGCCTCTACTAGAGTACTAAACATATGGATGGGACAGGACCTCGTCGTGCCCAAAATAGATATATACACAAAATCATAAGCAATGGCACCTCCGGAACAATGGAGTGCTCTCAAGTCTGCTGATAGCTCCTATGAGTCTGGATCACCTCCCTGTCTACCGTAAGCATGAACACAACGTCCAAAGAAAGGGACGTCAGTACGAGCATTGTACTGAGTATGTAAGGCGTAAATAAAATGGGCATAATAAAGAGATCCTGAAACATAAGGTGAAAACACAACCTGCTTAGCCTTTAAAAGTAAATGCATTTTAAACACATCACATCCATCAACTTATCACATATATAATCCTCGTTTACCCGCGTCCGGGTACCATCATACGCCGCCCACTAGTGGTGTCATGTCCGGCCCTCTAGGCACGGTAAAATCACAAGCAGCCCGCATTAGCGGTGACATGTTCGGCCATCTAGGCGCGGTAGAATCATATGCAGCCCGCATTAGCGGTGACATGTCCGGCCATCTAGGTGCGGTATAATAATATCATCGCGTACATTACATAACCTCATCATAAAACATATATTAGAGCCCCAAGATAATCTATAACCATATCGGGGTGACGTAAGGTCGACAACCCCCGATTCTATTATGAGGAAATCATAATTATCTTACCTCACCTTGAAGGAACTAGTATCGTAAGGTGGGTCTATCAATAATAATTAATGTCATACCATGGGCTTTAGAATCTCTATATAATGTTGACTCATATTTCCCGGAATGTAAGAAAGTCATGGAAGGGAAAAGGGAATTCGTTTCATGAGAATCATGCATTAAAAAGAAGGGACTAGCCTTTCATACCTTAATGATTCGTTAACTCTATCACTTGGATTCTTCTCTCCAATGCTCACGTTTCCACCTTCAAGGAAATTCGTACCAAAATTAGACAATCGAAGACATACTTATGCTTAACTAAAGCTAATGAAAATTGGTTAACATCTTCCTTTATTTCGATAACTTCCTCCACCAAATAATAATGAAGATAATAATAATTCCCAATATCACAACAACAACCACCATATCTTAATCTACAATTTCATCAAGCTAGACATTATCAATCCCAACATTCCCTATCACTCCTTCATAACCCTAGTTATGGCACCATCTGTGTCCATCCTCATACAATGCCTCTACAACATCTTTACCACCATTCATAGCAAGATTGCACTCATTACATATCAAGAACTATGATTCAAGTCAAGTCATGATTTTAAAAATATCTTTATTTTCATACTTGCACCTTATGTTCCCTTTTTCTCCATAATTCAAGTCTTTTAACCCTTCAATAGTTTAAATAACATGGAAGAATCATAAAACTTACCTTAATCACTTGGAAATAAGCCTTGAGTTACTCCACTCCATTAGAATGAAATCCTCCACTTGCATGCCCAAGAAATTCTTACCCTTCACAAACCCTAATAGGCTCCCTAGTATTTGAATCTCTTAATTCCTGGCTTTGATCTTGGATTTTTTGGTATAGATTGTTATGAAAATGGAGGGAGGGTTTTAGAGAGATATAGAATCTGCTTTTTCTGGAAAATAATGAAATAAAACGTGGGTTCTTATATTTATAGACAGGGCTGGAGACTTTCAGATCGGCAGGTCGACGAGCAGGGTCGACGGCTCGTCGACGTGCGCAGTCGATCCTCCGCTTGAGATGTCTGATCGCAGAACCTCGTTGACGGTGCCAGGCGACGACTCATGGACGTGTCAACGGTCCGTCCCTTGGGCCGTCGATGCTGACTAGTGTCAGCAATTTCCTAAACTGCTCCGATTCAATTCGTTTCACTTCCAATTCCCTCGAAATGTCCAGAATACATACTTATACACATGTACACATACCAAGCAAAATATCTCATAACCAAGACTTTGGTGCGGGCTACCGTACCGACGGTATACATCACCAATAAGCCGAAATTTCCTTGAAACAAAATGGGAGGCGTAACATTGAATGTTTCTTCTGTTGAGGTTGTCTTGAATCTAACATGCTTCATTGAGGGCTGGCAAGCTGAACTTCCCATGCTTTTTGAAAGGCAAAACAATCGTAGGAGCTGATAAACTTCAGGTGCCATGTGCTTGCTCATTACGGTCTAGTTCTGACAAAGGAATTTATGAGAACAAAAATCTCATCAAAGGGTACTTCTAACCTATGTTGCTCGGGAAGAATCTTAGTAGCTCAGTTGGTTGACTACCTGGACTTTCACCTTATCGGTAAGGGTTTGATTCCCCACCTTTTAATCCCCTACCCCCAATTTTTTTGAAAAAAAAACTTATATTGCCCGGACCCTCCAAAATGTATTGCTTTTGGAGAATCCATAATACATTTGGCGGTATTTTTAAAGAGTCCGAGGAACATAACTTCTAATAATGAAAACTTCTTTTAAACTAGATTGTGCAAGTAACTAGATCTTGATTTGGGGTTGACATCAAGAAATGTCACAACAACGTGTGAAGAAGTTCTAGAAAACTTCAAAACCTTCTCTGATGCCCCTCCTGATATGTCAGCATAGTCAGCCAAAACAATTATCAGTCCTACATATATAGTTCCATGTGTTGGACAAAATGCTTAAGTGAACCACATCAAAAATGTAGAGAGATGAAAGGATATTGTGGAGTATATTATCCGATAAATAGCTTATTCTATCAATCTCTTCACTTGTACTGTTAATGGATACAACTAAAAAGTTGGGTTTCTTTGATGATTTTCCCATCAAATCTTTCATTTTTTAACGAATAAAAAGCAAAAAACAGGATTGATTTTCAATGAATAGCGAGATTACCTGCTATGGAAGACTTATCAGTCGGATTTTTACACCAAGTTGCCGCCAGTATATTTAAGGTTTTACCAAACTATGGTTTCATTTTTATTTAGTTTTCTATATTGGTAAATACTTATTCTTAACTAATTGTTACCTATTTTATTGTATTGTATTGCATTGTGTTGATAGTTTAAACTTTAAATACAAGGGAGAAGAGTTGGAGGCTAATTAAGAGTTTAATTCCAATGGGTTAAGTTAATTTAGTGGGTCAGATCGGGTTTAAAAAGGTAAATCGGGTAATTTTAAGTGAAATTGGAAAATTGAGGTCGATTTGAGGGATTACATCCAATTAAGGGGTAATTTTGTTAACTTTGATAACGGCAGGGGTATAAAAAGACCTAACTTGTAACGGAGGGGAAACTTAACTAATAAAAGAAAGTATAGGGTATTTTGACACTTTTCCCTAAATACAATGTTTATTTTAATTTTTACTTATTGTATCGTATCACCACAATCATCGTTATGTAACGACAAAATGTCCTATTTCTATTTTATGTAACGACTGATATGGTGTTATCGCGTTGTTTACTCTATTTTCCCCCCTAATTTTCTCGTTGCTTATTATCTTAGCTTATAATCATTATTTTACTTATTATCTTAGCTTATAATCGTTATTTTATCATACCTTTTTATAATAGCTATATCTCGTATCCTACTTTTCTTGTAGGTTTATTATTCAAGTTGTTTCGCGCATCTCCACCAATGGAAAAAAAATATCCTTCGAATTGTTGATGTGTGGCAATATGTAACGACCGAAAAAGATACAATCTATCCAAATGTTATATTCATAAAAACAATACAGTACAATGCAATAAAATACAACTCAATATAACATAATACAATACATTATGAAAAGATATTGTATACGGTAAAAATAGTACGTTACATGTGGCACAAGATGATGTAGACACGTGGCAAATGAAAATAAATGGTGTTGTGTTTAGTGGCCGAATCCGAAGACAATGATTTCGCATAGACCCAGAGCAAAGGTTACAAAGCAATTATCACGGATCATTTAATGGGTATGAGATGTTATGTACCCGGCCCGGATATGAAGCCGAACGTTACGATTTTGTAATTAAGTAGTATTTATTGATTATTATTGCCCATTATGAGGATAAATTTGTAGCTTGTTCCTGATGATTACCACCTATAAAAGGAGCCCAAACTCAATGAAAAAGGCACCAAATTCTAGCTTAACAATTTATACTTAGACATCAAAGCAAATTATATTCATTCTTATCAATTTGTTGTTTCGGATTCAAAGTGTTCATAAAAGGCTAAAGTGTTCATCCGGAGTCATCCTTATTGGGAAATTCCTTCGAGCTCTTACGGTCCAGGCTTATTTTATTTCATTATTGGTTGATAGTTACCTGACTTCATTACTTTGTCACTTATTGTGAATTCTTACTTATAACAAATCAATTCAGGTATTCTTTAAACCACTAACATATTCAACTGTACCTTTTTGGGGTAAACAGTTTGGCGACCACTGTGGTGTTACACCTCGGAATTCCGGGTTGTTGTGCGGTGAATAGACTAACGCAAGTTAAGGTGTACTTGATGTCCCTACAAGTAAGAAGGGATACTTAATGATTCTAATTAATATTCCAAAGACATTTGAGGCAAGAGAAAAAAGCTCGTCGGAGAAAGTTAAGGTAGAGTTGTGGTTGGGAAGGTTTCGTAATCATCGAGTTATTAAATATTTTGTAAGGTATTAAGGATGAGTTATAGAGCTCTTTAGATGGTTAAGGAGGTGTTATGTAAGTTCCAAGAAGGTTTCATAAGGATTTGAGATCAAACAAATCGACGAGAACAAGTTTGGAAAAAAGTGAGTTATATGACCACTTATACGGTCCGTATAACTTTATACGGTCCGTATAATGGTCCATATAATAGTCACAGAATGGGTCAGGCCCTGGTGGACTTATACGGTCACTTACACGGACCGTATAAAATTATACGGTCCGTATAAGTGTCCGTACAAATCATTACGGATCAGATTTTTCACAAGTATAAATATATGACCCAAGTTCATAATTCTTATTTCCCTCATTCTCCACCACTCTTGAAACCTCTAGAATATTTCATACACCTTATTAACATAAATTCAAGAGATATCAAAGATTAAACACCAAGAATCAAGAGAATCAAGTATGTGGATGCTCACTAGGGTTGGTAGAAGTCAAGGTTTCCTTTGGAATTGAAGTTGGGGTTTTCTCAAGTGAAGTATCTTCATCCAAAGATCATTCCTATATAATCAAAGGTGAGTTTTACATCTATCTCATTTTATTAAAAGTATTGAGTGGTTGAAAGACTTGGATTAGAGAAGAAAGTAGAATATGAGCTCAAATATGGGAATAATGGTATTTTGAGTAGTAAGTTAATTTGAGTCATGATTCTTATTTTGAGTAGTAAGTTAATTTGAGTCATGATTCTTAGTATGAGATGAGTATAATCTTGTTATGAATGATGCTAATGACGTTGAGGAACTATTATGGGAAGAATGAATATGTTGTTGTATTGTAGTCATGGTTATGGATGACTTTGAAAGTGAATTTGAGAAGTGAACAATGTTTAACTTGAGAAATCTATTGATTGTGATATTATGGGTGTTGCTATTGTTAGTTGGGAGTTGTTTATTATATGGAGAAAGTTGTTGAAACAAAGGAAATGCTGGCCAATTTTCGTTAGCTCTTAGTTGTTTTAGTTGAGACCTAAGTATGCTTCCAATTATCTAATTTTAGTACGAATTCTCTTGAATGTAGAATCGTGAGCATGGAAGGAAAGTGTTTAGTCGATAAAGTTAAAGAGACGTAAAGGTATGTAAGGCTAGTTCCCTTTCCTTCAAAGGCATGACTTCTATATTATGATCTCCTCTCTATGTTTCCATGACCTTCTTACATCCCAAAATAGGCAAGTTAAAGATTCTTAAGAGCTTCTTATGAGAAAGAGATAAGATGTGTTCTATTATAATAATGATGATGATTTTACTTCTAGAGATTGCAAAGTTGATGAATTGATGCTATGATGAGCTTAATGATCTTATTTCATAATCTCCTTGATGTTATTCATTGTTGGCCATCTCACCTCATGACACTAGTTCCTTCAAGGTGAGACCTATCGATGATGTTTGATCCATAATATAATCCGAGGTTACCGACCTTACGTCACTCCGATAGAGTCACAGCTTTTACTTGAGCTCTCATGCATGCTTTATGTTAAGTACATGTATGATTACACCGTGCCTAATTGGCTAGGCAGACACCACTACGCTGGGCGTAAGTGAGCGGCTATGATGATAATAACACCGTGCCTAGTTGGCCCGGCAGACACCACTAGTGGGCGGCATGAGATGGTTACCCCGGACGCGGGCTAATGATGATCACACCGTACCTATATGGTCGGGCAGTTTATATATGTATACATGATATGATGATGTTTATTATAAAAGTAGCATGCTTGATTCTTCCTTAAGAGCCAATCAGTTGTAGGTTATCTCTTCATCTTATGATCTCTTATTTCTCTATTATGTTATTGTACATGCCTTACATACTCAGTACATTTTTCGTACAGACATCCTTTCTTCTATGGACGTTGCGTTCATACCCGCAGGTAGACTGCATAGATTCTTAGGAGCTTTATCAGCAGATATTCATGAGCACTCCACTACTCCAGAGTTGCCGCTTATTGGTATATTATTTTGTGTATATATTTGGGGCATGGCAGGGTCCTGTTCCGTCCATATGATCTCAGTACTCTAGTTAGAGGCTCGTAGATACATATGTATGGGTAGTAGATGTTATGTGACCTCTTAGTGTATACTCTATGTTTATCATTTTGTAGCCTCATGGGCTTATGTGCATGCATGTTTTGAGAGGTATTCGAAGATCATTTCATAATAAGCTTGTGTTGAGAATGATATATATTCAAGTTAAGTTTGATGATAAGTCTGAAAGGTGGTGCTCGGTGGGCTAGCTCCGGGTACCCGTCATGGCCCTCTAGTTGGGTCGTGACATGCGGGGCTAAGCATAATTGTGTTATTGTTTTGTTGCTCCAATTATCTTACTAATAAGTCGAAATTCTGTGAAATCAGGTAACTGAGAATTATGGCAAACACTGGAAATCAATTCAACACTGCTAACAAGTTGTTGAACAACGCAACTGCTCAAGAGGATGATCTGGTTACAGGAGAATTTACGGGAAGAAATGTGTCACGACCCAACCAGAGGGCCATGACGGGTACCCGGTGCTAACCCACCCGGGCACCTCTTAACGTACATGCATATTTACGTCTAGGTGAGCGATATAGGTAAACCAGACTTTCTATCATCATTCATACTAACATCATTGGGCAACAATGCATTTATATCACCATCGATAACTATGACCATATCCATATGCATAAGCCGACGAGGCTAACAAAATGATATACCAAATATAAGCCGACAAGGCTAAATACATCTAACCATATACACATGTCTACGAGCCTCTAAGAAGAGTATGTCATATCATATAGGGGGGACAGAACCCCGCCGTGCCCATAAATATATACAAAAAAGAATAAATACCAAAGTTGTAGCTCAGAATAAAATGGAGCTCCGCTATGTAGTCCCTGAGTAATAAAGCTATGGATCCAGTCTGTCTCCCTGGCCACCTGTGGGCATGACGCAGCGTCCACAAACAAAAGGACGTCAGTACGAAGAATGTACTGAGTATGTAAAGCATGATCAACATCATTATAGAAGCATAATAAGCAACATAAGAAATAACATAAGATGGGAGGTAGTAGATCCAACGGCATAAACACTTACTTGCTTTTCATAGGGACATTCCATTTCTAATGTGTAACCGTATGCATACATCCATATCCGTATCCGTACTCATTTACACTTTCATACCCATATTCATATTCATAATCGTATTCATATTCATATTCATAATTCGTTTACATAGTCATATTCATAGCATACCCGACCATGAAGGATCAGTGTTTCACATACCCGGCCAAGGCAAGGCTCGGTGAGTATACATACCTAGCCCTACCAAGGCTCAGGGTGGCCCATACCTGGCCCAACCAAGGCTCAGGGTTATCCATACCCAACTGCAGTGGTGTGCGCATGATACATAACATACCCGGCCATATAAGCTCGGTGTTACATAATAATCATACATAGACACATATATGTAGGAGCTCATAAGCATCTTTGACGTCATTACTATCGTCGTTCATTACATCTATCCCTAGAGGATTACTCATCATATAAGGAATTTAGTACAGTCATATCATATCGAGAATCATGAGCTTAGTAGCTTTTAAAGATAGAATCATTTGGAGGACATCATAGGCTCATAGACGAATAGATATTTGGCCAAAGAACCATGCCTTATGAAAGAAGGGTTAGCCTTACATACCTTTCCATTCAACTATTATATCACTTGCACGTTCTCCTTAAATGCTCACGTTTCTACCTCCATTAGAGTTATACTATCATTAGAAAATCGATAGCTTAGCATACATGACTAAAGCTAGAGAAAATTGGACAGCATCTTCTTTATTTATACGACTTCCTCCATATCATATATCAACTCCCAAACATCAGTAATAACATTCACAACATCATAAAAATAGTCTTTATTCACCTACATTATCCTTACTTCTCAGTTCACTTCCAATCATCCATATCCATGATCATAGCACACTATTACATTCATCCATATACAATGTCCATCGCATGTTCTTAACATCATTTATAACATAACCATAATCACAACATATCGAGAATCATGACTCAATCCAAGCTATTACTCAAAAATGACACTATTCCCACATTCATGACCCATTTTCTATATTCTTCTACAATCCAAGTGTCTCAACCTCTCAATACCTTAAACAACATGGAAATACCATAAAACTTACCTTAGATGGTGTAGGAATGAACCTTGGGTGGAAACACTTCACTTGAACCAAAACCCTAGTTCACCTTCAATGGAATTCCTTGTAGTCCTCTAACTCTTGGAAGCTTTCTAACACATGAATACTTGATCCTAGTCTTTGATCATTGTGTTCTCTTGGACATGAATGGAATATTCTTAGAGAAGGTTTTTGATCTCTCAATACTTGTAGAAGATGAAAAATGAAGTAAAAGAACCCAAGGCATCTATTTATACAAAAACTAAAAATCAGCCCGTCGGGACTTCCACAGACACTTATACGGTCCGTATAACATTGTACGGCTCGTATAAGAGGTCGTGGTTCACCATCAGGCAGACACCATCTCTGCTGGGTGTTATACGGACCCTTATACGGACCGTATAAGTCGATCGTTTAACCCCTTTTTCCCGAAATGATCTTCGTCGTTCATTTGATCTTTAATCGTCATGGAACCTTCTTAACACTTGTTTATCGCCACATTAACAATCTAAGGGACGTTATAACTCTTCTCCAAAACATCATTAAGTCATCATTGATTTGTTACTCGTAAATCCTTTCCGATACACATCGCATGCCTTGCCCTCTCTTGGCAAACTTTCCCCTCTTACTTCGAATGTCTTTGCAAATCTCAATTAGGGTCATCAAATGTCATTTTTCACTTATTGCAATACCGTATACTTCATGCCCTTAGTTAGTCCATTCACTGTGCATTAACGGAAAAAATTTCCGAGGTGTAACATTCTTCCACCCTTAAGAACATTCGTCCTCGAATGTTAAGTCCTCGGGGATTCTATAAAAATTTCGTCAGAGTTTCCCCTGTAATATGGCACTACCATCCTGTCACAACAGCCCATAATAACAATGCCTCACAGGGCCACAACATAATAGTAGTAGATTTTGGCCACACACGACCCAAATGCATAAAAAGGAGAACATACATACCTTATGATCTTGATGTCTCATCTTGGATCTCTTCCGGGGGCTGAAATAAGTGCGGGTACTTGGATTTCATAATTTCTTCCGCTTCCCATGTCATCTCTTCTTGGTTATTGTTTTTCTATAAAACCTTAACTGAGGCCACTTCTTTGTTTCTAAGCCTCCGTACTTGCCTATCTAATATGGCAATAGGTACCTCTTCATAAGTCAACTCTTCTGTCACTTGAACATCATTTACTGGCACGATCCTAGTAGGATCTCCAACACATTTACAAAGCATCGAGACATGAAAAACTGGGTGAACTGGCTCCAGATCAGGAGGTAGATCTAAATTCGGGCCACTTTGCCTACCTTGCGCACAATCTCACAAGGCCCAATGTATCGGGGACTTAACTTCCCCTTTTTGCCAAATCTCATAACGCCCTTCATCGGCGACACCTTTAAGAATACCCAATCTTTAACTTGGAACTCTAAGTCCCTTCGATGATTATCCGCATAGGACTTTTAACGACTTTGGGCTGCTAATAGTCGACCTTGTATGAGCTTAACTTTTTCTATGGCTTGTTGGACCAAGTCTGGCCCTATCAATTTAGTCTCTCCTGCTTCAAACCACCCAATTGGGGATCTATACTTCCACCCATGTAAAGCCTCATACGGTGCCATTTGGTTGCTAGAATGATAACTATTGTTAGAAGCAAACTCAATAAGGGGTAAGTGATCATCCCAATTTCCTTCGAAATCTAACATACATACCCGTAACATATCTTCAAGAGTCTGAATGGTACGTTCAGCTTGTCCGTTAGTCTGCGGATGAAATGCCGTACTAAGGCTCACATTAGTCCCCAAACCCTCTTAGAAGGACTTCCAAAAAATATCAGTAAACTAATTTCCTCTATCTGAGACAATAGATACTAGGACACCATGAAGTCGCACTATCTCTTTAACATAAAGCTTTGCATAATCTTCTGCCACATATGTCGTTCTGACTGGTAAGAAATGAGCTGACTTCGTGAGTCTATCCACAATCACCCATATAGAATCATACTTACGTCGAGAACGGGGCAAGCCTATAATGAAGTCCATGTTAATTACTTCCCACTTCCAAGTTGGAATTTCTATAGCTTGCAACAATCCGCCCGGCTTTTGATGCTCGATTTTTACTTGTTGACAGTTGGGACATTGAGCTACAAATTTCGCTATATCCTTCTTCATCCCATTCCACCAATATATAGATTTAAGATCATGATACATTTTCGTTGCTCTGGGGTGGACAGAATAACGGGAGCAATGGGCTTCTCTTAATATTTGGTGGCGTAATCCTGCCACATCAGGAACACATAATGTCACGACCCAACTAGGGGTCGTGACGGGTACCCGGGGCTAACCACCGAGCACCACTCACTCTACTACTCATCATGCTCATTATACACTTCCTTGCCATTCACAAACTCATAATCACAAGAAAAACTACTTTTCATTTGGAAACATAAATACTTTTATATACATAAGCCTTTTTGGCCGTCAAAATAATATATATATAACATAGTAGCAACCGCGTGAGACAATATAACCCACACTACGTATCTACGAGCCTCTACTGGAGTGCTAGACATAAGGGCGGGACAGGACCCCGTCGTGCCCAAAATATACATGTACACAAAAGAATAATCATAAGCACCTCTGGAACAAAGGAGTGCTCTCAAATCAGCTACTGGCTCCTACGAGTCTGCATCAAGCTCACCTTCTTGTCTACCTGTGGGCATGAACACAGCGTCCAAAGAAAACGGATGTCAGTACGAACATTGTACTGAGTATGAGAGGCATAAACAATAATGAAACATCAATGAAATAAAGAAAATATCAATAAGGAGCATCTGTATCTGACTGCCAATTATAAAAGAAATAAATCATGCCGTCTTACTCATACTCATCATCATATCATATATGCATAAATGTATAAGCTGCCCGTCCATATCGGATCGGTGTGATAATCATTAGCCTGCGTCCAGGCCTCCCGCGTCTGGGGTATCATCTCATGCCGCCCACTAGTGGTGTCTGCCCATGCCATCTGACCATGGTGTGTACGCTGCCCGCCTTAGCGGTGACTGCCCGGCCATATAGGCGCGGTGTTATATCATCATCATAATATGCTCATCATAGTACATGCATAAAGACTCAAGGACAGCTATACTTTATCAGGGTGGCGTAAGGTCGTGATCCCCCGATTTCATTATGGAACATTCATTGACATTCTGCCTCACCTTGAAGGAATTAGCATATAAGGTGAGTGTAAGCAATAAATGACATCATTAATGTCATAGGAACATCACATCATGTACTCTAGGATCTTTAGACTCAAGTTCATCATCATCATTATTGAGTTCACAACATATCTCTTGTCTTATATAGCTATTCATGGACATAGACTTTTAGCTTTTCGGAATGTAGGAATTCATGAAGAGGAAGGAAAAGTCATGATGTAGGATTCATGCCATTAGAAAGAAAGGACTAGCCTCACATACCTTTTACGTTTAACTAATCTATCGTTCGCTTGTTCCCCTTCAATGCCACGTGTTTACCTTCAAGAGAGAATTCGCATTATCATTAGTTAATCGACTATAAGAACGTGTTACTATTTCTAGGGAAAATTGGGCAGCATTTCCTTTGTTTATACTACTTTCCCCATATTCTATATCAACTCCCAAACGTTAATAACAACATTCACAATATAGCAACAACAATCATCATTCAGTTGCATTGCCCGCATTTCACCATTTCACTTCAAATTCTCCATAATCATGGTCATCGTTTACTATTACGTACTTTCATATAAAATACTCATCCCATATTCTAAATTTCGTTCATAACATATTTACAATCTCAACATATCCATATTCATGATTCATTCCAACTACTACTCAACAATGATACTATTCACACATTTATGACCTATTTTCTATACTCTTCTACAATCCAAGTGTTTCAACTTATCAATACTTCAAACATCATGAAAATACCATAAAACTTACCTTATATAGTGTAGAAACAAGCCTTGAATGGAAATACTCTTGTAGCACCAAAACCCTATTTCACTTCTCTTGGGATTTCTTGGCTTGGATGACTTTAATGGGTTTCACACTCTTGATTCTTGTTGGTTTGATGAAGTTGATCATCAATTTCCTTTGGATTCTTGTGGATGAAGATTGGAGAGAATATTCTAGAGGTTTCTTGACTCGTGGAGTGAAAATGAAATGAAAATGAAATAAGAGAGAGGTCCCTTATATTAATTCAAAATATGTCCCGACCAGAACATACAGACCAACATACGGTCCGTATATTTTTCACTGACCGTATGTCTGGACCGCATGTTTGGTCCAGTGAAGTGTGCCATTCTGGGATGAACCTATGGCTGGACATACGGTCCGTGTATTTTATACGGCCAGTATGTCTGGCCGTATAATGTCCAGCTATCTGGGACTTGTTCTCGTCGAGTCGTTTGATCTCCGATCCTTATGGAACCTTCTTGACACTTGTTTAACACCTCAATACCAATCTAAGGGACGTCATTACTCGTATCTAAGACATCATTATGCCATCATTAACTCATCGTCCATAATTCCTACTCGACACATAACATATCATTTACTTTCTTTGCCAAACTTCTTCCTTTTAGTCAAATGTCTTTAAATCTCGATAAAGATCATCAAATGCTATTTCTTACTTATCCAAATCACCGTATACCTCATGTTCCTCTATATCCTATTCACTGTACGCTAACGGGGAATTTTCCAAGGTGTAACACATAATCTGCCTCGGCATCGGAGAACTCCATCCCCTGAGATCTCAAATGATGATTTCTCCTTCTGGGGAGTGTATCTCTGTAATACATTAGCATGGAATCTTCGTACTGTCGCTCCTTCACTTCCACTACTAGAGACGAGGCTGCTGAATTCTGAATGGTAGCTTCCAGGTTACCTGAGTCCATTACTCGGACTCCTAGGCTAGTGGACTCAGGTTACCTGAAGCATCGCAATAAACAACATAACCTTCCAATCCCTCTGGAAGTGTCAGGACTGGAGCAGAAGTCAATCTATCTTTTAGCTCATGGAAACTGCATTCACAAGCATCTGTCTATTGAAACTTGGCTGATTTCTGGGTCAGCTTTGTTAGTGGCGCAGAAATAGAAGAAAAAACCTTCAACAAATCTCATGTAATAACCTGCTAAGCCTAGAAAGCTACGAACCTCCGTAGGAGTCGTGGGCCTTGGCCAAGTCTTCACGGCCTCAATCTTTTGGCTATCTACCCGAATACCATCGGCTGAAACAATATGCCCCGAAAATGTCACTGAGTTCAACCAAAACTCACACTTAGAAAAATTTGGCAAATAACTCTTGAGTTTGAAGAACTCTAAGGACAATCCGCTAATGATCTGCATGCTCTGCCTCGGATCTAGAGTACACCAAGATATCATCGATGAATACAATCACAAATAAATCTAGGAAGGGTCTGAACACATTGTTTATCAAATCCATAAACACTGTCGGTGCATTAGTTAGCCCAAACGACATTACCCGGAACTCAAAATGGCCATATCTTGTTCTGAAGGCTGTCTTAGGGATATATTTTTCCCTAACTCTCACTTGATGATACCCGGATCTCAAATCTATCTTTGAAAACCACTTGGCACCTTGTAATTAATCAAATAAGTCATCAATCCTTGGAAGAGGATATTTATTCTTAATTTTCACCTTATTCAGTTGTTGATAGTCAATGCACATTCGTAAGGAGCCATATTTTTTTCGGACAAATAACACGGGTGCTCTCCATGGGGATGAACTCGGCCCACGGGTGCTCCCCACGGGGATGAACTCGGCCTAATAAAGCCTTTCGCAAGCAAGTCTTTCAATTGCTCCTTCAACTCTGCGGGGGCCATTCTATAAGGTGGAATAGATATAGGCTTGGTGTCTGGCAACACATCAATAGCAAAATCAATCTCTCTTTCCGGAAGAAGGCCTGGAAGCTCTTCCAGGAATACATTCGGAAACTCATTCACTACGGGAACTCACTGAAGAGTCGGTGGTTCAGCTTCTACATCTTGAACCCGAACTAGATGATAAATGCAACCTTTTGTGATCATTTTTATTGCCTTAAGATAGGAAATAAACCTACCTTTTGGTAACACAGTATTCCCTTTCCATTCTAAAACTGGTTCTCCCGGAAATTGGAAGCAAACCATTTTCATTCTACAATCAACATTGGCATAGCAAGAAGCCAACCAATCCATGCCCATAATAACATCAAAATCCACCATTTTTAACTTATGTAAGTCAATCATAGTACGACGGTCACAAATCACAACTATGCAGTTTCTATATACTCGGCTAGCTATTACCGATTCACCAACGGGTGTAGACACCTCAAAAGGTTTGATCGACTCCGGTTTGACTCTAAACCGACCCGCAATATACGGAGTAACATACGACAATGTGGAGCCCGGATCTATCAAAGCATATACATCATGAGAAAATACCGATAATATACCTGTGACCACATCAGGAGAAGACTCAAGATCTTAGTGTCCAGCCAAAGCATAAATACGGTGCTGAGGACTGCTAGAACTGGGGACCCTCCTTCTGCCTCTACCATGGCCAACCGGCGTATGTGAACCTGACCCCATAGGGCGTACAGATGATGAAGATCCGGCTACCGACCCTGAAGGCTGGGTCCTACCTCTGCCACCAACTGAGGGGCAATCATGCATAATATGGCCTGGCCGACCACATGAATAGCAAATCTCTGAACCCAATCGGCACTGGCCCCAATGTAACTTCCCACAGTGGGAACATCGTGGCACGGGTGGCCTCGCCAGACCCAAATCGCCTCTAAACTGAAAACCGAAAAAACTCTGACTTGGCCCGGAATGAGTAAATCTATCAAATCTCTGGCCTGAAAACCGTGGAGGCGCACTAGTCATAGAATGGCCTGAATGCCTAGAAAACTATTATCTGTGCCCGCCTCTAAACTCACTCATCGAACCCGAAGATCCAGCCCTCTTGCTATATCCCCTATCATGCTCACGCTCAATCCTTTGTTGTTGTAGGCTTTCTTCTAAATTTTGAGCGTGGGCTTGAATGCGTGAAATATCCATATTGTCCTGGAGGGACACAGTCAAGCACCTATCCATCAAATGTGGCCCTAGGCCTCTCACAAATCGGTGCACTCGGTCACCCATATCCGCTACCATGGACGAAGCGTACCTAGCCAAAGAATTGAAGCGGAGACTATACTCTAAAGCACTCATAGTTCCTTGCCTCAAATTCAAGAACTTATCGGCTTTATCTCGCCGAACTTCTGGCGGCAGCTAATGTCGGAGGAAAGCATCTACAAATTCTTGCCATACTGGGGGAGGCGCATTGGCTCCCCGTGAAGCCATCCAAACCGTGTACCAATAGATCGCGACATCCCTCAATCTATAGGATGCTAACTCCACCGATTCAATGTCCGAAGCATGCATCAACCGAAGTGTCCTCAACATTCCATCAATAAAATTCTGAGGGTCTTCATTCGGCTTTGATCCAAAGAATTCCGGAGGGTTCAAGCTAATAAAATCACAGGCCCTTGCACTAACCGCCCTATCACCTTGCCCTGTACTTTGCTGCTTAGTCTGGGCGACAACCAATTGAGTAAGAAAATGAATGGCCTCTTTTACATCTTGGCCTGAAGCATCCGGTGGAGGAACTGGAGGTGCTGGAGCTGGGGCTGAGGCTCCCTCACGCTCCTCAGAAATAGGCACTGAATGAGAGGATTGAGATTGAGCCGCATTTTGGGACTCACTTTCCTCTACAACAGTTGGCGGTGCTCTTTCAGCCCGCTTTTCTGCCACTGTCTTGCCCTTTTGGGCTGCCGTAGCCTTTCTCTTTACAAGCATTTCTGAAATACATAACACACGGTTAAGGAAAAAGAAGTTCTTATATCATAGCTCTATCGCACAATCTTATGAAGAACGAAGGTCGTTCATTCCTAAAATGCCCGCAACCTCTTGTTTATAAGTGTGGCGCGCAATACACCCATAACCAAGGCTCTACTGGACACGGCTCGTAGACACACCCTAGGACAGAACTGCTCTGATACCACTTTTGTCACGACCCAACCGGAAGGCCATGACGGGTACCCGGTGCTAACCCACCCGGGCACCTCTTAACGTACATGCATATTTACATCTAGGTGAGCCACATAGCTAAACCATACTTTCTATCATCATTCATACTAACATCATTGGGCAACAATGCATTTATATCACCATCAATAATTATGCCCATATCCATATGCATAAGCCGACGAGGCTAACAAAATGATATACCAAATATAAGCCGACAAGGCTAAATACATCTAACCATATACACATGTCTACGAGCCTCTAAGGAGAGTATGTCATATCATATAGGCGGGACAGGACCCCACCGTGCCCATAAATATATACACAAAAGAATAAATACCAAAATTTATAGCTCTGAATGAAATGGAGCTCCGTTATGTAGTCCCTGAGTAATAAAGCTATGGATCCAGTCTATCTCCCTGGCCACTTGCGGGCATGACGCAGCGTCCACAAATAAAAGGACGTCAGTACGAAGAATGTACTGAGTATGTAAAGCATGATCAACATCATTATAGAATCATAATAAGCAACATAAGAAATAGCATAAGATGGGAGGTAGTAGATCCAACGTCATAAACACTTACTTGCTTTTCATAGGGACATTCCATTTCTAATGCGTAACCGTGTGCATACATTCATATCCGTATCCGTATTCATATCCGTACTCATTTACACTTTCATACCCATATTCATATTCATAATCGTATTCATATTCATAATTCGTTTACATAGTCATATTCATAGCATACCTGACCATAAAGGATCGGTGTTTCACATACCCAACCATGGAAAGGATCGGTGAGTATACATACCTAGCCCTACCAAGGCTCAGGGTGGCCCATACCTGGCCTTACCAAGGCTCAGGGTTATCCATACCCAACTGCAGTGGTGTGCGCGCGATACATAACATATCCGGCCATATAAGCTCGGTGTTACATAATAATCATACATAGACACATATACATAGGAGCTCATAAGCATCTTTGACGTCATTACTATCGTCGTTCATTACATCTATCCCTAGAGGATTACTCATCATATAAGGAATTTAGTACAGTCATATCATATCGAGAATCATGAGCTTAGTAGCTTTTAAAGATAGAATCATTTGGAGGACATCATAGGCTCATAGACGAATAGATATTTGGCCAAAGAACCATGCCTTATGAAAGAAGGGTTAGCCTTACATACATTTCCGTTCAACTATTCTATCACTTGCACGTTCTCCTTCAATGCTCACGTTTCTACCTCCATTAGAGTTATACTATCATTAGAAAATCGATAGCTTAGCATACAAGACTAAAGCTAGAGAAAATTGGACAACATCTCCTTTATTTATATGACTTCCTCTATATCATATATCAACTCCCAAACATCAATAATAACATTCACAACATTATAACAATAGTCTTTATTCGCCTACATTATCCTTACTTCTCAATTCACTTCCAATCATCCATATCCATGATCATAGCACACTATTACATTAATTCATTTAAAATGTCCATCCCATGTTCTTAACATCATTTATAACATAACCATAATCACAACATATCAAGCTATTACTCAAAAATGACATTATTCCCACATTCATGACCCATTTTCTATATTCTTCTACAATCCAAGTGTCTCAACCTCTCAATACCTTAAACAACATGGAAATACCATAAAACTTACCTTAGATGGTGTAGGAATGAACTTGGGTGGAAACACTTCACTTGAACCAAAACCCTAGTTCACCTCCAATGGAATTTCTTGTAGTCCTCTAACCCTTGGAAGCTTTCTAACACATGAACACTTGATCCTAGTCTTTGATATTTGTGTTTTCTTGGACTTGAATGGAATATTCTTAGAGAAGGGTTTTGATCTCTCAATACTTGTAGAAGATGAAAAATGAAGTAAAAGAACCCAAGGCATCTATTTATACAAAAACTAAAAATCAGCCTGTCGGGACTTTCACGGACACTTATACGGTCCGTATAACATTGTACGGCCCGTATAAGTGGTCATGGTTCACCATCAGGCAGACATCATCTCTGCTGGGTGTTATACGGACCATATAAGTCGGTCATATAACCCCTTTTTCCCGAAATGATCTCCGTCGTTCATTTGATCTTCAATCCTCATGGAACCTTCTTAACACTTGTTTATCGCCTCATTAAAAATCTAAGGGACGTTATAACTCTTCTCCAAAACATCATTAAGTCATCATTAACTTGTTACTCGTAAATCCTTTCCGATACACATCGCATGCCTTGCCCTCTCTTGGCAAACTTTCTCCTTTTACTCCGATTGTCTTTGCAAATCTCAATTAGGGTCATCAAATGTCATTTCTCACTTATTTCAATACCGTATACTTCATGCCCTTCGTTAGTCTATTCACTGTGCATTAACGAAAAAAATTTCTGAGGTGTAGCAAAACGATGAGCCCATGATTTCGCCTAAAGGGTCCAAGCACACAAGGAATGATTTATCCCTGAATAATGATGATGATGTTGAAGGCAAAGTATGGGTCGCCGGATCGGGGCTAGCAAATTTTTTTGATATGCTGGAAAAGCAACAGAAGGCGATTGCTGACCTATAAACAAAGAAAAGAGGTGCTAATGCGAATCAAATGAACACGACATTGGATCAAGGAGAGGGTAATGGCAATGGTTCCAGCAATAATGCGGCATCGGAAGTCACACAGTACCTAAAAGCTCTGTCCTATCGGATAGAAAAGAACGAAAAGGAATTGAATAGCCGATTGGACCAGAATGAGAAGGAGTTCAAGGCATTTAATTCACGGATAGATCAAATTTCGGGTACACCACCGGTATTGGAGGGACTAGATTCTAAGAGATACATACAATTGTCATTCCAACCAAGTGCAAACCTAAATTGATCCTAAAGAGGTTCAAAATGTTGGATCTATCCAAATATGGTGGAACCACAGACCCTCAAGAGCATGTGACCTCTAACACTTGCACGGTTAAGGGCAATGACATGCAACCAGATGAAATTGAATCGATTTTGCTCAAGAAATTTGGTGAAACATTATCCAAGGGGGAAATGACATGGTACTCTTTACTTCCTGAGCATTCAATTAATTCTTTTGAAATGCTTGCGGATGCTTTTATCAAGGCACAAACTGGAGCAAAGAAGGTGTCAGCAAGAAAGGCGAATATCTTCAAAATAGCTCAGGGAGATACGGAATTGCTACGAGAATTTGTGATAAAATTCCAAAAGGAACGTATGCTACTGCCATCAGTACCGGATGAGTGGCCGGCAGAGGCATTCACCAAAGGATTGAATCCAAAAAGTTCAAGTGCTTCTTTAAAGTTAAAGGAGACGACTAGTTGTGGCTACCGGCCAGGTCAATGGGTCAGAACCGGTATCATGATAAGACTAAGAGAAGTGCAGACTCCGATTCAAGGTTATGGAAGGATAGATATCAACCTTATGGAAAATTAGAGAGGTCTCATTCGAGATCAGAACGAAGTCGCAGTAGCTAGCACGAGAAGTCATATTTCGACAAACAGAACTACCGGAGTCAAGGTAGAAGAGGGCTTCAAAGAAAGTCCACAGCAGGGGATTCAGCATCCAACAACATTGAAAACCCGAGGTTGTTCGAGTATAATTTCAATATCGATATGGCCGGGTTAGTCGCAGCAATTGGAAAAATTGAAGACGCAAAATGCCCATACCAATAAAATCGGTTCCTAATCAGAGGGACCAAATCTATTTTGTGACTATCACGGGACTCATGGGCATCGGACCGCTGATTGCCGTCATCTTCGGGATGAGGTTGCACGATTGTTAATAAATGGTCATCTAAGAGAGTTCTTGAGCGATAGAGCCAAACAGAATTATGGCGAGAATAGGGATTCAAACAAGTAGGAGGTTCAGGTTGAGCCACATCATGTGATTAACATGATAACAGATGAACCTGAAGTTGCAGGACATCCTCTGCATCGAAGAACAACAAGTTGCCTGTAACACGGGAGAAGAGATCCCGGGACTTCATGCGAGAGAAAGCAATAACGTTCACCGATAAAGACATGAAATACAAAATCTTGCCTCACAATGATGCATTGGTAATAACTGTTATAGTTAATTGTCTTCAAGTTAAGCATGTTTTGGTTGATCCAGGTAGTTCGGTCAACATCATTAAGTGGAGAATCATCGACAATTGGCGATGATGGGTGAGTTAACGCCATGTTGTCAGTTAATGCGGGAGGAATGATCAAGCAAATGAGATTTTATGTCGTAGACGGTGGCATGGGATACAATGCTATCTTTGGTAGACCTTGGATTCATGATATGAAGGAGGTACCTTCAACATTGCACAAGATGCTAGAATTTTTGACGTCTGATGGAGTTGGTCGTATTCGAATAGAGAGCGGGAAAACATTAGTTAATCCGGCTCAAGTTGTCTAGTGTTATTCCGGTTCAAGTTTCCAAAGGGAAAAATTACCCGTTCAAGTCATCCGATATTCCAAATATACAAAATTAGGTCCTGCTAAGAAGTTGCCCATAATAACATGGACTTAAACGCGTGGAAGTTAAGCCTAGGAAGGGTAAGGTTTACTAGATTGCCAAAGTTTAAAAGAGAAGCTCGTTTCAATCGGAAGGAAAGGACGAAGCCAAGTTATTTAGCAATGGGAGCCTCGACCGTCTGAAGCGGAATTCCTTTTTAAGGTATGTTTTTTCATTTTATAAGTTTTTACTATCTATGCACTAATAATTTTTGTAGGGAAAAGTTAGTTTCGTCTTTGCATGGGAGAGAAGAAGAAATATTTGAGGACCGTTCGCGAAATACTGAAAACACGTGCTACACTCTTTTTCTCTTAGACTGGTTTTTATCCCATACAAGGTTTTTTCCGGCAAAGTTTTTAATGAGGCAGCAACATAAAACGTTTATTGAATTATACTGTCCTAATTCTAATCCATAAATATCCTTCACCATTCTTCATTTTCTCGCAATTCTCTACTTCTCTCTCTCTACTATACTCTACTTCTAAGAGTCGAAGTAATTCTAACTTGCAAGTTCCAACTTTCGACATTTACATGGATAATCCTCCTCCTCCTCAAAGGTATTTTGATAAATCAGAAGAAGATATGATTCGATGTAGACTTTATGGTTTAACCAAAAATCATACGTCCAGATCGGGACATGGACCGACCAATTATTTGATCCGACACTTGAAGGATAGGCACCCATATGCATATGCAAATTTTCATTAGAATTTGAACTTTCAAACATCTCTTGTTTAAATTTATGAAGTTTATTAAATTTGTAATGTTAGTCGTTTAAGTTTGTATGTTTTTGTTAAATGTAATTTTTTAGACTCGTTATATTATAAACTATTTTTTTAAACTTTAAGTTTTTAATTTATAAGTTACAACTTACACATTTCATAACATTCATTTTTTTTTTTTAAAAAAAAGATTAAATTTTTTAAAAAATAGTATTTTAATAAAACCCAGCCCGACCCGGACTGGTAGAAACCGGCCACGTGTGGGACAAAGAATTCCCAACAAAACCTAGACTGGTTGGAACTAGTCCCCCCAACACTGACACTGGACCGGCCGAGTTGTTTTTTCCTTGAATCGGATCGGTCTGGCCCCTTAACACACATAGTAGCTAGTGGTGATGACACTTTTGATTCATATTGTTTGTTAATGGTGGTAGTTAGTGGTGTTAGTGGTGGGCGCTGATAATTGTGATGGTTGACAATGATAATTAATGGTGATGGTGAATGACAATGGTGGTTGGCGATATATAATGGTTGCTTGGGGTAGGATTGTCTATAGTGATTGGTGGATGTAATGGTGGTTGGTGGTGAATAATTAAAATTTAAAACATTCACTAAAGTGCAAACAGACTAAAGTTTCAAATTATGTACTCTCTCCGTTTCAATTTATTTGTCTTACTTTTCTTTTTAGTCCGTTTAAAAGAAATGTCTCTTTCATTTTTTGGCTACTCCTTAATTCTAACCTTCACATAAATGTTTAAGATCAAAAAATTAAAAATGTATTTTGGAACATTTTATATATCTTTAGTTAATAACCCCCAAATTCAAAAAGTCGTATTTACTCTTTTAAATTAAATATCAAGTTAAAATCAGATAAACAAATTAAAACGGAAGCAATAATGACTTTTTCGTGTGATACTCCCAATTTCACCTTTGAAATTATCCGTGTGGTCAAATGAGAAATTGAGAAGGTTTTAGTGTTTGACTTAGGAAAAAAGAGAGAGAGAAAAAAAGAGAAGGGAAAAGGAATGGAAAAGATGATTTCAATCCCAAAAGTAAAATCAAAGACCTAAAGAAGAAGACACCCTTCTCTCTCTCACAGAATAATACCTTAATAATCTGCAATCATCAAATATTCCAGCAAGGAGAGAAGTCAAGGTTTCCACAAAGCAGCTGCTCTGTGCAATTTTAATGACGTAGGTTGTTTTTCCAATTCACTTCTCCTTCTTATCAAAATGAATTACTACTCTTTCTGTCCCAATTTATGCAGTCACCCTTTCTCTTTAATATGCGGCACACATTTTTTGATATTATCCTTGGTCGAAATTTTACTTGAATTAAGAAATAGATTCAGGTTCAAACTGAATTAAGAATTGTTATCTGTTAGGATTGAAACAAACAGAAGATTGAAGTAGTCCTTTATGTTTAGGGATATCTGCGATGCACCGTGTAGCAAGTTCTGGCAACACATCCAATTCGGTGAGGGCTCGGAAGGAGAAGAGGTTCACTTATGTTTTAAATGATTCAGATGACACTAAGGTGACTTGTTCTCTTACTCCTCACGTTTCAATTTGTTTGTCTTACTTTCCTTTTTACTCCGTTTAATAAAGAATATGTCTCTTTCCTTTTTCGGTAACTCTTTAACTTCAACTTTCCATATGACATGTTTAAGACCACCGGATTCAATTGGTACATTCTACGTATATCATTAGTTTAAGACCACAAGATTCAAAAACAGACAAACAAATTGAAATGGAGGGAGTATATCTTTTCCTTTCTTGGTTGCCTATGTTGCTCGAGCTCTTCAAAAATACTGTTAAGAAATGTGTGTCGGATCCTCCGAAAGCTATGCAATGGTCGATGCAACATAGGCGCGCAGAGGCGAATCTAAGATTTCTAGAACATGGATGCACCACTAAAAAAAAAAAAAAAGAAGAAAAAAATGTATTACGTGAGAATTGATCCATAGTCCTCTAGGTAAGTAACTCAATCTTCAACCAAGTGTAATATTTAGCCTTCTTGTAGTATGGGTTCCAGCTGATAACATTATACCATTTTTTTTTTTTGATAAAGGTAACATTATACCATTTTTTTTTTTGATTAAGCACCGGGTGTCCGAGGCTCTTTGAGCCCCGACTAATCCCGGGGGTGCACAGGCCCTCGGCAAGGAGTTTCCCGCAAGTGCACCACGGGTAATTCAGGGTTTTACCCAGTCCGATGGCCCTCAGAAATTGTTTGCACCCAGTGGGTTTCGAACTTGAGACCTTGAAAGGGAGTACCCCAAGGCTCAAGCCAATTGCCACCAGGCCAACCCCTGAGGGTTAACATTATACCATATTAAGAAGATATATACATAAAATACCTAGTTTTACAAAGAGACCATGGATTCACGTGCCCCAAATTTAGTGTGTAAATTCGCCCCTTCGGGCCGGCAACATTCTTGGAGGGTTCGAGCAAACATAGCTGTGCAGTAGTAGCTGCAAAAGCTGAACTCAGCAGAGTGGAAATTAGTAGAATAGTGAAGAAACAGTTTTAAAATGGGACTTTTTAGGTTTCCCTCAATTTGCTTACCATTTGTTTGTTCTTTTTGGAGCATCACCCACGTGATCATCAATTGTCTTCCTCGTTGAAGTTGGATGCTTTTTTTCTGTAGAGTTATCCGGATGATATCTTTTAAGTCTTTTCTAGAATTTGTTGATATTTATTGTTTCGATGTGATGAGCCATGACACTACAAGGCGAAGTATCTTAGTTTAGGTTTTACATTCTTAGCAGCTGTCCTATATATATAAAAAACTCAGATCTTTCTTGGTCCGAAATTTGGCAGAGTGGGTTTGCTTCACTAGCCAGGATTCAAACTCATGACATGCACCGCCACCGACCACACATTCCGCGTTGTACTACATTTTTATTCTTTAATCAAAGCCTTTTGGGCAACTTCTTATGTTACTTAAAACTCTAATAGCGTCTAGCACCGTTCACGTAAAAAAAAAACAAATGTGCATCACGCCTCTAGGAACCTATGGGTCTGGAATTTCATTTACAGAACGTAAAACAACATACAATAACTCTTTCTTTCTCTCTCTCTTTGCGTGTTCTTATCTATTTCATTTAGACTGATGGCCAATCTCTCGAGGAAGAGAGAAAGAGAAAATGAAACTGTGCAGTAGAACCAATGTAAAATAAGGGGTAACTCCTTGAAGCTGGTTCAAGTTTAGCTTAGGTTATATGAGTCCTTTGCATTTAAGTGTTTATGTCGTTAGTTACTGTTTGTAGGTCTCTAAAGAGGTTTTTCCCCCTCAACTTTAGACATGACTTATTGTAGTAGGTATTGGAATGAATCTTAAGTTGATACGTATTTGGCATTTTGGTAGAGTTGGATGATGTTGACAAGTCAAGAGTGAGTCTGTCATTAGAGGACAAGTGTCATGACCCATTTTCTGATCGAGCCGTGATTGACACTTAGTGCCATTAGGTGTCTGAGCGAACATTCTTAGCTTTTATACCCTCTTTCTAATCATGATATGCGGTGCAATTTAATACAACTCTTAAATTAAAGATTGTTATTTCATATTAAAAACTAAATTCTATTCTATCTGTATTTCTGTAAACTGAAATTTTTCTTTAAGCAAAACGTAAAGTTGTTCTCATACCATATAAACTGTATGTGGGAATGTAACCATAATCCCAAAAGTAATGTGAACTGTTTATGAAGCGTTTAGATGAAAGTAGGGCGGAATGCATATGACATGAATTCCCTGGCTATTCCTCAAAATAAATTAATTAAAGAAATAAACTGGATGAAGAAATAATGAATTTCCACGGGTAGTAAAAGCAGAGCTCGCCAATAATCTTTCTGGAGTGAGGGAGATCCTAGCCTGTAGTATACACGTCTCAATACCTATCCCTACGATGACAAAGTCAACGTAGGTTCCCAAAAAAGTGAACGTAGGTACGACTTCCTTGCCGCGCAGTAAGTATCATTGACTCCCTTACTAAGGCTGGAGCAAGACTTGATAAAAAAAATGAATACATATTTGGAAATTCTAAAAGTACATGAAAATATGAAATTTGGCGTGCTGTTGATTATGGGCTGGAATAGTGGCAACGTGCTGGAGACAATCAAGGATGCTGTTTCTTCTTGATTTGGCTGTTTGGTTCCATCTCACCCGCTCATCCAAAAGTTAGAAGAAGTTGGTCAAGCTGCCCAAACTTTATCTCCCTGGTCACGCTTCCTTCTAAAGTAAGTCTTCAAAGGAGGGGTTGTATCAGACTATCAGTGTACTCTCCTGAAAAGACACCTTGTCCTCTTGGCGGAATGAAGGAAACTGTCCAGCAAGTCATAGTCTTCCCAACCCGCTTCTTCAGCAGTATGATGATGCCATGGAAAGAGTAATTCTAGAGTTGGAATCCCATATTCTTTCACCCAACTGTGTGACAATACTTTATAGGTTACACCGTGAATTCCAAATCAGCAGAAAGCAGTAAAGGTCCCACATCGGATGAAAAAGGGATGCGTGGTCTCCTTATATGGTCTTAGGCAATCCTCCTCTCGTGAGCTAGCCTTTGGGTTGAGTTAGGACCAAGATCCATTTCTTTACATGCCCATCCCAATTCTTGTTTACTTATGCTGGCCCCCATATTAAATTGTCCATGCTCCAAATGTCCAGCCCTGGGCGTGAGGTGTGGTGTTCAAGAGGACCACACCACATCGGATGAAAAAGGGATGGTTGGTCTCCTTATATGGTCTTGGGCAACTTCCCCTCATGAGCTAGCTTTTGGGGTTGAGTTAGGCCCAATATCCATTTCTTTATAGAAGGGATAGAATATCTAAATAGCCATGAATGAGCAATGGAAATTGGATGCACCTTTGCAGAGGTAGCTGCAGTTTATAGGCAACATGACCTACTTTGCAAACAATTTTATATGGACCAAAATACCGAGGAGAAAGCTTCTCATTAGGACATTTCGCTAGACTCTTCTGACGATTAGGCAGTAGATAAAGTAGAACAACATCACTCACACTAAAAGGCAAATCACAGCGCTTGAATCAGATTGGGATTCCATGTGGGATTGAGCCTTCAGAAGGTTGGAATGCAATAACTATAACATCTGGTCACAGGCCAAGAGTTGCGCTTAAAGATCAGGAATTTAGTTTGACTAGGAACAAACAGATGCAATTGTACACAACCTGGAAAGGAGTCATAATAGAGGAATGGTAGCCTGTGTTGAAAGAACGCATGGAGTGGACTCCTTAGAAATACTCTTCTTCTTGCAAAATTGTGAAGTGCTAACTTCTAACCTAAGTTGCTTGAACTCAGTGCGGGTATCCAATACGGTTACAGGTCCGAGTGTCGGATTCGGCAAATCTAAATTTTAAGATTCGGGGGTGCGAATCCAGGTATGGATACAGATGTTGGGTTCGGCTAAGAAAATTCAAAATTATAAAAATAGAGCTATAAAGATATTCTAAATTTTGAGAGATATTCTGTGAAAACTTATATGTATATTGTAGAATTCAATCTTTCATCGTCCAAGATGGGCATTCCATTTCCCATGTCTTAAATCTGTTTTATCTTTTATTTTGAGAAATCAAAATCTCAATTTTTTCCCCAAATTTTTCCATGGACTCTCGTCAAAGTATCCGAAGTTGGTTGACCGAATCCGAGAAGTATCTCGCACCAGTCTCGTGTCGAGATGGGTTCAGCATCAAAAATGAAGAGTCCGCGCAACTTAGCTTCTAACCATAACTTCTATCACTCTGGTGACTTGGATTAAGACAAAAGAAACTTTTCCCTATTTATTCTTGCGTCTTGTGGAAAATTATTATTTTCATTTGCTATATCTCCCTTGTCTCTTCTCTGCGTCTCATCTTGTTTGTAGTAAAATATCTTTGTTTTTGGGGGGGCGGGGGAGGGGGGGGGGGGGGAGTGAAGGTTCCTGAACAAAAGAACCAAATTTTTTTTAATGATATTTCACAGTTGGAGCTTCTGTTGATGAAGAGGTACTTTTAACTTTACCAAAGATGTAGTGCCTCTGAAATATAAGTTATTTTGGCAGCCTGTTATCTTGAAGATTGTTCACCTTTGCTTAAGCATTTCTGGTTAGTTCTCATTCATGATTATATCTGTCAAACTTTATGAATTTTGCATCTATCTGTTATCTCAACAAGCCTCCTACTATTCTTTTTACTTGTGGTTCTTGTGAATCACGAACAAGTTTTTTTTAGGTCATTCATTTTTAATACTCTGCTCAGTGATTGCTATCCGTGGTTTCTTTGCATTTCTGTCTCAGCATTGTGCAGGTGTAAATTGTTTGGCTCTGTTGAAGTCATCCTCACCCGATGGGTCTGAGTACCTATTTACTGGGAGCAGAGACGGCACATTAAAGGGATGGGAATTGGCTGAAGATGGTGCCACCTGCTGTGCTACATTTGAGTCCCATGTTGATTGGGTACTGTCCTATTTTTTTCCTCGCTAGGTCTTGTATTGTACTAGCTTTTTGACTCCCGCAGCACTAGTAGCAGTTTAATGACATCTACTAGATAGAGTCATATGCACCATATGGTACGTAAGAATCAGTTGACTTTGACCAGGCTGCACCAGATAGTTTCTTTTGTTCTTTTTGTTTTCCCTCTTCCTCTAATAAAGGCCCCCAAATATTATTTCAAGTAATTTATGCAGTGGCCCGTCTTGGTTCGGATTTCGGTTTGTTAGATGGAAACTTCTCGTTCTCTTGGATATGCCTGGATGTGCTATTGATCAGTCCTCCTAATGCTAAATCTTTTGTTGTGTAATTAGCTGTTGTCATATTTTGTTAGTTATGTTACTTGTGCTTAACTTAGCAGTTGTATTGTGATTTGTGTATTGTGCAGGTAAATGATGCTGTTCTTACAGGCAATAACACTTTAGTTTCATGCTCCTCAGACACCACTGTCAAGGTATTTATATTCACTTCTAAATTTAGTATTCCTATTTGCTTACAATTTTTTACACGCATTTCTATTACTTTTCATTAAGCAATTTGTTTTCTGAAAATATCTGTTGGACCATCAGGTATGGAATGGCTTATCTGAGGGATCTTGTATCAGGACACTTCGTCAGCACTCTGATTATGTCACTTGCCTTGCTTCAGCAGAAAAAAATGTAAATTCTTCTGCAAATTTTTTTTGCCATTATAAAAATTGCAATGAATCCTTAACTTCAATTGTAACTAGGGCTTCAATAGTCAGGCTGAATGCGGACTTAAATAACTCTACTTTCTGACTCATATGTCATTGTCATGAATGATAGAGCAACGTTATTGCATCTGCTGGACTTGGTGGTGAGGTTTACATATGGGACCTTGAAGGTGCACTTGCCCCTACATCTAAGTCAAGTGATGCAACTGAGGAAGACTGTTCAAATGGTGTCAGTGGTTCAGGAAGTTCATTGCCCATGACAAGCATCCGCCCTAATAGTTCGAGCAATAACATTTCCTTGCACACCCAGTCTCAAGGATATATTCCTGTGTCTGCAAAAGGCCATAAGGAGTCAGTATATGCATTGGCAATGAATGACAGCGGATCCCTTCTTGTTTCTGGTGGAACTGAGAAGGTATATTCTGGTAGTTAGGTTAGTTTTTAATCTTTCAAAATGTGCAGTTCCTAAATTAACAAAGCAGCGGTATTGATAACAACTTTCTGAGTTTCTTTAAGGTTGTGCGTGTCTGGGATCCAAGAACTGGTTCGAAGACCATGAAGTTAAAAGGTCATACAGATAATATTAGGGCGCTGCTTCTTGATTCTACTGGCAGGTATGTTGGAAAAATTGATGCTATAAAGATACAAGATATTTTGATTGGTATATTAGGCTCACATTGCGAATCTTTATTCATCTTGAAGCATTTGGCCTCCATCTATTATATGTAGTTGATATACTCTGGTAAGCGTGGTGGAAGATGGATTGGACAGCCAAGTATCTTTGATGCAAGTTGCTTGATATTCGTGCAATCTAAATAGTTATCCTTGTTAATACCTAGTTTCTGGTTGAGTTGTTAGCTGGCCAGTACATTGAGTGTTTGGCTCTGTGCTTGGTCTATAGTGTTAGCTGAGTCCAATTTTGTAAGCCCTGGCTCTAGAGTCCAATAGAGCTGGTCTGTGTATATTTGCATACTTGGTTGAACAAAATCTTTTAGTTTGACCAAAAAAAAAGGGAGCGAATGCTGTTCATTTCCTCCAACTTATGAGGGTGGCAGATAGTGTTTTCAAAGGCTTGCTTAAAGCGCCTTAACCTTGAAGGTCACTGAAGCTCAGATAGTGCGCTTTGCCTCGCTCAATTGGCGCTTTAGTGTAGACGTCAAAGTGCTAAGGCATGTGCGCCTTCACTAATAGGTGCTTTCTTACACACACACAATTAATCAGTTGGGCTCTGGACGTACTTTATTTGTCTTTTAGTTAGAAAACTTAGTATAAGTACTATGCTGACCAGAGAAAGATTGTTTTTGATGCATGTGCCAAATTGCTTTCTGTTTTGTGCTTTATCCAACAAAAGTAGAAACATAGTTCTCATATTTTTTCCTTTCCTTTTATCTTTTGATAGAGACCAAATGTTTTTCTGTTTTCACCTAAGCCCTCAGAAAGTAACATCTTTATTTTTTCTCATGTGGGTTATTAGCTGTTTCTTCTTGGTTTTGAGTTCCCACACTTGTTGGCTTTTGACAGTTCATTATTCATATGAAGATTAAGCATTAATGTATTTTGTAAATGTGATTTGTTGGGTTCTTTTAAATGATGGCCTTATCCTATATTTTTTGTAGGTTCTGCTTATCCGGGTCATCTGATTCCATGATTAGGTAAGGAGTGATTGCATCATCCAAGGAGTGGGGGGTGGATAGCCGAATCTTTAAATTCTGCCAAGTTGATGAGAAACATGCAGTAAACCATGCCTGGCTTCACTATATTCATCATATTTGTCATGAGTAGTCACTCATTGCTGTCTAAATCTTGCATTTGTTATTTGCACATTTTGTGTTATGTTAGAATTGAATTTTACCTTGCCTCCAATGATTAGATTATGGGATCTGGGTCAGCAGAGGTGTGTGCATTCGTATGCTGTGCATACCGATTCCGTATGGGCACTTGCCAGCACTCCAACATTTAGTCATGTTTATAGTGGTGGAAGAGATCTCTCTGTAAGTGGGATACTACTTATGGAACATGCTTTCTCTTGCCAATTTCTTTTCCCAACTTCTTAGACTTCTATGCTTGCTAAATCATCCTCTTTACAAAAAGTTGGTTGTCTTTGCAGTTGTACTTAACAGATTTGGCAACAAGGGAAAGTGTCTTGCTTTGTACAAAGGATCACCCAATTTTGCAGTTAGCATTACATGGTGATAGCATGTGGGTGGCCACAACTGATTCTTCTGTTCATAAGTGGCCAGCAGAAGTGCATAATCCCCAGAAAGTTTTCGAAAGAGGGGGTTCGTTCTTGGCTGGAAACTTGTCCTTTTCCAGGGCAAGGGTTTCATTAGAGGGATCTACCCCTGTGAGTTAACTTCGACATACCTTTATATCTTTTCTTGAGGTTCAAGCTAATGTTCCTGAATACATGTGCAATTGCAGTCGTGGGTTCAAAATAGTTTCTGTCTTTCTGTATGGCCATTATGATGAATTGAGCTTCTGAGACTTGGAAACTGGCGTCTGTTAAATGAGGAGGACATGTTAAATTTTTTGTTGTCAAATGTTTTATTCATGTGGAAGTTGCCAGGACTCTGAGGACTGAAGTTGCTACGGTTAAATTGAAACAAAACTACCTATAGGATCATCTAAACCTGAGCATCTGTGATTGTCAGGGATACCTAGACGATTCTCAAAACTGAAAAGGTGATGTGATTGTACATGATAAAAGAAAAGGATCACAGGGAAAAGGAGGGGACTGAAGCTATGGAATTCAGTTGTTCAACATTATTTGTCATATTGTACTAGTTTCCAGCAATAGCTCAGTAATGGAACTAATACATGCACAGTAATGGAACTAATACATGCACTCTTTGACTATATTACTGATGCGTGATTGATGGTGCTACAAGGTTGTCAGTGAAAGTTGTATGCGTGGTGTCCATGCTAATCTAGTAAAGTGGGCTTACTCTAATCTTTGTCAGTTGGTGTAGGCGGAGGAGCTACTGGGGAAGAATTGTACAATGAGTCAATGAATTAATTTGTCCTTCTTACTCTATTTACAATTTGGGTAATTTTGTAGCCATGTTTCCTTTTCTGCATTCCACAGTTTTACTCTTTGCTTATGCAGATGAGAATTTGTAGTCAGATTATAAGTTGACTATTCATTTTTGATGTGTGCTCCTTTCCAAAGATAATACATTAGTATTAAGAAAATTAAGAATTGGATAATTTTGCAGGTACCTGTCTATAAAGAACCTTCCTTTAGCATTTATGGAACTCCAGGAATAGTGCAGCATGAGATTTTGAACGACAGAAGACATGTCTTGACCAAGGTAAAATGATCTTTTGCATTAAATTGCATTGCTAATGGCGTACTGTTCTTAATGAGGTTATATTATATTATATTTAGAAAAGTATGATTTTCTAATCTGATAGTGGATTATGTCTTTGAAAGGATACTGCTGGTACAGTTAAGTTGTGGGAGATCACAAGAGGGGCTGTAATTCAAAACTACGGAGAGGTTAGAATGAAATGTTCTGAGATCTATTAAGCAACAATGGCATTTGTGGAGGATATATTCTTATTTTTCTGAAATGATGACGATTGTCCTCTTCTGCTTTTAACTTTTTTTTTTTTTTTCTGGTGTGGCCTACCTCTTTGTTGCGTGTTTTTACCATGTCTTCCTTTCTTTTCTTTTTTACCTGATTAATTTTGGTGTAGGTTTCATTTGACAAGAAAAAGGAAGAATTATTTGAGATGGTAACAACTAGAATCCCGCTATAGCGATTCTCCTATTTTTCGATGAATTTTTCTGATACCTTTTGCTCCTTCAGGTAAGCATCCCTGCATGGTTCACTGTGGACACAAAGCTCGGAAGCTTGGCTGTACATTTGGATACTCCACAATGCTTTTCTGCTGAGATGTACTCCACTGACCTCAACATCCCTGGGAAACCTGAAGATGACAAGGTATTTCCTGACATGAACCTTTTGTTTACAGTTCACTATAGTGGTTCCAGTTCTCATATCCACATTCATTTATTCATCTTGCTCCCATCTATTACCTGATTTAGGCTCCTCTAGTTCTTATTTCCTGTAAGTTTGTTTATTACGAAGGACTGCGAAAGATGAAAGTCCAATAGGGACAGATACGGCATTTCAGTCCACTTGAGCAATTAGTCTGCATCAAATTGATTTATTCCCTCCGTTTAATTTAAGTGAACCTATTTGACTGGGCACAGAGTTTAAGAAATAAATGTAGACTTTTGAAACTTGTGGTCTTAGTCTTAAACATACCATAACATTTGTGTGTTTATAAGACTTTAGAAACATGTGGTCTCAAACATGCCATAAGATGTGAGCTTCTTATTAACAGTAAGATGGGAGTTTTAAATTAAATTGTTTCCAAATTTAGAAAGGGGTTATTCTTTTTGAAATAGGCTAAAAATGAAATAAGTTCACATAAATTGAAATGGAGGGAGAAAAATTACTACTACATATAAGGGAGACTACCCATTTTTTGTAGTCTTCACATGATTTTTTTTTTCTTTTAACTCTTTTTACCCCTAATTAAAATTTTAATAGCTTTGTGAATCTTCACACATTTTGGTAAATTTTGAGAACTGTAAGGACTTTTTCATGGCACTAAAAATGATGATGTTATGGAAAAGGTTATAGAGGCCCCACAAAGCATACTCATACATATTTGAATCTTTTATGTAGAAATATTATTAAACTTGTTTCAAATTATGTTTTTCCTTAAGAATTTATTATAGACACATAAAGAATTATCATGTCATTCAATTCTATCTTAATATAGGCTTAATTATTGAACTAAAATATTATTCTTATAATACTATTTATTATTTATTAATGTTATTTATCATTTATCATTTGCTATTTTAATTTTTTATTCGTCCATTTAGTAATTTCTTTTTAATTTTTCCCTACAATCTTATGCCGTACATGCTGGCGAACATAAGTAATTTATAAGGATTTCACTTAAGTTTGGATTAAATTTTAAATTAAGAAGATAAATATAAATAACTTATATCATTAAATACTTCAAAAATGTAAATTACAGTCCCTCCGTCTCAATCGAAAAAATGAATTCCGAAGTTACGTTTTTACGTGTGCACTCAGGTAACATAAAATTTATTTACTATATTAAAAGAGTAAATATAAAATATTATTTTTATATATTCTGAAATTTTTTGAAAAAATAATTTAGTTAAAGAAAATACAATTTGATTTTCAAATAGTAATAACACTAGACAATTGCAAAAAATATATCTTTTACTTTTTTCTTAAATATTAAAATATTTTGCAAAATATCGAATATTCAATATTTTATATAGTTTAGGATAAAATAGCTGTGTTTAACATGAAAAAGGTATTACAATGTAGATTTCATAAAATGGTTTATCAAATTAAGAAAAGGTAAAAATGTTATTTTTTAACATGCATTTTTTGGAAGGTAAAAGAAAGCTTAAAGTCAGATCTATTGACTTTTCAGTATTTTTTTGTGATTAATTTGAAAGAATCTACAAAAATTCTTGTAATATCAAGGCTTTTCATTAGTTATATTTATTTGTGAGTTAACTTTATTGATTTCATCTTGCAACAATATTTGCGCATCAAATATATTTGACATAAATTGAATACTGTAATATCTTTGGTAAAAAAATAAGTTAGCCAATATGGATTCAATTCAAAGAAACAAATGAAATTAATTGAACATATGAAAACTCAATTTGGATCATCGGACACTTTAATCTCAGAAAATTTAAGTAAAATGGAAATTAGAAGAGCTTTTAAATGTTTTTTATTAAAAACAAAATCTAATATATAAAGTAAGAAAAATACTTTCCTTTAATTTTCAGGTACGTTTTGTGTACTTTAATATTTTAGAAGTCTTTCGAAGTATCAGATTGATGTTAAAAAAACAAAGCAGAAAAAATTTAAAAGATATCTACAAATTAAAATTTTAATGGTCAGTTTGGGTCCGGGCTTAGCATGGGCCAAATGACACTAGTTATGAAAGATAAATAGATTGGTAGCATGTCTGTATAGATGAAGGGAATAGTTCGTTAAAAATGGAGATGGAGCCACTCATACACTTCCTAATTAGTTTTTGAAACCATCTAGGTATGACATCAATGAAATGACTTTGATTTATCAAAAAATTAAATTGGTGAAAACTCATCTGTTTTTAACATTTGTTTCGTCGTTTGTTGTCAACCCTAAATTATTCAGATCACTGGAAATATTTTAATATTAAGGTGTTATTTACCTTCTCTTTCCATGAGTATCTGATTACTTCAGTTACCACAAGATAGGTCTGATAAGAACGTTAATTAGAAATTTCTTTACCAAAAAAAAGAACGTTAATTAGAAATTTCTTTTCAATGCATTTAGCTGTCTTGTGTTTGAATGTCAGGGAAACATTAATAAGTTATATTTGCATTTGCTGAAATAAATATTGCAGCATAGGCGCCTTGGAGACATTCTTGCTGTTCCATAAAATGTCAGTAATAGCTTAGAAATCTTGCAGTCCCTAAGACATCTTACCTGAGGCCCTGGAGATAATGCAAATTGCTAAGATTGCTAAGTATATTACAAGGCATTTCTTGAAACAAACCCCTTCTCCCTCCACTGTCCCCCCAAATCAAAAGCTAAGGGAAAAACAGCTACCTTCTCTTGCAGTCCCTAAGACATCTTACCTGGGCCCAGGGAGTTTGCAAATTGCTAAGAATACTAAGTAATATACAAGGCATACTAAGTAATATACAAGGCATTCATTGAAACAAATCCCTTCTCCTCCGCTGTCCGCCCAAACCAAAAGCTAAGGGCAAACAGCTACCTTCTCTTGCATAACAACCTACCCAGTTTCCAAAAAAAAAAAAAAAAAAAAAAAAAAAAACTACCCAGTTAAAAAAAATGCACTGAATTGAAATTTGAGGATTCCTCATCCTAGTTAGTTGGTTTATAATTAGTTCTCCTTATTATTGGGCATTTTGGTTTGAAGGGGAGCCTTGGCGTAACTGGTAAAGTTGCTGCCATGTGACCAGGAGATCACGGGTTCGAGCCGTGGAAACAGCCTCTTGCAGAAATGCAAGGTAAGGCTGCGTACAATAGACCCTTGTGGTCCGGCCCTTCCCCGGACCCCGCGCATAGCGGGAGCTTAGTGCACCAGGCTGCCCTTTATAGCAGCTATAGCTAAATAACTCCTCTTCATGTATCTTCTTCAGTGATAGTGGATATCTTGAATGTTTTGACTTTTTTTTTTTTTTTTTAACATAAGAGTTTTCATCAAGAAAATAGCTAAAAGGTATGTGATGGTACTTATGGACTCTGCAATTATCTTAGAATGACCTGAAATTTTGCTTATTTTGTCTCATTCTGAAGTTCCCGCTTTTGATTTCGGGTTGTTGGTATTATTCCCTTATTTGATTTTTTTGCCTTGTGGATTTTCTAAGTGGTTTTGACTTCTTGTGTACTACCAAATGTCTTGGGTGGGGGGGGGGGGGGGGGGGGCGCCCATTTAGGTTAAAACCAAAAAAACTGACTGATCCGAAATATTGACTTTTTCGGCCAGTTTCGGTGTGAGTTTTTGAAATTTTTGATTATTCTTTTAGGTGTTTGGTTTCTCAAAAAAAAAAAAAAAAAAAAGAGAGAGAGAGAGAGAGAGAGAAAATTGGGTAACCGAAAAACCAAAATTGTGAACATTTTATTATTCAGATTTTTCCCCACTTCAAGCAAACCAATGCTTCACTTCTTTCCCCACTTTAGACATGCCCATTCTACACTGCTGCAGCTCAATTCTTTCCTTGTCTAGGCATTCAAGCCTAGTAACGAAAGAACCAAAGACCCAAAGTGATGTAAAGATATTATTATTTATTCATCATCTGGTATATGATTCGGAGGATGGTTGCAACGGTGAGGGATCGGAGAACGGAGATAAAGATGAGAGAGGAGATAGAGGTCGAAGGTGTAGGTAGAGAGAGGACTAGGAGCAAGTTAGGACATTGAGTAAAGAATGAGTGAGAAACCGAGTCCCATTTCCAGTACCAGTTTCTCAAAAAAAAAAAAAAAATGAGTTGCTATTTCTGGTGCAAAACCATAGCTCTTTAAGGAGAAAATCGAATGGTGAGTCAAAGGGTTTCTGTGGGGTTTACACCAAGTGCCAAACAATTACTAAATGAGGGGCTTTGGGTTTATCAATTGTGGCTGAAGTTCAGTTTCGATCTCCTTAGAGAAATGGTACTTTCATTAAATATGTTGAGCAAAGAAAGATACAATTACCAGTTTCAAAAAAAATAAAAAATAACTAAAGAAAGATAGAATAAGCTATATAGAGAAACACTTTTTTTACAAGTCTAGGCATCATTTTTAAGCCCATTTTCTGATAAAAAGGTCAAAAATCCAAGTTTAGGGTCTTTAGTGACAAGAAAAACTTGAAAAGAAGATGCTTTCAGCCCTTTCTTTTTGTAGAAAAGTCCAAGTTGAAAAAGCCCAACAGAAACCTTAAACCGAATAATGCAAACAGTCTAACTGAAACTTAAGACAGTGTTGGTTTGTACTTTTCCAAACCGAAAAATCGAAAAGCTGAACTGAATTTTTAAAAACCAAACCGGCTGAATATCGGCCCCTACAAATGCTTGTGCTTTGCATGTTGTATTACACGTGGAATGGATAAATGTTTGAACCAATGTTGTGATTTGTCAGTTATACCAATAAAGTTTGATTGATTCCCTTACACAATTTTGTTCGTTGTCCCATTTTAATGATAGGTCAATTTGGCACGAGAAACACTTAAAGGGCTGTTGGTGCATTGGTTAATCAAAAGAAGGCGGAAATTTGGATCTCAATCGTCAATTAATGGAGAAGTTCCATCTGGAAAATATGTATCTACAAGGATTTTGACTGCATCTAGAATGGAATTAGATGGTAATGCTGATAATGATTCTGCAGTGTTTCCCCCCTTTGAATTTTCAGCAGCATTTCCTCCATCCATCATGACTGAGGGCTCTCAAAGTGGTCCTTGGAGGAAAAAGATCACCGACTTAGATGGAACTGAAGACGAGAAGGACATTCCATGGTGGGTTATAGACTGCGTGATGAACAATCGGCTGCCTCCCAGGGAAAATACCAAGTAAATCTTCAAAGCTGTATATTTATTTTCTTGACAATCCTTGAATTGCATGTTTGAATTAAATAGTACTTAAGTTTTTAAATCAAGTCTTTCAGGATTACAATCTCACTTTTTAAAGGAGCAATGTGCTGCTAATTTCCGTTATTTCTTCCAGTCGCTTCCGCCACACATATGCTTAAAGAAGAGCTATTGATATGTTCCTTCTAGCTGTGATAAATTACTTTGACATAACCCCTTGTCTATAAAATGGTTTGCAGATGTAGCTTTTATTTGCATCCATGTGAAGGTTCTACTGCCCAGATCCTTACCCAAGGCAAACTGAGTGCACCTCGCATATTAAGAATTCACAAAGTAAGCATCTTTAGTTTGATATCAATGTGGAATCAATTTATTGTCCTGATGATAGTGAGTCCTTGTTGGCTACTAATTACACTTCGTGTTATTGTCCATACTATTGCGAGACTTGCACTTTTCCTTTTCCTGGACACCTCCTACTAAAACGCCACATGATTTGGGAAAAGCAAATATACCGAAGAATATCTGAAGGAAATCACAATAACATATGCCCCGAGTTACCCAAAATGATTTTTCAACTTTTATTGGGTACAACCCTGCGTTACCTAAAATGATTTTTCAACTTTTATTGGGTACAAGACCTGTACTATGGTTATCCTTTGAGATGTTGACTCCATATTGCTATAGTCTTTTTTTTTTTTTTTTTTTTTTGACAAGGTAACATACTGTATTAATAAATCATCAGCATAAAGTGCTGGAATCCAAAAAATTACGGCTTGAATCTACATCCAAAAGAGTAAAAACAAGACTATCTCTAAATCCTATTTCATCTTACAAGGATCCTAGGATGTCCACTATAGAAACAGGGTCATCTATATACTCTGAAATACACCAATAACAAAAACTTATAATGCAATTCATTTTAATCCTTTGCAAGGAGCTGCTATTGCCTTCAAAACATCTAGAATTTCTCTCCTTCCATACGGTCCACCAAATTACTGCTGGGACAGTTCTCCATCTGTCTTTGTTTGTGCAGCTACCTCCCTCAGTATTCCAACTTAATAGAGCCTCTCCTGTTCTTCCAGGCATAGTCCACCTAATACCCCTGAAACTGGTGAAGAGATTCCATAGCTGACTAACCACTTTACAATGAAGAAACAGATTGTTAATTGTCTCTGCCTTTCGCTCACAAAAAAACATCTTGAACACATATGTATGCCCCTCTTCATGAGATTCTCCTGGGTAAGAACAGCTTCTTTCACTAGCTGCCAAGTGAAAACAGTCACTTTGTAAGGGATTTTGACTTTCCAGATAAGCTTCCAAGGCAAAAAACTGATCTGAGATCCCATCTGATTCATGTTCTTATAAGCAGAACTTGCTGTAAATATACTTTTGCTGTGACATTTCCATCTCAAAGTATCTTCTCCTTCTTGCAGCCCTTTACATTGATCTAAAGTGCCATAAAAATTAGCCAATCTTTCCATCTCCCAGTCTTGCATCAACCTTCTATTTGTCAAATTCCATCCTTGATTAGACCATACTTCATGTAGAGTGGCCTCCTGTTGTTGATTCAAAATGTAGATATCAGGGAACAGTTGTTTAAGACTAACATTCCTTAACCAATTGTCTTCCCAGAACAAAATCCTCCTGCCATCTCTCACATTAAAACTAGTTCTTTCCATGCCACAAGTTTCTGATTGATCTCCACAAACTAGTGCCATATGTGATGTTAACTTCTTTGTCTTCCAGAATCCTTCCTTTTCATATTTAGCTTGAATCACAGTGCCCCATAGAGTTTGATCTTTCTTAGGAAGTTTCCGAAGCCATTTCATCTGGAGACTTCTGTTCTGCTTCCTCAGATTTCTGATTCCTAACCCTCCATGTTTCTTGGCCAGAATTAAGGTTTCCCATTTGACTAAATGGTAACCTTTTGTCTCCTTGTTTGCTTGCCACAAAAAATTCCTCCTAAGAGCATCAAACACAGAATTAATCACCCACCCAGAGATAAATAATTCGATTTCCATCTAGTTAATCTTTTCTCACATCTTTCCAGTAGATCATTCCATATTTCTTTGGATTTGCTTTTAGCTCCCAAAGGCACCCCCAAATAAACTGTTGGAATCTGACCTATCTCTCCACCCAAAATTCCAGCCAATTGTTGAATCCTGGCCACCTCATTAATTGGAAAAATAAGACTTTTCCTCCAGTTAATGTGAAGCCCTGAAGTGGCTTCAAAGAGTATAAGAATAATCCTCAAATACTTCAACTGACTTTCCTCTGCCTCACAGAAAATAAGAGTGTCATCTGCTTATTGTAGGTGTGTTACTTCAACTCTTTCATTCAAATCCTCTGCTACATTGAAACCCCTAATCCAACCTTTATTATGAGCAGTCTTCACCATATTGTTCAATCCCTCCATCACCAGAATGGATAAGGGGTCACCTTGTCTCAAACCTCTTTGAGAAGGAAAAAAAACCTTCAGGAGATCCATTTATCAAAACAGAGAATCTGACAGTGCTAATGCAAAATCTCATCCATCTAATCCATTTCCCTCCAAACCTCATCTTCTGCATAATTCCTAGCAAAAAATTCCAGTTCACGTGATCATATGCCTTCTCAATATCCAATTTGCACATATTGTTATAGTCTTATGTCAAGTAAAATCCCAATAGTCTCTGTAGTCTTCGGAGATCTTAGTTAATATTTGACGATGCATCAGATAGCGAAATGAAAAGCTGAAAGGGACTATGGCTGCAAAGGCGATGATTGTTCAGTCAGTTAATTGAGGATGGGATGTGTATGTGAATGAGTAGTTCTTATGGTACCATAAGTTGTTACAGCTTAAAGTGCGATGGGTTAATTATCCTGATAATACTAGCGGTTACCAGGTAATATCTTATCTTCAAGAACATGGTTGATATCTCCAATCTGGGGGAGTGTCATCAAATGGATAAGTGAACTGACTTTTGATTACTGCTTGGATAGTTACGTCTTTTGTAGCCACACAAATGTTATGGCTTGTTTTAGACCACAAGTTTCAAAGCTTTCTTTCTTTCTTTCTTAAAATCCGTGCCCAGTCAAACGGTAACACATATATAACTCAAAGTGGTAGTTATTTTCCTTCTCCAGGTTATCAATTATGTCATAGAAAAGATGGTTCTCGACAAGCCTTTGGATAGCGTAAACTCGGATGGAACTTTTGCTCCTGGTATGCATGGAGGTACTGGAGGAGATGGCTCATTCCAGACTGGGCCGAAGCCTTGGCAAAAGCTTAAGCCATCTATAGAGATCCTGTGCAATAACCAGGCAAGTTCAGGTTTCTGTTTCTGGGTTTGAGATGCTTCACATATTAAGATCTTAATATCACGCACCGTTGTAGTTTTCTGCTTCATCTTTATACTCTAGATCGGAGCTTCTTGAACTTAAATTTTTAGCAAATATTCCTTTACATCAATACTGATTCTCAAAAAAGAAATATTGACTTTGCCACATCAATCTTTGTATATGTTGCCCTCAAACACAATTTCCCAAGTGGGGATATTTTCCAGGTTCTGCTGACACTGCTTTCTGGTTAAATGAAATTTTATTGCCTTACCAGGTTTTATCCCCTGATATGAGCTTAGCAACTGTCCGGGCCTATATATGGAAGAAACCTGAAGATGTTGTACTTAATTACCGTGTGTTGCCGAGCAAGTGACAGGACTGAAAGTTATGAGGTATGCTTTATTATTTTTGTCTGTTTCGAAATGGTTCTGTGTTGTATCTTTTCCTTTATACACTATTTCATCCTTTTGAGCTATTCCTTTTCTTGTGAGAAAATAAGAGACATAGGAGAGAACATTGAGAGTGCTTGAAGACTAATGTCTCACGCCCATATCCTTTTTTTTTTTTTTTTTTTTTTTTGATTTTTTGAAATTACACCCATATCCTTTTATACACACACTTTACAATATATGTGATACTCTCTACTCAATGTGAACATTAACACTATATTACATCAAGCCTAACTTTCTACAACCAACCATTTTCAACTATCTAATCCTCTAACTATACTTGTATGTACCGAGCTTGTTGTATATGTAACTAATTCTCGAACTGGTGAGAGATTTTGTAAATATATCAGCAATCTAATCATTCGACCTTATGCACTTCATGACATTGTCGTCTTAAAATATACTCTCTATCAAAGTGACATTCAATTTCTATATGCTTGTTTCTCTCATTCAACACTATATTTGATGCAGTGTGAAGTGCAACTTGATACCATTACTAGTTTGAAATGCATTTGGTTAATCTTTTCAATCTTTCAATTCTTTGAGCGGTTGCTTGATCCGTATGAGTTGAAAAGTTTCCACTGTCGTGGCCGGATATTCAGCTTTTGCACTTGAGCTTATAACCGCGTTCTGTTTCTTGTTTTCCAAGAATCCAGATTACCCACAACTAGAATGCTGTTTCTGGAATTAGAACGTCTATTAGAAGGAAACCTAACCCGATCTGCATCCGTTTGTCCAAGTATCTTCTTGTCCTCGAACCTTGTAAAATAGTACTTTTTCTTAAGCAAATTTTAAATATCAAAGGATTTGAACCAGTACGTCCCAAAAACCACCAAACAGACTATCATGTCGAGTAACTGCGAGATAGTTCAACTTTTCAACCAACCTCTTTGATCACCTTGGATCATTAAATGTGTCCCCCTAACCGTTACTTTTAACATTCAGATTCATAAGAGTGTAAACGAGTCCACAAGTGATCATTTATGTCTCTTCAGGAATGCTAAGAGCATACTAACTTTGTGAGATGACAATAGCTAAACGAGATTAGGCGACCTCCATACCTGGAAAAAACCGCACTTTGCCAAGGTCCAACAACAACATACCCAGTCTAATCCCAGTCCCACAAGTGAGGTCCTAGGAGGGTGGTGTGTACGCTGCCTTACCCCTGCCTAGGTCCTTGGTCTAGAATTGTTGAGGAGATATTATTCGAGACTAGGCGACCTCCATGCCTGGAAAATACCTACTCTGCCTAGGTCCTTGGTCTAGAATTGGTGAGGAGGTATTATTCAACTTCAAATACTCGTTTTTCTTAGCTTCAACCAAATATTGTCCAAACAGGCAGTAATCAACTTTTAGTCATGCCAAACTCTTGAATAACCACGCTAAACTTGCCCAACCATGCTTGAGAAGACTAGATGGACAGATCAGTTACGGATTTTTGTCATCAATTTGAGGAAAATTATGTGGGTGATGACAGGAAGCATAAAGGAGGTATTAAAATGCGGGAATAGAGATGGCAATGCAACCAACATGGAGGAGAGATACAAGATTGTCCCACCATGTATTTGGTGGTCTGTTTGGGCAGAAAGGAACCAAAGATGATATGAGAACAAGCAATGCAACATTCGTTCAAGATGAATTGCTTAGCCCTCTATTATTTTTGGCGTAAACGGGAAATGTTAATACAAACTGAAGATATTTTTGTTCTAGACAGTGTGGAGATCGAGGATCAGGATAGGCGGCTAGTGGTAGGACTAGCATTATTTTCCTTCCCAGTAGGATAAGTATTATTTTCGTTATTCTACTTAGTATTCTCAGTTTTGCCCTATAGTTTCTTGTCCTTGATTTTCTGCTACTATCTGTTATTTCTTGTTTATTTATCTATTCCTTTTTCCAGATTGTTTATCATGGTGTTTGATCTTGCACTATTTCATTTTCATACTGCTTTGAATTGCTTGTCCTTATCTGACCTTTTTTGCCATGCTTTCTCTTGAGCCGGGGGTCTTTCGGAAACAGCCTCCCTACATTGTAGGGGTAAGGTCTGCGTACACTTTAACCTCCCCGGAAGGGTACGTTGTTGTTGTTGTTGTAGACAGTTTGTCAATTGCTATGTAGATAGGATCCCTTTTGTAATTGGCCTTACTTTTGAGGGGCACTGCACAGTTTGTGTAGAAAAGACTACGTCAGACCATATACAAATCAACCTAAACCAACATACAAGACCACTAAACTTCCCTGAGTAAAATAACATGGTATTGCTCCAAATGTGTTTTATCCTCAAGATGCTTGTGAATATTGTTGATACTAACTCGTGAAGAAGTCAATGGTCAACAACATCCATGACAAAAAGAAGTGGTTGGAAGCAATTTTTACCATGGGATAGAATGTATCACATAATCAAGTGAGAAGATCTTAGTATGGCCTTCACAAGGAACATGCCTCGAGCTAATTAATTTGATCGCCTACCCCAACTTTGACTGTATACACTCATCAACATGCAAGAACATATTTTCTATAGAGGCATAAGAACAACCGCCCAAGTACCAATAGAGTGTAAAACAGGCATCTCCAATCATAGCTTGTTATTAGCCTAATCTGAATGAGCTACTCCTTTAGATTCAAGAAAATGAATAAGACAAGATCGACACAAAAGCATAATATGGTGATGACAAACAATGATCACGCAAGCAGGTATATACGTGGTGAGGATTATAAGTAGGACAAATACCTTTTTGAACGGTCACTAGAGGGCTATTTGGGGAGACAAATTCAGAACCTGCGAAGGATCTGTTGCAGGGCATGAATCATATGACCCTGGTGTGCGATACCGGTGGCAGTAATAAGTCCAAAACGGTGGTACTGTGGGAGGAGATGTAAAGAGGTACTAATAAGGACGACATTGCTGGTACAAATAAAATAACAAAGATGTCAAAATGGTTAGAAGAAGGTGCATGATCATTCTGCGTTAGGAAAAAAGGTGGCACCGACTGACTTAAGGTATTGGTGAAGATCAAGAGTAACAACAATATTCCTTTTAAACTCTAGAGTAAATGGAAACTACACACTTGAGAGAATGAGGGTCTAGTCTGTCTTGCCCAAGCGTCAGGTTATATAACAAAAGAGGAGCAAGAACGCATGGACGAAGGGAATATAGAAGTGAATATGGAAATAAAACAAAGTTAGTCAAGCGGTGACACAGTGGGAGGAGATGTAGGAGAGGTACTAATAAGAGCCTTACTGTTGGTACGAGTAAACAATAGAGATGTCAAGATGGTCAGAAGAAGTTGCAAGTTAAGATTGAGCTCTGAAAAAGGGCCATTGGCTGACTAAAGTTATCAACGAAGATCAAGTGAGTGGTAATGATATCCCTTCTAAGCTCGAGAATAATCAAAAAACACTCTTGAGAGCATGAGGGTCTAGTTTATCTCGACCAGATGTCAGGTTATAACAAAACACGTGCTATCAAAGACACGAGGAGCAACTGAACATATTGGGAATGGGGAAAACAAATAGAATAAGGAACCTGGTCCCTAGGAATACCTTTAACATACCTTCTGCGCTAAAATAGAAATTAGTTTGGGGCTTACATTCGCATAATCCCTAGGAATAATGAGCCAAATAATCTATCCCCTAAATCTCCGCATTTTATGACTCTAGTGAGATTATTCATCAAATGTCCTATCCTTGTACATCTCAACAAAATGGGATAATAGAGAAGTATAGGAATTCTACTGAGACCATTCGGACCTAACTTATATAGTCACATGTTCCGCATAACTGGATTGCTACATGCTTCCCAGCTGCCGCTCCTTGAATATCATATATTTTGGACAATACTGTAAAAGCCTTAAGTAGGGCTCCTATAGCTCTTACCTTCAAATAGACTCATTCTCTCCACCGTACTGGATAGTCTTTCTATCTCCCCTTTCGAATTAAAAAAACCAGCCTTATCTACTGTCTTATTCTATCCATTTTGCCCCTTATTGTCATGCTTATTGGCTATTAGATTAGTTTTATTAGGTAACCTTGCTTCACCTGGCATTAGGGTATTCATCTTTCTCTTTATTTGGTTCTGGGCCAAAACCTGAAACCTAGCCTGAAAGCGAACACTTTGATTTATTGCAAATCAGTTCTGTTGCTTCCTTGGTTTCAATAATTGGTGTTCATTGTCAATAGGAAATGTTGGATTCTTGAGAAGCCGTTAACTGAGCAAATAGCAAACATAGGTTTTGAAGTGTAGGCAACAAGATATGTTTTTCTACTACATGATCTATGAGTAAACTTTTTTCTGAAGATTAGTGATAGCCCCATTAATATGAGATGGGTAATTTTTTTTTAATATATGAAGGCCATGCTTGTGCATCTCTGCTCATCCCTTCATTCCTTGTTTCGTGCAGATAAGTGACTTGAGGTAATGGAGCTGTCCATACAGAATACTTCAGAGGGTATGCAGGTGCTTGCTGCTGGCATTATTTATTGCTTGTACATCCGGGAACCAGACGGTTGGATTCATTTGCAAAATTTCAATGACAATCCAACTTTTACCATTTGCCTATTGAATGATGGCAAATGGTTGTCGGACCTTTAGAAGAAATGTAAGGTTTTTATGGCTAGTAGGTCACTGCAAAGTTTATATAAGCTGAGTTTGCATGTGGTACAGGTTGTCAGTTTGGAGGGTACAGGACATGAGATAAGAAAGAATTTTTATAATTTTTTTCTGGTAGTCTTGCACGAACCACAGTGTAGGAAGTGAATAATTTATATGGAAATAAAATGTTCTTTCCAGCTAAAGTAATATACGTATTTCATCTCTTTGCTGTTTCATCTATACTGTAAAAATCAACTCTTTTATCAGTATTCTCAATTTGGTGCTGAGGAATTGGTGCCGAGCTGTTATATAGGCCAAATGATTTTGATGCAGAACCAATGAAACAGTAACAAAGAAGAAGAAGAAAGGAAAACAGAACAGGCAAGAAAATAAGCTAAGGAACTAAGCAAATAAGATTTCGTGCATTGCTACTAATTGTATTGACAAGGACTAGAAAGGAACGCTATAATAAATTGACTTACCAAATTTATAATTAACGGAAAGGGACCAAAAGTATCCTTAACTATGAAAAATGGCTCATAAATGCCTCCAATCTATTTTTTTTTTTTTTTTGGCTTAACAATACCCCTCAAACTGGCTTATTGGTTAAGCACTATAAATCCTTCTAAAAATGGGAGGGAAAAAAAAAAAAAAAAGAACTGGCTTATTATGATTGGAAACATATACTATTATTTAATTTAAAAAGTAAATCCACCCATTCCGAGTTCCTGGCTCAATCCTTTGAATTTTTCGTTTCCAGCTAGAAAAAGCTGTTCTTGCAGAGCAGTTGCTAAGGGGTCCGTCAGCTCCTCGAAAATTCATGAAAAGGTTTTTTTTTTTTTTTTTCTTAATGAATTTTTTGATATGAGATGAAATTCCATTTGGTGTTTACTTTGCTGACCATTTTTTATTTTGTTAGCTTTTATTATGCAGGAGTCTGTTAGATGAAGAACGCTTTATTACTAAATAATTTGGATAAAATAAGTAGAGGCGAAGTTAGGTTTAGAGTGTATGAGTTCTGAATCACGATGCAGGATAATATATATATTCATATTAGCTTTAACAATGGAGCTTGGAACTTGTTTCAATGCCTCAAATGTCAAATGTCAATCGAACCATGTTTGTGGGGCCCAAAACTTCAATCATCTTCAAAGTTCTTGGCTCAGTCGCTTGAATTTTTCGGAAACTAGAAAAAGCTGTTCTTGTTGAGCAATAACTAAAGGGTCTGTCTGCTCATTGAAAACTCAAGAAAAGGCTACTTTTTTCTTATTGGATTTTTTTCGTATGAGATGAAGTTTCAATTGTGCTTTCTTTGTTTAAACAATCTTTTTGTTTTGTTAGTTTTTAATGCTGGAGTTTTTGTTATGGGTTAGATTAAGGGAAATAATATATGTGGTCAATCATAACAAGTCACGTGTCTTTTCTAAATTGAAAAAAGCCGTCGAGTTTAAGGTGTTAGTTTGAGGGGTATTCTTGAATAAAAAAAAAGAAAAGTAAACTGGGCTATTTTTCAAATGAATAGATGGATAGTGGGTATTTACGAGCCATTATTCATATGTTCGCGGTATTTTTGGTCCTTTTCCGTTGATCGAATAAAGAGATACCAATTGTATGCTAAACTGTCCAAGTGTGCTTTTGGTGTGCCTAAGAATATTTGAGCCATTTCATTAGTGCCGAAGGCCAGGAAGATTATGGGAGCTGATCAGCAACTAAGGAACTCTCATTAGGTTATGACTTGCTGCCATTCAAGGTGGTCATTCTTGGATGGATGAAACAATTATTAATTAAGAGGCTACAGGTTCTGTTGGAAGACTCTTATTCAAGATACCAGGGACTTCATTACCAAATGTGACATTTGTCAAAGGCACAAGTATGATGCAGCTTCTTACTTTGGTCTATTACTCTTAGAATAGTGCTAAATGGCCCAATTCGTTTTGGCATAAACTGACACATCACGTGTACAAAATTTACTTTACTCTTAATGAAAAATGGCTCCAAGAAAAAGTAATTATTATACTTAAGTATGCTTAAGCTTTTCGTTCTTTCAACCTGGAACCCATAAATTGATCTTGTGTAAAGATTAACTTCAATTTTTTCCTCTAAATTTTTTATATATTTATACACACACCTAGTTTAGCTATAAGGTCAACCTATTTATACGGTCTACCAATACAAACCGCATGTTAATGTACCCTATAAATATCTTATAAACAATAGGAAAAAAAACTAAATTGCATGCAAAAGTTGCCTAATTATTTGACGAAATTCCATTTATTTTAAATAAAAGAAAATTGAATTGAATCAAAACTTAGTAAAATTTTTTCTCAATTATAATATTTAGCTAATTGAAGTAATTCAATGTTTCAATTACAGTCAATCATAGTGTTGACTTCTTGTTTCATCCATTTTTTATTTTTTTTTAAATAAATTAAATCAAAACTTGTTATTGTTCCTCAATCATATCTAATACTTATAAAAAAATTGCTAAATAAAATATTTCATTCAAAGTCAACCATAGTATTGACAATACTTGTTACATGAGCTGTTTTTTAAAAAGAAAATTGATTGAAGTAAATCAAACTACTCAAGTCTATCTAATACTTAGCTAAATTAAGATAATTCAATGTTTCAATTAAAGTCAACTATAGTGTTGACTAATTGTTACATTCACTGTTTTTTATTTTTTCAAAATTGAATCAATAATTATCAATTTGTTTTACTCAATATTATATAATACTTAGATAAATTGAACCAATCTGATATTTCAATTAAAGTCAACTATAGTGTTGAGTACTTGATACATTCACTATTTTTAAAATTGATTAAATTAAATCAAAACTTGCTAATTGTCACTCGATAATATGTAATGTTTAGCTAAATTGAGATACTTTAATGTTTCAATTAAAGTCAACAAGTCATGGCAACCATGGCTGCGCCCTCAAGCTTCCATGTAGAGAGAGGAGGGCATTAGGATTTTAGATTAGATTATGTTCTAGTTGATTCTTTTTTTTCATCTCAACCATAGTGTTAACTACTTGTTACATACATTTTTTTTTAAAATAGACAGAATTTAATCAACACTAGCAACTTTTTTTTGTCAATCCTCTCTAATATTAAGCTAAATTGAACTAATTCAATGTTCAAATTAAAGTCAACCATAAAGGAAGAAATTGAAAAAATAAAAGATGAGGAGGAAAGATGATAAATGAAATTTTGGTCATCAAGGTTAAATATGAACTCTTTTTCGTGAGACAATCTTCAAGAAAAAAATCACAAAAAGATATAAAGAAAAATATAATTTTCTCCGGTCTGTATTTTTATGACATTAATACATAGAGTTTATATACATGTTAGTATGTACATTTATAAAATAATACGTATAGCTAATGTACAAGAAAAAAGAGGAAAAATTAGGCATGCAAAAATTTATCTAAAAGTGAAGTTAGATGTACACCTCCACCGCGCATAGTATAATTATAAATGTGAACTTAAAACCACAAAATCACAACTCTAAATCTTTTATAATAATTTTTTTTCTATTTTTACTAGAGTACTTATTTATGTAAACACATATATGGCCTATATCAAAGGGTACAGAGGTGTATAGAGCCGAGAAATAGAAAGAAGACATAATTCACGAGAATGTTCAAAGAAAGCCATGGGAGAATAACAGGACCCGACCACTCACGCCTCATATACACTTTCCAATGAAGACATTTTTGGAGTAGTAGTTAAAAACAAAAAAATAGGTATGCAAAAATATATCTAATCAATGTATTGGAAAGAAAAACAATAATTACATTAAGAAAGAGAGTGAAATTAAATGGATTGAGAGGAAAAACTATAATTCCCTTTAGGAGAGAGAGAGTGAAATTTGAATTTTCATCTCTTCTCTTTTCATAGAAGGGTATTTCTGGAATAGAAAAAATAATAAGTGACTAATATGCCCTCAAAAGTCGTGTGAAGTTACTTTAATGCCCTCATTTACCTCATTTGTGCAAGTTGTGCCAAACATAATTTTTCCAATAGAAATATGATTTCAATATAGTATCCTACGTGGAAAGGATTGAAATGTAGTATCTATGTAGGCTAATTTGTAATAATACAGATACACAATTCACTAATAGTTTTCTTCCATAATTTCTCACATGGTATCAGAGCCTAAAAAATAATCACTATGCAATTTACGAGTGATATCAAGCCAAAAAAATGCAATTTCTGGTGACTGCTCACAGCTAACTCTGTTTTCGTTGGGCAGTAACAAGATTGATTCTTTCAATTGGTAGTCTATAAATAAAAATGTAATTGTACATGAAATAAGATCATGCTGCTTCTTCCTCTGTACTCTCTACTCTAGGTAATCTCGGTGAAACCCTGATTTGGCCATCATTTTCTTATCGAGCTCAGCTCCTAGATTAACCATAGTCATCCTTGATCCTTCTGAGTGCATCAGGCAGGGCAAGTGTGGGTTGAAATCATGAATTAACTATTGATGTGTAACACTGCGGACTCGTCCTAAACCCATTTACTTTTATTGAAGCATTATGATCCAATCTTTCTTCTATTACTAGTTGAGGTTTCCCGTGATGTGCATGAGCCCAAAACGACAATCTGCACCTGCTTTGCGCAACACAAGCTCTTGAATGAGAAAGGGAAACAATTTTTGATGTAAAATCATTGTTCTTCATTAACTTTACCAGACAACATATCGTATAACATTATTATTTATTGAAGGAAGAAATGAAGGTGCTTTTCCTTGTAAAAGAACATAATACTTTTCTGAATGCGAGAGAAGGAAGAAACAATAACTGCACCATATCCTTGTATACACCAGACTCGATGACTTTGGCTAGTAGCTCATTTGATAAATCACCATCAAAGAGAGAAAGTACCCGCTTAAAATTTATGATTAAAATAAAAACTGAACCTTGAAACGGCACGAGTACATCAAGTGGATACAATTCTAAGCTCTCGACAGTCGACATGCCTTTTGATCACACTCAACCGCGTGCTTCCTACAAAAAGATAAAAAAGGATACACATTTTAGATAGTTAGATCTGCAATTCTTTTTTCCTCTTTCTTGCTCTTCCTTCCATACAAAGTTCTAAAATGATGCCAAAGAACAATTTGAAACTGGCAGATTAAAGTTCAGAAGTACTATAAAAATAATAATTTACAACTGACGAATTCAAATAAAATATATTGTTAGCAAGATTACAATTAAAATGCACGAGATTATATTCCAAAAAGTACCTAATAATTCAAAGCAATTTCTGATGGCTTTAAACTACTTCCTATCTATTCGAAATCCCTTTGTTATTTGTAGATCAAGTACTGAAATATGAACTACAACCTGAATCCATTTTGCAATGGTGTTAATAGTTCTTCCTGCAAATATGGCAGGTTCTGACCATGTAACTACTGCTATATTCTTTGAATAATATCATCCATTAGATATATGCATTTCATAACTTTCAAAAGGAATCCTTGAGTTAAAAGTCATTCCTATATTTCAACCTAAAGCACTGAAAATTAGTAAGAAGTTTGAGTTAAATAACAGCTCAAAAAAGATTTTGAGTTAAAATTGACCCAAAATGACCAGCAAATTAACATTTTCCTTAAAGAGTTGAAGACTGCTCAAAACAATTCCTTTATTTTCTTTTGAGATGTGCTTGGCATTTGTTAGTCAGGGAGCAAGAACCTAAGTTGCTCGGACTCGGGTGCGTGTATCCGATATGTGTACGGATTCGGGTGTCGAATTCGACAAAATCCAAATTTTAAGATTTGGTGGTGGGGGTGTGGATCCGGGTGCGGGAATTCGGTTAAGAAAATTCAAAATTATAAAAAGTAGAGCTATAAATGGTGAGAGATATTCTATGAAAAACTTACCTGTATATTCTCTGAAACACGAAACAACAAAAATGAGACAAAAGTACTATAATATGGAAGGTATGTCATTTCTCTTATCTTAAATCTTTTTCATCTTTAATTTTGAGAAATCAAAATCTCAATTTTCCCCCAAATTTGTCGATGGACTCCGGTCAAAGGATTCGAACTTGGTTGACCGTATCCCGCTCCCGACCCGTGTCTAGACAGGATCGGCACAAAAAACAGAGAGTCCGCGCAACTTAGCCAAGAACTATTAAAATAAAAGTCATAGCAAACTAAAAGAAATAGCAAGAAGCAAAAGATGTTTAATTGAGATGAAAGGACTTGTAGCTTCAATATTCACCATTACATACAATCAACAAAATGTTACTCCTGATCAATGTGATTGCACATGTTAAGGTCACCAGCAAATGACTTATTCTGCACAACAATTCATTTAAAAGCACACCTACAAGGAAATACACACAAATTAATTTCATTATGACAAAGTATTTTCTTAATATTTGCTAGTTTGTTGAATGCTCTGATTACTCTTACGAAATCAAAATCTTGATCTATTAAAGTCAAAAGTGTTTACTTCATCGTAATATTAGCTTCCACCTTTAGAGACCGAAATGGTTAGATTCACAATTTAAATATGACATTTATCGAGTATATGGTCATTAATCTAAATGGCACTTGAGCTACAGAGGTATACATCAGTTAGATTTAGATCAAATAACCACCTGCCACCGTTTAGTGGCCATTCTCATTAATAGACCATTTACTGTAACATCTGAAATCAAATTAGAGTAGATGTAAAGATTAGTGCCTCTTCTAATAAGTTTATCAACATATCCACAAACACTACAATTCCCCCTGCATCAACAACATGAGGAAATTTAAGAAAGCTGGCAGATGAACCCTACTAAAGCTGGTCTTTATGGAAAATTTGATAAATCCATCAGTAAAGTTTGGCAGAATGACCCCTTCCTGTATTTTGTGGTGCGTTTGGACAGAAAGGAAATGCAAATGTCTTGATGGGATATCAACTCCTACATACTCACTTAGGCTAGATGCCCGTTATGGTTATATTGTGGGACCAATAAAAAACAAATCAGAGAAAATGAAAAAGTAAACATTGACAACAAGAAATAAAAGAAAACGAAAAAGAAAATAAAGATATGAAAGATTTGGGGCTTTGGGCGGTGGAACAAGTTGCAAAGTAATTTGCATATTCAAGTTGCCAAATTGGCAACGTTACGTTGGAGAACCATTTTTAAATTGGTTTAGAGGAGCAACAAATTTCCTATAAAAGAGAGCATTACTACGTTCATTTCTTCACACCAAAACAAAGAGTAATACAAGAGAGAGTTGAGAGCAGTTTACAGACTATGACAGAAAATAGTCTGTGAAGAAAAATAGAGTGTGTGAGCAGGTGTTATAGTGAGGTGTCATAAAATAAAGAGTGTTATTTTCTTTGAGTGTGGTATAGTCTTTTTGAGACTACCAAGTTATAATATTTCTCATTATAGTGGTATTGTATTGCTCCTCTAGTGTATTATATTTTTATCCTGTCAAAAGATTTTGGTGTCCTTGTTATTCTCTTATTCTTGCCACTTAATGTGGATATTATTCCTGGGTGGGATTATTATTTCCCAATAACGTGATATAAGATCCATGACAAATAATAGTCCACTTTCTTTTCAATGCCCCAGTCTCACAAAAGAAAATTATGAAAAATTGTGTCTACGAATGAAAGCTATTCCTGGCTCCCAAGATGTTTGGAAAATTGTAGACAAAGGGTATGACAAACCCGATAATGAGGAGACTCTGTCTCAAAATGAAAAAGATGTCTTGACAAAGACAAGAAAGAAAGATAAACAAGCCTTCACTCTCATTCACCAATTCTGGATGATGGCATGTTCGAGAAGGGGCTGATGCAACCACCTCAAAGGAAGCTTGGGAGATTTTGCAAAATTCTCTCCAATGAGTTGATAAAGTAAAGAAGATAAACTTCAAACTCTAAGGGCTAATTTTGAAGTTTCAAAAATGAAACAATCTGAATCCATTTCGGAATTCTGTTCAAAAGTAATGGCTGTTGTGTATCAGTTAAGAAGATACGGGGAGGAAGTAGACGATGTGCGTGTGATGGAAAACATCCTTCGCTCTTTAACACCTAAATTTGATTTTATGGTATGTGCAATTGAAGAGTCTAAACATTTAGACTCAATGACGGTAGAGCAATTAGAGGGTTCTTGATAAGTCCAAGTGCATTCGTGTTTTGGTGATTGTCAAACTGTTTCAGAACAAAATAGAGACCTGATCTATGATCTGCTCTTTGTGCATCTTGCATTGTCAGCAGAGACAGCTGTAAAACCGAGCTACTCACTGCACACAAGTACAATAGTTGAGCTGGCCTATGCTTTAGGTCAAATATTGAAAGAGTGGTCTCTATCCATCCCACATGCTCCCACTATATATGCAACATGTTGCAATATAATTGGGATCACTTGAAAAGCCTAATCTAACTTGTGCAAAAGCTGCCGCCGCAAGAATTCAAGTGATCGCAAGAACAAAGTTACTTTCAAGCTGAAGAACCAGATCCTGATATGAGTTTCGTGTATGTTCTTTAGGTTGTTGTAAATCTTTATTCGTTTATGCTTAAAATGTAAACCTACTCTTCTTGTTTAGAAGCTGTTTGTAGGTATTTTAAATTCTCAAAGTGTGCTTGTTGGAAATGTGTTTCCACAAGCTTTTGAGTGGTACACTAGGCTAGATTTAGTCTAGGTGTATTAGTTTCCTTGGCTAGAGTTAGTCAAGTGGAGGTGTTTGCAATCGGTGTATTAAAAAGGTTGAGAGACTATGAGAGTTAGTTCCTAGGTTGCAACTATTGTAAGGGTGAGGGATTATGGGAGTTAATTCCTAGTTTGCAATAGGTTGTAATCGGAAGTTGCTCGGTTAGTGGAGTTGAAATCCTACTGGGGTAGGTCGTGGTTTTTAATCCCTTGAGCAAGGAGTTTTCCATGGTAAAATTGTGCGTTCTTTACTTACTGCACTGCATAAGAGAACTGGTACACAACCAAGTCTCTCCGTATTGTGTTTGGTGGACGCACAGCCTACAACAATTGGTATTAGAGCAAGCCCTTTCTAAAAGGTTAACGCCTAGAAACTTTCATTCTAATGGCTGTCTTATCAAACGAAGAAGGAGAATCAGCTTAGCATCATCAAGCCTTGTGAGCAAATGTATTTCTGCAAAGGAAATCTGGGATTCCCGTCAAATGCTCTCCCCAAAATACGAATTTTTCAGAATAAATGTTGGCGAATCAGTTCATGACATGCATACTAGATTGACCTCACTCATAAATGAACTTCACTCTCTGGGGTCAATCATGGAGATAAGGCTTTTGGTTCACAAACTACTTGATGCACTTCCAAAATCTTGGTTGAACCAGGTGAATATCATCACTTAAACCAAGGATCTCCAAAATCTGACCATTGAGGAACTTATTAGCTACCTCAAGATACATGAGCTTACGAGAAAGTCAGATTTGGAAGAAAATGAGGCAAAGGAAGAGAAAATAAATGGTCTGGATAATGAGAGTAGAAGAGATTCAAGCTACAATGATGAATCAGAAATGGAGTATCTCACTTGCCGGTTTCAAAGATTGATTCGAAGAAGTGATAAATCTCTGAAGAGAAAAAACCATGGCAAAGATCTCAAGCAAAATCACCGTGAGGACAACAGTGAAACTTCAACGGATGAGTTAGACTCTATTTCAAGTGAACAATCTGACACTGGAAGTAAAAGAAGGAAGGTTGAAGTTAATCCTCTTGATGATCAAGTGAAGATAAGGGGATGTCCCCATAAGAGATTAGTCTCCTTGATTAAGAAATTGTTAAATGAGCGACACAAACTCATTGAAGAAAAGAAGGAGATAATTTAAAAACTCAACAGTTTCGAGCAAGAAAGGGATGTTATGGTGGTGTGCATTATAGATTTGAGAGAACAAGTTGAAGAAGCTACAAGGGAAAATCAACTCCAGAAAAGCCAGAACAAAGTGAATATCTTGCAAGAGACCCGTCCCTCAACCATATCCATGGGTCTCTTGAGTACAAAAGATGGACAAGGGCATGGACTTCAGAAGATCGGCACTTCAGAAGATCGACATCTCTAACTATCTACACAATGAAGACACTGCTACACAGAATTAGGGAGAGGAGGAATTCTTGCTGCATCAAGAAGTAATTAACTTCCCTGAACAAGAAAAGGGGAGTTCAACTCACTCCATTCATTATTCCAAGGGACCCAATCTGGAATGTGGTCCCAAGCTAAGCCAGTAGTTGTGATGGAGGCTTGAGTGTGAAAAAAGGGAGGACATCAAGAAAATAAATATTGCGTTCTCACTCAAGTAACTACCAAAGAGAGGGTGTATCACTGGAATTAGAAAACATGACAATACACCTTTCTGTGATTCAGAACACGACATATTTCTAAGAGAAAATGCTGAAATATTCTTACTAAATACAGAGCAAAGCTCTAAACGTGTGCCAGTTGAATGCAGAAAGGACGTTGCTGAAAATGGTTGGGTCAAGAGGAGTGGTACAATTTGGTAAAAAGCATTTTTCAGCGATATCTAACTCACTTCTATACTGTTACAGGTATACACGCATGGATGTCTCAGAACAACGTAAGCAGAAGTGACATGGCACATTTCAGAGCCTTTGCCGAAATGATCTTAGAGACCTAGTGTCTGTAGCCTAGGTTAGTAGCCTTTTCAGTATTTGTATAAAATTGAAAATGTCATTTAAGTGCCAAGTCAGCTTTTTGAAAATCCTCCCCAAAACGCTACACCTTCTCTATATCGATCCTACCCATTCGTCCCTGTTCCTTCTCAAATACCCACGACTGCATTCCCCTTCTCCTTACTTGAGATTGAAAATCCAAACATATCTTCTCACCTCTCCTCTTTGATTACAAACCTGCTCTCTCTTATTCTCTTAAAAATCTTCCCATTCCTTCTCAAATCAAACCATAGATTATGTCGAGAGAAGGATTCACCACTCAAAATCCTCCTGGATCAAACCAGCCCATGCTCTCCCCAAAATCCCAAACCTCTATCAATTTAAATCTTGGTACCTCCTCAAAATCCCGTGTCTCCAGTCAAACTCACAGAAAAATTGTACCCTCTTCAGCCACCTCTGTCCAAATCGAAGAACCTAACTCCATCAGTAGTGGGTATACAGTATCAGTGTCTAAGTACCTTCAAACAACGGATGAAAGAGAAGAACATGACAATGGTATAGAAGTTACTAGTCAATCCTTCGAGAACAAAGAGAAATTAAATCAAGCTAAAGAGGACCTGGTCTCTTCAGGGTCTATTGAAGGAAAAGTCACGCATGACAAAGAGGAACAAATCACTCAAATTGACAAAAAAAATGTGGAAAAAGGTAACCCTTCTTTTGTTGATCTTAGTAAAGGAGTCAATGGATGAGTCTCCTATAAAAGTAGATGGTACTATTTCTGGGATTGGTCAGGGATATTTTTGTAGGATGAGTAGTGATGTTGCTCTTATGGAAGAACTTGCTTAGACCCTGTGTACCATGAGTGAGTTAGAAAATGTGAGGTCTTCATAAGAAACAAATGAGAGACCGGTTTAAGAGTGTGGGGGGCATTTGCACTAGACATGAACGGTTGCCACCTTGCGCTCCAATTACGTGCACAAGAGGTGCCCATTCCAAAAGGAGCAACCAAGTTTACTGCCGATGAATGCCTGGCTTTCAGGAAGAGAATTATAAGGCTGATCAATGATAAGATAATTCACAAGCTGTGGGGACCCTAATCGTTATTGGTCCACGATACTATCTCCCCAAATGAAGGAATCAATTTGGACACCCATTTTTGGCGTTACGACTTCAATATCTTTAAGGGCTCGTACGCGAGCATCTTCCAAAAATTGCCAAGCACGGGGAAGATCTAGCCAATTACGAACGCTTGGAGGGCCTCATCTGTGGAAACAAGTCAAAGAAGGATTTGTTTGTTTAACTCTGGAGCACCGAGGCATGACATCGAAGAATGCGAGGCTTTCAAGTTTGAGCTAGAATATTTGGTCCATACGGGAGGGATTTGGTTAGTGCTCCCACCCCAGTATTAGGAAGTAGGGCCTTTGGCTAGAAAACGTTAGGGAAAGGACAAACACCCGTTCCTATCTCAAGGAGAGGTCATTTTTGGGTAGATTTAAGGGATCCCAATTTGTCTTTTGAAAGATTTGACCCCCCTATTTATATGTAAAAGAAACTACTTCCGACCTGATACATAGGAAGCCCTTATCAGGCCTAGTCTGGCTTAAAGTAGGAGTTTTGTTATTTATGTAACCCGAACTACATGAGGGCCTGATTTCCCGCGGAGGGATACATAGGCAGCCTACGTAAGACTCTGTCCCTATATTATATGAATATATACTCTCCCATTACCCAACCCAAGACCCACATAATTCAAAAAAGAACAAAAATACCCGAAACCCTGGTATAAGGGATCAATCAAGCATTTGAATCAAACATATGATTTGTTGTGTGCTACGTGCTTTACATGCCAACTCTATGTGATATCTTGCCTTACTTATTATTGCCTAACGTACTAACATCATTTGCCTTTGAGTTATTCTTTTCTTATAGAAAGAGAAAGTTGATTCGTGTTCAGGATGCCATACTTCACAAGATCTAAAGCTGCAATAGCATCCTCGTCGCAACAAAACGAAGGCAAAGCAAAAATGATTGGTACCTTGGAAGATGAAAAAAACCAGACTGAACTCGCCATTAGGGAGTCACCCATACTGGAATTGCAAGAATCCTCGCTTTCTCAGGACTTTATTAAGATACTGTTTCAGAAAGTTGCTAACCTCCAAGAAAAGGTCACAAGAGTGGAAACGGCCAATGCTGCCAAATAGGCGCCTACTGAGGTAAAGAGGCCTTCACCGCCTTTTCCATCTTTAAGATCACCACTACCTGATCACTTCCCCACCTACGCTACTAGAGCCACGATGCCATTTACCCCAAATCCAATTTCTGTTGATCACATTAGTACCTCACACCACGCCCCAGTACCTCCCAACGCTGTTCGGATTCCCGGAACCAGTCACTCAATTCCCTCCTACCCAGCACTTGAAAAGGCTCAACCCAACTCCACTATACGTCCAGGTACTGTTTCCCCACCAACTGCAAAAGCCATAGACACGCCTAAAAATCACCTTGCACACCCAGCAGTTTCCTTCCACATACCTATGACCCCAAATGCCTTCTCACCAGATCATCAGGGATTGATCACTATGAAGAGAGGGAAAATGCGTGGAGAGCCGAGCAGGACAGGAGCGATAAAGAACAGGAGCGCAAAATGGCTGAAATGATGGAACAATCCGCAAGCGCTGCCCGAAAAGCTACGGGTTGAGCTATGATGATATGTGCATGTACCCGGGCTTGGACTTGCCCGAAGGCTTCAAAGTGCCAAGGTTCAAAATGTTCAAAAGAACGGGCAACCCCAAGGCCCATCTCCGAGCCTACTGTGACCAATTGGTTGGTGTCCGAGATAATCAGACACTTATTATGAGGCTGATTAGCTGAAGCTTGACTGGAGAAGCCTCTGAATGGTTCACGGCACAAGACACCGATGGACTACCTGAGAAGATATGGCCGGAGCCTTCATGGAAAGGTTCCGTTTTAATGTGGAAATAGTACCTGACCGGTACTACTTTGAAAAAGTAAAACAAATGTCCACCGAAAACTACCGCGAATATACGAGTAGATGGAGAGCTGAACCTGCTCGAGTGCAACCGCCGATGAGCGAGAAAGAATTAGTTTTAGCATTCATTCGTTTGCAAGAAACAAATTTATATGATCGAATGCTGTCAATGGCGGGAAGGTCATTCTCCGAACATGTGAAAATGGGGGAAGCCATAGAAGATTGTTTAATGTCAGGAAGGATCATGAGTGTAGCCAGTAAGGCTACCGGATCGAGCTCAACAGGGTTTGTTAGAAAGAAGAAGGAGGACATGGCGAAAGTTTCCCATACTTCTAGCCTGAGACCGAAAAGACAGGAAGAATTCCAGTCTCCAATAGAAATATAACATCACAACTCCTAAATACCTACTTGATGCCTGTTTATTACACGCAACCTACTTTTCAATCACCTCCACGTAACTACCAAGATCAAAAAAATACCTTTCAATCACCACCACCAAATATCCAAGATCCACAGCTAAATTACCAAACTCCCGCACCTGCTTATAGACCTCCAAAAAATAACCCTCCAACAAATTACCAAAACAAACAACCACCAAATGCCTATAATGCGCCATGTCAGAACTTCGAGAAGTGATCTGCCCACAAATTCACCCCATTAATAGAGACACGAACTGAACTGTTGAAAAGATTGAGCGTTGCAGGAATGATCTAAACATTTCCCCTGAAGGTTGTCGATCCCAAGAATCAGGGCAGACCAAATGTGTGCTTACCATTCTAACTGAGTCGAGCACAGTACTGAGGATTGTATCAATCTAAAGTAAAAGATACAAGATATGATCGACAAGAAGGAGATTGTTCTCCAAATAGCTACATCAAATTTGATCACTAATCCTTTGCCTAACGATGTCAACAGTGTAATTCACGTGATAGAAAGAGAAGATGATTGGATCATAGACAAGGATCACAGACAAGCCTATCGTCTACGATTCTATTCAATCACTCAAGCACACAGTGGCATCACTCTCCCTACAGGAATGCCCACAATTCAAAGTATTGATTCCCGCTCGTATCTCAAGAAGTGGCAGTAGCACCTAGAAAATAATTTATGGTGCAAGTAGCCATGGCTCAAGGAATGACATGGTCGGGAAGATGTTACACTCCTAAAGATTTGGCTCGGGGGGCACCCCAAAAAGAAGGAAATCAAACGAGGCCCATCACTGAGGGCGAAGATGGCGACTTCTGGCGTCGAATGTAGCCAAAAGAATACTCAATTGTGGAGCATCTGAAGAAGTCCCTGGCACAAATATTTGTAGTAGAACTCTTGCTAAGTTCACCACAACACCGCTTGGATTTGACGAAGGTGTTGGAAGAAGCCCACGTCCCCGCTGGGACAAGCAGTTTAAACTTGGCCGAAATGGTAGCCAACGTCATGGAGGAACACCAAATTGCGTTCACTGAGAAAGAGTTTCCCAAAGAAGGCACGGATCATAACAAGGCACTACATATCACAGTTATGTGCCGAACGAAAATGCTGACCCGAGTTCTGGTTGATAACGGGGCTGGTCTCCATATTTTCCCTGAATCCACTCTTACCCAGCTTGGTTATGACCTCGGGAAGGTCCACCAAAGTCATACCAACATTCGAGCATTCGACAGGGTTCAGTGTGACGCCGGCAAAGAAGTGGACCTTCGCATTCAAATGGGGCTAGCAGAATTTGTCACTAGATTCCAAGTCATGAAAATACACCCAAATTATAATTTACTAATGGGATGGACATGGATCAAAATGGAAGCATCTGTGCTATCTTCACTTCATTAGTCTTTAAAATTTTTGTGGGATGGTCATGAGGTTGTGGTTCACAGAGAAGGTAGCATTCACAACTACCCAGAAAACTCAGTGCCTGTCATCGAAGCGATGCCAGAAGGAACAGACATCAACGTAACGGAACTTGTAGGGGCTGCCCATAAGATATACTCCATAGAAGCACCTATACCGGCAGTCTATAAAATAATTTCCTCAACCATGCTCTAAAATGGGCTTGAACCCGAGCGAGGTTTGGGAAGGGATTTAAATGGAATCGCAAAGCCAATTCCCATTCCCCAAAATAATTTCCACTTTGGGCTGGGGTAGGTCCCAACTGATGACAAGGTCTCACCAGCCGCTAAAAATAAGAAAGGTGCTGTGAAGCTCCGCAAGCCTATTCCAGACTTGTACTAGTCATTCCCAAATAGAATGACTACGCCAGATGATGAAAACATGGAAGAAGGAATAGGGATGATATTCCAAGAAGAAGATTGCCTTGTGATATTATAAGAGTGCGCAGAAGCGGCCACCATCCAATATACAGATCCGGTGAGCGACTGTGCAATTGGACCTCTACCCCGCTCTTCGCTCTTCAGTAGAGAAATGATGAATTTATTTTGAAAACGGCGAGAATCGGTCGAGGCTCGATTGCTCACACTTTGCACTCTTATTTACCTTGTAATGTTTTCAAAAACGGAAATGGCTCGATGTTGATCCGAGCCAGGACCACAGTTTGTACTTTCATTACAATTAAAATTAATGAAGCCTCAAGTTATGGAAAACTAACTTTTCTTTTATATTTGTTTTATGCATGTGTTTTATCCTAACATCACTTTGCCTTGATTTCTTCAGTAATAAAAACAATAAAGCAATATTAAATGATATGACATGTTGCGAAATGAATGAATCAAATAGTATAGAAGAGGCAGAGTACGAAGAGTATGATGAGGAAACGATGTTATCAGAGGGTCATATAAAAGAAGTAGAACAATTGAAAAACGAGCAAAAACCAAATATTGATGAAACAGAAGTCATCAATCTAGGAGATGAAGAGAATATCAAAGATAAGTTCACACCTAGAAGCATCCCAAAAAGAAGAACCGATAAATCTACTGAAGGAATATGTGGACATTTTTGCATGGTCATACGCTGACATGCCGGGATTGAGCACTAGTGTAGTATCCCACAGATTACCCATCAATTCAGATTTTACTCCCGTGAAAAAAAAATCAAGTAGTTCGAGCCGGATCTCAGTATTCGTATCAAGGACGAGGTAGAAAAACAAATCAAATCAATGGTGCTAGAGGTAATCTTTTACCCTACATGGTTGGCCAACATAGTGTCGGTGCCCAAGAAGGATAACAAAATACGAATATGTATGGAATACAGGGACCTCAACTGTTACACCTCGGAACTTTGGGTTGCTGAACGGTGAAGGGACTAACGTAAGTTAAGGTGATCATGATGTCCCTAAAAGTAAGAAGGGATACTTAATAAATTCTAATTAAAATTCTAAAGAAGTTAGAGCCAAGAGAGGAAAGCTCGTTAAATGAAACTTCACCGCAGTTCTGCGAAAGGGGATTCGACGGTCGTTCATTGTACCGTCGGACGAGTCGACGCTTCGTCGATTGTACCGTAAAATTAAGCTGGAGTGAAGACCATTCGACGAACAGGTCGACGCTTCGTCGATCAGTTGACGGACTGTTCTTCTCACCGTCGAATGAAAAGAAATGACAGATTGCTCACTGGAAATTTAACGACTTCGACGGCCAGATCGACGCTCCGTCGATCGCACCGTACATCTTGATCGGGACTGATTTTATGAATTAATACAAGGACCCCTCCTTCATTTTAATTCATTTCATCTTCCACTCTCCTCTCTCCAAGAACCCTCTAGAACCTTCTCCATCATTCATCCATAATAAACTAAAGGAAAACCAAGATTAACTAAACCAAATCCATGAAATCAAGTGTATGAAACCCATTAAAAGTTCATCTAATCCAAGAAAACTCAAGAGAAGTGAGTTAGGGTTTTGGTGCAAGAAGAGAAGCTCCACTTGAGTGTTGTTCATCCATCATCTAAGGTGAGTTTTATGGCCCTTTTATATTGTTTGAGTGGTTAAAAGTTGAAACATTTGGATTGTTGAAAGACATAGAAATTGGGTCATGAATGTGTGAATAGTGTCATTGTTGAATAGTGATTAGGATGAATCATGAATGTTGGTATGCTGTGATTGTGAATATGTTATAAGTGACATTTAGACCATGGAATAAGTATTATTTATGAGAAAACGCGATAACGAGTTATAATCATAATTGTGGAGAAATCAAAGAGAAATGGTGAATTGTGATAAGTGTAGATAAATGATGATTGTTGCCTATGATATTGTGAATATTGTTATTAGCGTTTGGGAGTGATATATAAAATGGGGAAAGTAGTATAAACAAAGGAATTAATGCCCAATTTTCCCTAGAAATGATAAAATGTTTTTATAGCCGAGTAACTAATGTTAATGCGATTCCTCTTGAAGGTAGAAACGTGGGCACCAAAGGACACCAAGCAAACGATAGATTAGTTAAGAGGAAAAGGTATGTGAGGCTAGTCCTTTATTTCTATGGCATGAATCCTATAGCATGACTTTCTTTCTTCTCCATGAATCTTTTAAGTTCCGGAAAGATATGAGCCTATATTCCAATTTTCTACACAAGGTAATGAGTTAGATTATAGAAGTTATAGATGTTCATGATATGATGTTCCTAAAGCGTCAATGAAGTTATTTATTGCTTACACTCACCTCATATACTATTCCCTTCAAGGTGAGGCAGGATGTTAATGAGTGCTCCATAAGGAAATCGGGGGATCACGACTTTACGTCACCCCGATACAGCATAGTTGTCCTTGAGTCTTTATGCATGCACTATGATGAGCATATTATGATGATGATATAACATCGCGCCTATTTGGCCGGGCAGTCATTGCTAAGGCGGGCAGCTATACACCATGGCTAGACGGCATGGGCAGACACTACTAGTGGGCAGAATGAGATGATACCCCCGGACGCGGGAGGCCTGGACGCAAGCTAATGATTATTACACCGATCCGATATGGATGGGAAGCTTATATATTTATGCATATATGATTGGATGATGATTATGAGTAAGGCAACATGCATCACTTCCTTTCTATTTGATAGTCAGAATACAGATGTTCCTTATTGATACTCCCTTATTTCATTGATGTGATATTATTGTTTATGCCTCTCATACTCAGTACAATGTTTGTACCGACGTACGTTTTCTTTGGACGCTGTGTTCATGCCCACAGGCAGACAAGGAGGTGATCTTGATACAGACCAGTAGGAGCTGTTAGCTGTTTTGAGAGCACTCCATTGTTCCGGAGGTGCTTGTAGTTATCCTTTTATGTACATGTATGTTTTGGGCACGACGGGGTCCTATCCCGTCCAGATGTCTAGTACTCTAGTAGAGGCTCGTAGATACGCAGTGTGGGTGGTATGGTGTCACGAGGCTGCATGCATATATATATATATATATATATGATATTTCAATGACCAAAAGGCTTGTGCATATAAAAGTATTTATGTCTTCAAACGAAAGATGATTTTCTCGTAATTTGAGTATAATTTTGATAAAAGAACGTTTAATCGGTATGATAAGTAGTAGAATGCAGAGTGCTCGGTGGTTAGCCCCGGGTACCCGTCGCGGCCCCTGGCCGGGTCATGACATCAATAGTGCCAGTCCCAAAGACAATTTGCCACTCTCGAACATCCACATACTCATAGATAATTGTGCTAAGCATGAGTTACAGTCGTCCGTAGATTGCTTCGCAGGATACCACAAAATCCTAATGGACAGAGAGGATGCAGAAAATACCGCTTTCATCACTCCGTAGGGAGTGCATCACTACAAGGTAATGCCGTTCGGCCTCAAAAATACTGGCAGTATACTTGGATGACATCATCATTAAATCGAGAGAAAGATGATAGCATACCACACACTTACAGAAGTTCTTCGACAGACTCCGAAAGTTTAATATAAAACTGAACTCAGCAAAGTGTGCATTCGTTGTGCCTGCTAGGAAATTATTGGGATTCATAGTTAGCCGTAGGGGCATAGAGCTAGATCCAACAAAGATTAAAGCAATTAAAGAGCTACCCTCTCCGAAGAATAAGAAAGGGGTTATGAGCTTCTTGGGAAGGATGAATTACGTTGGACGGTTCATAGCCCAGTCCACCATCATCGTGGAGCCCATACTTAAGCTCTTAAAGAAAGACGCTCCCACAAAATGGACAGAGGAGTGTCAAAAAGCCTTCGACACCATCAAGAAGTATTTATCCAATCCACCAGTTTGGTACCTCCCAAAACGACATCGGAGTAAGGAGTTATGGCCATTTTAAGATAACCCCTCAAACAGCCAAATGGCTTCCGCGGGTCCCACTTGAGAAAGTCAGTTCCACCGACTTTCAAAGGGTATAAAAACCCCCATCAACCCCATTTTTTCATCATTTTACATTCTCATGAGTCCTAGAAACCCCCTAACACATCCCCCAAGCATTTATAGCTCATTAAATAAAAGATTTAATAAGAATACACCTAACTAGTCCATGAAAGGTGATTGTTCTTGCTTCTACTTGATGTTCTGGTGACTTTGGTCTTTAAGAAAGTTGGTGTGGATAAATTTCTTCAAGTATAAGGTATTTTATTCATCCTATCTCTTATGTTAAGTTGATTTGCAAGTTTAGCAAGTCTTAAAAGTGAAAATAGTTATGGAGGAAAGGTCATAAAGTGTTGTGTTGTAATTGTTGTGTTTATGGAGTGTTTTGAGCATGTTCTGGCCGTGTGATTGGGCTGATTTACATGTATGTGTATGGTATCTAATTTTGTTGGTGTGTTGATGAGATTATGCTCCTTGATTGGGAAGAAAGGAAGCGTATGTTGTTGTATTATGTTGAAAAACATCGTGTGGGATGTTTTATGAAATATTTAGGTATTGATATTGATGTGGTTGATATTAGTATTGCTATTGTTGTTGTTTTGTTGGTATTGTGATTTCGTCCTAGGGATATAAAAAAGGAAGATGCTGCCCGAATTTCGACAGATTTTTAAAGGAATTAATTTGAGGGCTTAGGACAAGCCTATGACGATAAGCCTAACGATAATATGAATTCTCTTGAATGTAGATTTACAAGCTTGGGAGGATAAGTGTTAAATAGTTAAAGTTAAGGCGACCAAAAAGGTATGTTAAGGCTAGCCTCTATCTTTCTAAAGGCATGACTCCAACGTTACGATTTCATATATGTCTTCCACAACATTCTTGTTCCCAAAAAGCTAGAAGTTCTTGGTTCTCAAGGATTTTATGATATTAAAAACAATATGTTTTCTTTGATGACCATGATGACAATGATGACTCTTTTCTTAAGAACTCATATTATTTTCCATGACGTCCTTATCCCCACAAGCTAGAGATTCATGATTCTTAAATTTTCTTTTGATACTAAAGATGACTATGTTTTCATGATGAAAATGATGATGATGATGATTCCGTTTCTAGAAGTTTCAAAGTTTATGATTTTAAATGTTATGATGAGATTGTTGAGCTTATTTCGTGATTTCCTTGATTTTAATCATTGTTGTTGATCTCACCTTATAATCATTGTTCCTTCAAGGTGAGATAAAGCGATGATGATTGTTCCTTAATATAATCGGAGGTTACTGACCTTACGTCACTCCGATAAAGTGGTAACGTTTATTTGGGCTCCAATACATGCTACTTATATTACATATGTATATGATGTATACATATGTATATAGGGGATATGGGATAAGGGCGAGGCGTTATATACGCATAGCCACCGGATCAGTTGGTATATTATGATATCGTCTCGGACGCAGGATGCCCGGGCGCGAGATATACGGATAAATGGATCGGGCCATTCGTTCTGCGGCAATATATATATTTATGTATAATGATGATATGATATATGCATCGGGCTGCACGTTCCGCAGCAATATAAAATATTTATGGATCGGGCTGCACATTCCGCAGCTGTTACACCTCGGAAAATTTTTCGTTGGTACGCAAGTGGATAAACTAGTGATGAATATGAGTGCATGATGCCTATGAGCAAGAAACGACGTTGATAACCTTAGGCGAGATTTTGAAGGTATCCGATGTGAGACGAAGAAGTTGGCTAAGTTAAGATGAGATACAAGGTGAGCAATGCATGTGCATGGACGGGGGTGATTAAAAATGAGAAGTCTAAGAAATATGGAAAGTTGCAGAATTGCAACTGCCCAGTGGTCGTATATTGCAAAATAAAGACCGTAAAGTGCAATACGGTCCGTAAACTGCCATGCAAGGCTTCGACTTTCTGCCAGCCGAGGAAATGGTTAAATACGACCTGGTGGACGGACCGTAAAGTGATTTACGGCCCGTAAACCATGGTCGTAAACCACCATGAAGGCAGCCCAGCTTCTGGTTCTGGAAATGGCTAAATACGCCCATGGAGGACGAGCCGTATAGTGGAATACGGTCCGTAAACCTCCATGGACGACCACTGTTCACCCAGCCCAGATTTCACAAGTCATTAAATATGAGGATTAAGACTTGTCTTATTTCATTACAACATTACACCACTTTTCTCTAAAACTTCTCTCTACATTTATTATATGAGTTTTCAAGGATTATAAGCCATCAATAACATTAAGACAAGTGAATCAAGGATAAGGGAATCATCAAGGATCATCCAAGTCAAAAAAAATCCAAATGGAGAAAAACTAGGGTTTTGCTCAAAGAGGAGTATTATCAACCAAAGCTTGTCCCTACAACTTCTAAGGTAAGATTCATGATTTTTACAAGATGTTTAAGGTATTGGAGAATTAAAATACATGGATTGTAGAAAATGTGGTCAACTAGGTCATGAATGATGAATAGTGACATTTTGAGAAATAGTTTGAATTGAGTTATGAATGTTGTTGTGTATATAATTATGGGCATAGCGGGGTCCTGTCCCGCTCATACGATATGTCATACTCTTAGAGGCTCGTAGTCATGTGTATGTGGGTAAAGATGTTCGGCCATGTCGGCCCATGTTTTGTATATCTTTTGTTAGCCACGTCGGCCTTGTACTTATATTGTGGCACAGATGCCTATGATATGTTAAATGATGATGGTCGTCTAATGGGATCAATATGATTAACGATAAGAAAAGCACGAATTGACTTATGGTTCACCTAGATGTTATGTTATGTACGATAAGGGGGTGCTCGGGTGGGGTAGCACCGGGTGCTCGTCGCGGCCCCCTAGCCGGGTCGTGACAAAAGTGGTATCAGAGCAGTTCAGTCCTAGGATGTGTCTACGAGCCGTGTCTAGTAGAGTCTTGGTTATGGGTGTGTTGCGCGCTACACTTATAAACGAGAAGCTGCAGACATTTTAGGAATATATGACCTTCTTTCTTCATAAGAATCGTGCGATAGAGCTATGATGTAAGAAATTCTTGTTCCTTAATCGTGTGTTGTGTATTTCAGAGATGCCTAAAAAGAAAAAGGCTACAGCAGCCCAAAAGGGCAAGACGGTGGCAGAAAAGAGGGCTGAAAGAGCACCGGCACCGGTAGTAGAGGAAGATGAGTCCCAGCGTGCGGCTCAATCTCAGTCCTCCCAGACAGTGCCTATTACCGAGGAGAACGTGGGAGCCTCAGCCCCAGCTCCAGCTCCTCCACCGAACGCTTCGGGCTAAGACGGGAGAGAGGCCATTATTTTGTTGACTCAGTTGGTTGCGGCCCAGACTCAGAGGCAAAGCGCAGGGCAAGGTGACAGGGCTGTTAGTGCAAGGGCCCGTGACTTCATTGCTTTGAAACCCCCAGAATTCTTTGGGTCGAAACCGGAGGAGGATCCCCAGGACTTTATTGATGGTATGCTAAGGACGCTCCGGTTGATACATGCTTCAGACACTGAGTCGGTAGAGCTAGCGTCCTATAGATTGAGATATATCTCGATCCAGTGGTATACAGTATGAATGGCCAATGCACCTCCGCCGGTATGGCAAGAGTTTGTCGATGCTTTTCTCCGTCACTACATGCCTCCAGAAGTTCGGCGAGCTAGGGCTGATAAATTCTTGAATTTGAGGGAAGGTAACATGAGTGCTACAGAGTATAGTCTCCACTTTAACTCCTTGGCCAGGTATTCTTCGGCCATGGTAGCAGATATGGGCGATCGGGTGCACCGGTTTGTGAAAGGCCTAGGGCCACACTTGATGGATAAATGCTTAACTGCGTCCCTTCAGGATGGCATGGATATTACACGCATTCAGGCACATGCTTAGGAATTAGAAGAACACCTACAGCAGCAGAGAAATGAACGTGAGCAAGATAGGGGACATAGCAAGAGAGCTAGACCTTCAGGTTCGAGGAGCGAGTCCAGGGGTAGACACAGACAGCAGTTTCCCAGCCATTCAGGCTATTCTATGACCAGTGCACCTCCACGGTTTTCAGGCCAGGGCCTTGATAGATCTGCTCGTTCAGGGCCGAGTCCGAGTTATACAGGACCTCAGTTCAGAGGTGATTTGGGCCAGTCAAGGCCACCCGTACCACCGTGTTCCCAGTGTGGGAAGATGCATTAGGGTCGATGCCGATTTGGTTCAGATGATTGCTATTCATGTGGTAGGCCAGGCCATATTATGCGTGATTGCCCCTCAGTACATGGTAGAGGTAGGACCCAGCCATCAGGGTCGGTAGCCGGATCTTCGATATCTGTACGCCCAACGGGGCCAGGTTCACATGCGCCAGCTGGCCATGGTAGAGGCAGAGGGAGAGCTCCCAGTACTAGCGGTTCTCAGCACCTTATTTATGCTTTGGTTGGACGCCAAGATCTTTAGTCTTCTCCTGACGTAGTCACAGGTATATTATCGGTATTCTCTCATGATGTATATGCTTTGATTGACCCGGGCTACACATTGTCTTATGTTACTACATATATTGCGGGTCGGTTTATAGTCGAGCCGGAGTCGATCAAACCTTTTGAGGTGTCTACGCCCGTTGGCGAATCGGTGATAGCTAGCTGAGTGTATAGAGATTGTGTAGTCGTGATATGTGACCACCGTACTATAGCTGACTTGCATGAACTAAAGATGGTAGATTTTGATGTCATTATGGGCATGGATTGGTTGGCTTCTTGCTACGCCAATGTTGATTGTAGAATGAAAATGGTTCGCTTCCAGTTTCTAGGAGAACCAGTCTTAGAATGGAAAGGAAATACGGCGTCACCAAAAGGTAGGTTTATTTCCTATCTAAAGGCAAGGAAGATGATCACGAAAGGGTGGATTTATCACCTAGTACGAGTTCAAGATGTAGAAGATGAGTCGCCGACTCTTCAGTCAGTTCCGGTAGTGAACGAATTTCCGGATGTGTTCCCGGAAGAGCTTCCAGGTCTTCCTCCCGAGCGAGAGATCGATTTTGCGATTGATATGTTGCCAGACACTAATCCCATATCTATTCCTCCCTATAGGATGGCACCCGCAGAGTTGAAAGAGTTGAAGGAGCAATTAAAAGACTTGCTTGAAAAAAGCTTCATTAGGCCTAGTTCATCCCCGTGGGGAGCACCCGTATTGTTCGTCCGGAAGAAGGATGGCTCCTTGAGAATGTGCATTGATTATCGGCAATTGAATAAAGTGACAATTAAGAACAAGTATCCCCTCCCGAGGATTGATGATTTATTTGATCAATTGCAAGGTGCCAAATGGTTTTCAAAGATTGATTTGAGGTTTGGGTATCACCAAGTAAGAGTTAGGGAGAAAGATATCCCTAAGACAGCTTTCAGAACAAGATATGGCCATTTCGAGTTCCGAGTAATGTCGTTTGGGCTAACTAATGCACCAGCAGTGTTTATGGACTTAATGAACAATGTATTCAGGCCTTTTCTGGATCTATTCGTGATTGTATTCATCGATGATATCCTAGTGTATTCTAGATCCGAGGCAGAACATGCGGATCACTTGCGTATTGTCCTTGGAGTTCTTCGAACCTGAGAGTTATTCGCGAAGTTTTCCAAATGCGAGTTTTGGTTGAACTCAGTGACATTTCTGGGCCACATTGTTGCAGCTGACGGTATTCGAGTGGATAGCCAAAAGATTGAGGCAGTGAGGACTTGGCCAAGGCCCACGACCCCTACGGAGGTTCGTAGCTTTTTGGGCTTAGCAGGTTATTACAGAAGATTTGTTGAGGGTTTCCCTTCTATTTCTGCACCGCTCACCAAGTTGACTCAGAAGTCAACTAAGTTTCAATGGACAGACTCTTGCGAGCGTAGTTTCCAATAGTTGAAAGACCGACTGACTTCAGCCCCAGTCTTGACACCTCTAGAGGGATTGGAAGGATATGTTATTTATTGTGATGATTCAGGCGTCGGGCTAGGCTGTGTATTGATGCAAAATGGTAAGGTGATTGCGTATGCTTCTAGACAATTACGGAAACATGAGCAGAATTATCCTAGCCATGACTTAGAATTGGCCGCGGTGGTCCATGCTCTAAAGATATGGAGACGTGGATATTTATACAGATCATAATAGTCTCCAGTACATCTTCAAGCAGAAAGAGTTGAATTTGCGGCAACAACGATGGCTAGAGTTGCTAAAAGACTATGATGTTGAAATCCTGTACCACCCCGGAAAGGCAAATGTTGTGGCTGATGCTCTTAGCCGTAGGTCGATGGGAAGTCTAAGTGATGTATGACCAGAAAAGAAAGAGATGGCCCGTGATCTTCAGCAGTTAGCTAGCCTAGGAGTCCGAGTGGTGGACTCAGGTAGCAGCGAAGCTACTATTCAGAATTCAACAGTTTCATCGTTAGTAGCGGAAGTAAAAGAGCGACAATATGAGGATCCCCTGCTAATGCAGCACAGAGATACACTCCCTCAGAAGGAGGAGTCATCATTTGACATTTTGGAAGACGGAGTTCTCCGATATCGAGGCAGGTTATGTGTTCCCGATGTGGCAGGTCTACGCCATCAGATTTTGAGAGAAGCTCATTGTTCACGTTACTCCGTTCACCCCGGAGCGACGAAAATGTATCATGATCTTAAGACTATATATTGGTGGAATGGGATGAAGAAAGACGTAGCGGAATTCGTAGCTCAGTGTCCTAATTGACAACAAGTGAAGATAGAACACCAAAAGCCGGGTGGCTTATTGCAAGCTATAGAAATCCCAACTTGGAAGTGGGAAGTGATTAATATGGATTTCATTACAGGTTTACCCCGTTCTCGACGTAAATATGATTCTATATGGGTGATCGTGGATAGACTCACAAAGTCAGCGCATTTCTTACCGGTCAGAACGACCTATATGGCAGAAGATTATGCCAAGCTTTATCTTAAAGAGATAGTGAGACTCCATGGCGTTACGGTATCTATTATCTCCGATAAAGGAACTCAGTTTACAGCCAAGTTTTGGGGGTTTTTCCAAGAAGGTTTAGGGACCCAAGTGCGCCTAAGCACGGTATTTCACCCACAGACCGATGGGCAAGCTGAACGTACTATTCAGACTCTTGAAGATATGTTACGGGCATGTATGATAGATTTTGGAGGAAATTGGGATGACCATTTGCCACTCATTGAGTTTGCTTACAATAACAGTTACCATTCTAGCATTCAAATGGCACCGTATGAGGCTCTATATGGGCGAAAGTGTAGATCCCCAATTGGGTGGTTTGAAACCGGAGAAGCTAAGTTGATAGGGCCAGACTTGGTCCAGCAAGCAATAGAGAAAGTCAAGCTCATACAAGATCGGCTGTTAGCGGCTCAAAGTCCTATGCGGATAATCGTTGAAGGGACTTACAGTTCCAAGTTAAGGATTGGGTATTCTTGAGAGTGTCGCCAATGAAAGGCGTTATGAGATTTGGCAAAAAGGGGAAGCTCAGTCCCCGGTATATCGGACCCTATGAGATTGTGCGCAAAATAGGCAAAGTGGCGTATGAGCTAGATCTACCTCCAGATTTGGAGTCAGTCCATACAGTATTTCATGTCTCGATGCTTCGAAAGTGTGTTGGAGATCCTACGAGGATCGTCCCAGTAAATGATAGTCAGGTGACATAAAAGCTAACTTATGATGAAATACCCATTGCCATATTAGATAGGCAAGTACGGAGGCTTAGAAACAAAGAAGTGGCCTCAATTAAAGTTCTGTGGAGAAATAACAATTGAGAGAAAATGACATGGGAAGCAGAAGAGAATATGCGATCCAAATACCCACATTTATTTCAGCCCTTGGAAGAAGTCCAAGATGAGACGTCAAAATCATAAGGTATGCATGTTTTCCTTTTATACATTCAGGTCGTGTGTGGCCAAATTTCTAGTGTTGTTGTATTATTGCCCAGTGAGGCATTGTTATTGTGGGTTGTTATGACAGGGTGGTAGTGCCACATTACAGAGGAAACTCTGGCGAAATTTTTATAGAATTCCCCAAGCCTTTTACATTCGAGGAAGAATGTTCCTAAGGGGGGTAGAATGTTACACCTCGGAAAATTTTCCGTTGGTACGCAAGTGGATAAACTAGTGATGAATATGAGTGCATGATGTCTATGAGCAAGAAACGACGTTGATAACCTTAGGCGAGATTTCGAAGGTATCCGATGTGAGACGAAGAAGTTGGCTAAGTTAAGATGAGATACAAGGTTAGTAATGCATGTGCATGGACGGGGGTGATTAAAAATGAGAAGTCTAAGAAATATGCGAAGTTGCAGAATTACAACTGCCCAGTGGTCGTATATTGCAAAATACAGACCGTAAAGTGCAATACGGTCCGTAAACTGGCAGTCGTAAACTGCCATGCAAGGCTTCGACTTTCTGCCAGCCGAGGAAATGGTTAAATACGACCTGGTGGACGGACCGTAAAATGATTTACGGCCCATAAACCATGGTCGTAAACCACCATGAAGGCAGCCCAGCTTCTGGTTCTGGAAATGGCTAAATACACCCATGGAGGACGAGCCGTATAGTGGAATACGGTCCGTAAACCTCCATGGACGACCACTGTTCACCCAACACAGATTTCACAAGTCATTAAATATGAGGATCGAGACTTGTCTTATTTCATTACAACATTACACCACTTCTCTCTACATTTATTATATGAGTTTTCAAGGATTATAAGCCATCAATAACATTAAGACAAGTTATTCAAGGATAAGGGAATCATCAAGGATCATCCAAGTCAAAAAAAATCCAAATGGAGAAAAACTAGGGTTTTGCTCAAAGAGGAGTATTATCAACCAAAGCTTGTCCCTACAACTTCTAAGGTAAGATTCATGATTTTTACAAGATGTTTAAGGTATTGGAGAATTAAAATACATGGATTGTAGAAAATGTGGTCAACTAGGTCATGAATGATGAATAGTGACATTTTGAGAAATAGTTTGAATTGAGTTATGAATGTTGTTGTGTATATAATTATGGGCATAGCGGGGTTCTGTCCCGCTCATACGATATGTCATACTCTTAGAGGCTCGTAGTCATGTGTATGTGGGTAGAGATGTTCGGCCATGTCGGCCTATGTTTTGTATATCTTTTGTTAGCCACGTCGGCCTTGTACTTATGATGTGGCACAGATGCCTATGATATGTTAAATGATGATGGTCGTCTAATGGGATCAATATGATTAACGATAATAAAAGCACGAATTGAGTTATGGTTCACCTAGATGTTATGTTATGTACGATAAGGGGGTGCTCGGGTGGGGTAGCATCGGGTTCTCGTCGCGGCCCCCTAGCCGAGTCGTGACAGCAGCACTATTATTTATATATATATATATATATATATATATATATATATATATATATATATATATATATGAGGAATGTTTTTTGTAAAAGAAAGTTATGTATGCATGGTATCTACCTTATAAGGCGATTAGATGTACAGGTTATCTTTATCTCATGTTATGTTCTATATTTCTTATTAGGTTGTTATTCGTGCCTTACATACTCAGTACATTGTTCGTATTGATTTACTTTCTTGTGGACACTGCGTTCATGCCCGCAGGTAGACAGGTACACGGATTTGACCATAGGTGATTTATCAGTAGATTCTCAGGAGCACTCCACTTACTTCAGAGCTACAGTCTATTGGTATTGGTCCTTATGGTCATTTGTATTCTATGTATATTCTCATAAACATGTGTGTATAGTTAGGCATTTCATAACCCTACCGGTCCATATCATTGTATAAAATTTTAGTAGCCTTATTGGCTCGTGATGATGGACATAACTGTTGAAGATTATATAGAGATGTGTCGTTTGGGTCGTGACAAAAGTGGTATCCGAGTAGTTCATCCTAGGTGTGTTTACGAGCCGTGTCCAGGCGAGTCTTGTTTATAGGAGTGAAGACGCGCCACACTTATAAATAAGAGGCTGCAGGGCATTTAGGAATGATTGACATTTCTTTCTCATCTTAGATCGTGTTCGTTCCGCGGCAATATATATATTTATATATAATGATGATATGATATATGGATCGGGCTGCATGTTTCGCAGCAATATAAAACATTTATGGATCGGGCTACACGTTCCACTGCATTATTATTTATATATATATGAGGAATGTTTTTTTAAAAAGAAAGCTAAGCATGCATGGTATCTGCCTTATGAGGCGATCAGATGTACAGGTTATCTTTATCTCATGTTATGTTCTATATTTCTTATTATGTTGTTATTCATGTCTTACATACTCAGTACATTTCTTGTACTGACGTCTTTTCTTGTTGATGCTGCGTTCATGCCCGCAGGTAGATAGGTACACGGATTTGACCCGTAGGTGATTTATCAGCGGATTCTTAGGAGCAATCCACTTACTTCGGAGCTGCAGTCTATTGGTATTGGTCTTTATGGTCACTTGTATTCTATGTATAGGATCGTAGACATGTGTGTATAGTTAGACATTTCATAACCCTACCGGTCCATATCATTGTATAACATTTTAGTAGCCTTGTTGGCTGGTGATGATGGACATAACTGTTGAAGATTATATCGAGATGTTCCATCATATTGTGATATATGTCCTTATAGATCATGATATCCCGGAGCTATATTTATGGTGCACCCAGAAATGTTTATAAGATGTATGTTTAGAGGTGCTCGATGTGTTAGCTCCGGGTGCCCGTCATGGCCCTCTGGTTGGGTCGTGACATGGAGTTTTGTTTTTTAATAGTATTAGTTATTTGCTTGTAATAGTTATTTCTTTGCTTGTAATCGTTTGTAACAGATTAGGAAAAAATAAAATGATTTCCTCGTAATATGAACTATGCAATGACCGGAATTCCCTAGAGTAGGATACGTAGGCAGTCCATTTGGGACCCGATCGCATTATTAGTAAAAACCAACCAAAACACAATTACTTTATTCCGAAATATGTTCGACCTGATTCCTGCTGTGACAGGATATGTAGGCGCTCTTTGAGCTCGATCGTACCAAAAGAGAAACCCTAGGAAGCCGCAAAGATAAGACTTCAATGAGAATTCTGATTTGGCACAAAGAGATTGCCATACATGCCCAACTGTGACAGAATCTCAAAAATTCATGCAACCAGTCTGTCACAAGAGTCAGCCAATCCACAGTCTCAAACTGGGGCAGAAATTTTGAGAATACTCTTAACCAGTCACTCAAAATAACCAATTCAACACCCTAAACTGGTGAAGAAATATTTAGGTCCCTCAAAATTTCTATAGTCAAGACTCAGCACGAGAGTTTGCCAAGAAAATAGGTAGACTGGAGCCGAATTTTTGAGAGGATCTCAAAAAATTTTGCATGAGAGGGCAGGATTCTCAGCTATCAAAAGCGATGAAGAAGGAAAAAATTTTCATTCAAAAGCGCATGTCATGACAATCAACTTAAGCAGTATTAAAAAAATATATACGTCTTTCTTTAAAAAATAAACAACTCATAATCCATGATTTACGAAAAAAATTTCTTTCTATGTTAAGATAAATTCATTTCAAATACCGAATCCAAGAGGATTGAACCCAAGGGAGCTGGCAAACCCGAAGACACGGCCAAAGGCACTAATAGGGATCAACTTGGTTAGGAAAATAACCCATTGTTGATCCAGGTCTCCATGTCGTCAGGAGGACGACCCATTTTTCCAACCTTGTTTCATTTGCAGGTAAAGACAAGTACGCCTAATGAGGTCGAAGCCGCTAACAAATAAAGGGTTTGCAGCAGTCAAAAGCCATGAGGGCTATAAAAGGACGAAAATGCCATAAGGGCAAGATATCTAGCCACGAGGGCTAAAAAACGATCTAAATGCCATAAGGGTAAAAATCTAGCCACGAGGGCTATAAAAGGATCTTAACACCATAAGGGCAATTATCTAGCCACAAGGGCTACATAATCATCAAAATTCCATAAGGGCAAATACGTAGCCACAAGAGCTATAAAATGACCAAAACGCCACAAGGGAAAATATCCGGTCAAAAGGGCCACGACAAATCAAAACGGCACATTTGACCACGAGGGTGACACCCGATACAAAGGACGAAAGAAAGACAATTTAGCCGAATGGGCCATATTTGTCATTTGCATTGCCATAAGGGCCATTCATAAAAATATTTCCGCGAGGGCCATTCATACAAACATGCCATAGGGCCATTGATACAAACATTGCCAAGAGGGACATTTATACAAGCATTTCCAAGAGGGCAATTCATAGAAACATTGCCAAGAGGGCCATTCATACAAACATTGCCAAGAGGGCATTCATACAAACATTGCCAAGAGGGCAATTCATACAAACATGCCAAGAGGGCTATGCATACAAACAATCCAAGAGGGCCATGCATTCATACAATGCCAAGAAGGCCATTCATATAAATATTGCCAAGAGGGCCATTCATACAAACATTGCTAAGAGGGCCATTTGTACTGTCACGACCCAACCCCGTGGGCCGCGACCAGTGCCCGAGCTGGGCACCTATACGTACCCGATACCCCAAATTAGCATATTAACAGAATAATAATATAATAATAATATTAGTGGTCGCTACAGAACTTAGCAGAAAAGCAGACTTGGCACACATAGGCCGATAAGGCCATCACAGAACAGAATATCCCAAACATATGTACAGAACCCACACAGATGTATCCACAGACCTCTACAGAACATATCATAATCATAAGACGGGACAGGGCCCCGTCATACCCTGAACAAAGTACATATCCAGATAGCAGTGACAGACTGTACCAAAAGATGGGCTCTGTAGAAGAGAGCGCCCCAAATAGCAGAAATAGGATCCTAAACGTGTGGATCAGCGAACCTGTCGTCAGTACCTGCGCGGCATGAAAACGCAGCCCCCGAAGAAAGGGGGTCAGTACGAAATATGTACTGAATATGTAAAGCGGAATCACATAAGTCAAATCATATTGGTTACAGAAAATGAGTACAGAATCCAGAGTGTCAAATGCATATTTCCAAAACAGACAGAATGCGTACAAAAACATATGTCATATCATATCATATCCGGTCCCTGACACGGGACTCGGCAGACAGAATGTGGCCACCCTCCCGACGCTGGTGCCACTATACAGAGGAATCAGAAAAAGGGGCGTGGCCCCGTATCATATAATGTCATATCAAAATGGCCATACAGATCAGATCAGAATAGGCGGACATGGCACATCATACTCCACAGACCCATGTACGCGTATACCTGCCCCCTCACAACGGGACGCGGCGAACAATGCAGAGAATTACGCTTGACAACATATCCTGGCCCGGGCTCAGTGTGGGAAACATTGGGACATCCACGAATGGAGTAGTGAGAGACTAATGCAATTTAAAAATATCATAAGTATTTTCAAAGACTCGATGAGGCGTAGCGAAGACAAACAAATCAAATGGAGTCGGACGGAATCAGAATTAATACAATTCGGATATCATAATAATTTACAAAAATATAACTTTACTGAAGTCATTCCGAGTGTCAAAATAATTTATAAGATTTAATAGAATATTTAGAATAATATTCGTTAAGCGATTAGTAGGGTAATTAAAACATTTCTTTCAAAAATCGCTTAAAAAGGAATCTTTAGCATATTAGGGGCAAAACCGTAAATAGCGGGCCCGCCTCGGGACAAATAAGGCGGCGGGCTCAAATTGTGCCCTCTAAGCATATCGAGTCACCTAAAAAGGTTCTACAGACATTCTATGACTTTCTGAGTAATTTGGAGCAAAATCGCATAATTTCAGAAAAAGCGTATCAAAGTAGTTCAATTCTATTGAAAGAAAAACTGAAATTTTGTCTTGCGGATTCCGAGGGCCAAGAGGTCCTTCGAGGCCCGGATCCGACCCTAACATACTAGGGGCATGCCAAGGGAAGAATTGGGTTTGCTTTACATACCTTTCACGCTCCTTAAGCCTTTCCAATCTCACTTCCCGTTTCGTCGAAAAACTGCAATTGGTCAAGTTTACCAATTGTAAGCTAATAATACCAAAGTTCCAATTTGATGCATAATTGGCTACCGAAATTTCGGCAGCACCTCTCCTATACATATAGCACCCCGAGAATTCAACTCGGCTATAATTCATCAACAACAACCCAAACAACAACATTAACATCAACAAAAAGCATTAACAACACAATTATCCTTCAACTAGTCATTGTTTCCACAACTTGCCATAACTTCCCTTCTAATCCAAACTTTCAAACTAACATCATTACTTTCACATCCATAATTACTCAAGATCATCACAACATAGATTTAGAGGCATTTCATATCATTTTCCTTAAGATATACACTTGATATACATAATATACAATTTTCCGCCAAAGTCTTAATTTATGCAAAACATCAAATCTTTGGCATATAACTTCATAACAAGTTTCCAACTTCCAAATTCATCAATGATCATCACTATTAGCAATCAAACAACTTCATTTCCTTAATGTCGGAAAATTATACTAAAACGACATAAGTTTCTATATTCCAATTCAATACAAACTTATATCATTCTAACTTCATTCACATATCAAGCATTACAATAACACTCCAATACACTAAACAAACTTAATCCATTTTATTCTCAAGCCAAATACACCACACGGCCAAGTGCTATTTTAGCAATTCAATCAAATTTATTCCACTTTCATTCTCAACATGAATTCCATCACATTCACAACTAGAATACAACATAGTTTCAACACATTTTTGGCTATACAACATATATATACACACGGCTACACCTCCAATTCCAAACCCACATTGCAAACTTCCATTTTTCCATCCAATCAACACATTTCTACATACTACAACACAAACAAAACTCAACAACACAATAAAAAGGTAGAAATTCTTACCTTTTCCTCAAGTCTCCTTCACTTGAATATATGATCACCTTGGAGATTCTAGTGCTCCCCACTCCAATCCAACTATACCAAGATGCAAAGGAACCTTGAATTAGTAGGAATTTAACAAGAAATGAATTTTTGAAGCAAGATTTTGGAGGGTCAATTTTGCCCCTCAAACCCGAAACCCTCTCCCTTTTCTTTCTTATTTTTGCTTTGTTTGGTCTTGCCTTCTAATGTCTTGAATCTTCTTATACATATAATATCAAGACTTGGTCACATGACCAAGCACATGACCAAGTAAAAATGGGCTTGGATCAAGGCCATTATGTTAATTAATCTTATGGAAATTAAATACAAATTTTGGGCTTGGGCCAAGGCCATCATGGCCGGCCACCCCCTAATATTTTGGGCCTCAATTGTTTCTTATTTTACAAGCCCAACAACTTGTGAATCGTATTTTGTAATTCCCGAAACAAATTTCCAAAATTCCAAAATTACCCTTAGCCTTGTCCCACACTTTCATGACTCTATTCTTTCATGCATAACTCCTATGTTCAACAAGATATAAAATTAATCTTATATCTCAAGAATCCCATATAATTCAAGTTTCTCCAAATGTGTGAAAACACGGGATATAACATCCTCCCCTCCTTTAGAACATTCGTCCTCGAATGTAAATTAACCTCATAAGGTTGGAAAATACCTTGGGGGAGGTTCTGATTATAGACAACACATAGGATATACGATTGACATTGAAATAAATTTAAGCAGGAATTTAAGGTTACCTGTGGGCATAGGGAACAGATGAGGATATTTCTTCTTCATCTCCTCTTCGGCCTCCAACGTCATTTCCTCCCTATTATCGTTCCGCCACAGTACCTTAACGGAGGCTACATCTTTATTCCGGAGCCTCCTTACCTGACGATCCAAAATAGACACGGGCTGCTCCTCGTATGATAACTGCTCCGTCACCTGAATATCATCTGCAGGGAATATTCTGGAAGGGTCACCGATGCACTTACGAAGCATAGAGACGTGAAACACCGGATGTACCGCTTCCAAATCAGATGGCAGATCTAACTCATAGGCGACATTTCCAACTTTCCGAACAATCTGATAAGGCCCAATATAACGCGGACTAAGCTTACCCTTTCTGCCGAACCGCATTACGCCTTTCATAGGCGATACCTTCAGGAATACCCAATCGCCTACTTGAAACTCCAACGGTCGACGCCGTTTATCCGCGTATGACTTCTGTCGACTCTGGGCTGTTAACAGTCGCTCTCGAATAAGCTTCACCTTGTCCACTGCCTGCTGGACCATATCTGGGCCAATCAACTCTGTCTCGCCAATATCGAACCAGCCGATCGGCGATCTGCATTTCCTGCCATATAAAGCCTCGTACGGAGCCATCTGGATGCTGGAATGGTAACTGTTATTATATGCAAACTCAATCAACGGCAAGTGATCATCCCAGCTGCCTCTGAAATCGATAATGCAGGCCCGCAACATATCCCCCAGCGTCTGTATAGTGCGCTCGGCCTGCCCGTCGCTCTGAGGATGAAATGCGGTGCTCAGACTCACCTGAGTCCCTAGTCCCTCCTGAAAAGATCTCCAGAAATGCGCCGTAAACTGGGCGCCTCTGTCAGAAATAATAGATATAGGAACTCCGTGAAGCTTCACAATCTCCTTAATATAGAGCCTGGCATAATCCTCGGCGGAATAGGTAGTCCTGACGGGAAGAAAATGGGCTGATTTCGTCAGCCTATCAACGACGACCCAGATGGAATCATACTTCCGTGGAGTGCGAGGCAATCCTGTAATGAAGTCCATATTAATAACCTCCCACTTCCAAGTCGGGATTTCCATCTCCTGCAACAGTCCACCCGGCTTCTGATGCTCAATCTTGACCTGCTGACAATTAGGGCACTGGGCGACGAACTCTGCAACATCCCGTTTCATACCGTCCCACCAGTATAAGCATCGGAGATCATGGTACATCTTCGTAGACCCAGGATGGACCGAGTAGCGAGCATAATGTGCCTCGCTCATAACCTGCTGCCGAAGGCCTGCAATATCCGGTACACACAACCTGCCTTTGTATAACATAGTGCCGTCCGGTGAAAACTCGAACGGAGTCCTCTCCTTATCATAGGCTGTGTCCCTGTACCGAGCTAAGACAGGATCCTCAAACTGATGCCGCTTAATATCGTCCCTGATAGATGACTCAGAAACCCCTCGAACAGAAATCTGGGTATCTCCAGAATCGGCCAGACGAACCCCGAGACTAGCCAACTGCTGAACATCACGGGCTATCTCTCTCCTGTCTGGCTGTAAATCGGCTAAACTGCCCATAGACTTCCGACTGAGCGCGTCTGCAACAACATTAGCCTTGCCCGGATGATACAGAATATCTACATCATAATCTTTCAGAAGCTCCAGCCACCTCCGCTGCCGCAAATTAAGCTCTCTCTGTCTGAAAATATACTGGAGACTCTTATGATCAGTATAGATATCCACATGAACGCCATATAAATAGTGTCTCCATATCTTCAGAGCATGAATCACCGCTGCGAGCTCCAGATCGTGGGTAGGATAATTCTTCTCATGCTTTTTGAGCTGCCGGGAAGCATACGCTATAACTCTGCCGTGCTGCATCAATACACAGCCTAACCCCATGCCAGAAGCGTCACAATAAATAACATACCCATCCGGTCCCTCTGGAAGAGTCAGAACTGGGGCTGTAGTCAGCTTCTCCTTCAGCAACTGGAAGCTCCGTTCACAAGCGTCAGACCACTGGAACTTAGCTCCCTTCTGAGTCAGCCTTGTCAAAGGCGCTGAAATCGAAGCAAACTTCTCCACAAACCTCCTGTAATAACCTGCTAACCCCAGGAAACTGCGTACCTCTGTGGGCGTCGTAGGTCTGGGCCAATTCTTCACGGCCTCAATCTTCTGTGTGTCCACCCGGACACCATCAGCTGCAATAATATGCCCCAAGAAGGCCACTGAAGACAGCCAGAATTCGCACTTAGAAAATTTCGCATATAACTTCTGATGCCGGAGTACCCCTAATACCGATCTCAAATGATCTGCGTGCTCCGCCTCAGAACGAGAATAAACCAGGATATCATCAATGAATACAATTACAAACATATCCAAGAATGGCCTGAATACCCGGTTCATCAAATCCATGAATACTGCGGGAGCATTTGTTAGCCCAAAAGACATAACCCTGAACTCGTAATGCCCATATCGGGTCCGGAAAGCTGTCTTAGGGATATCGGCCTCTCGTACTCGCACCTGGTGGTAACCGGATCGAAGATCTATCTTCGAAAAACACTTAGCGCCCTGTAGCTGATCAAACAAATCATCAATCCTGGGGAGGGGGTATTTATTCTTTATCGTTACCTTATTCAGCTGCCGATAATCAATACACATACGCAGCGACCCGTCTTTCTTACGCACAAATAATACCGGGGCTCCCCAAGGCGAAGTACTGGGTTTGATGAAGCCCTTACCCAACAAATCTTTCAGCTGCTCCTTCAACTCCTTTAACTCTGCAGGCGCCATTCTATACGGAGGAATAGAGATAGGCTGAGTGTCTGGGAGTAAGTCAATAGAGAAGTCTATCTCCCGCTCTGGAGGAAGACCTGGAAGCTCGTCGGGGAAAACATCTGGAAACTCACTAACCACGGGGACTGACTGAAGTGTCGGCGTCTCGGCGTCCAAGTCTTGCACCCGAACCAGATGATAGATATAACCCTTTCTGATCATTTTCTTTGCCTTAAGGTATGAAATAAACTTACCTTTCGGCGATGCTGTATTACCAGCCCAATTGATAACTGGCTCCCCGGGAAACTGGAAGCGAACTACCTTATTCTGGCAGTCAACATTAGCGTAACAGGAAGCTAGCCAATCCATACCCATAATAACATCAAATTCAGTCATATCTAACTCTACCAGATCTGCCTTAGTGTCACGGTCACAAACGATCACAGAACAGTCTTTATAAACCTGTTTCGCTACAACAAAATCCCCTATCGGCGTGGCTACCTCAAATGGCTCTATAGGTTCAGACATAATACCAATTTTACCGGCAACAAGGGGTGAAATATATGATAAAGTCGAACCTGGATCAATTAATGCATACACAGACCGAGAGAAGACCAATAAAGTACCTGTAACGACATTAGGAGATGCCTCCTGATCCTGGCGACTGGCCAAAGCATAAATGCGGTTCGAAGGACCGCTAATACCAGAAGCTCCACCACGGCCTCTGCCACGACCCGCTGGTGCCGAAATACCCTGCCCCGTAGGGCGCATAGCCACTGACGAAGATGAAGACCCAGCGGCTGATCCGGTAGGCTGCGCTGCACCACCCGAACTACCCTTATACGGGCAATCTCTCACAGAATGGCCCTGACGGCCACAAGAAAAGCATGCACCGGTGGCTCTGTAGCACTCTCCCGTATGGTATCTGCCGCAAAAAGAACACTGAACCCTGGGTGGCCTCATCTGACCAGAACCCCTATCTGTCCGCGAACCTGAAGCCCTGGAGCTCTGGCCTGCTCCTGAATACCCTGGGCTATCGAATCTGCGACCTGTAGGCTGGGGAGGCGCGCTCTGCGCCGGCTGAGATGAAAATCTGCTAGGCTGCTGCGGCTGTTGGGGCTGTCTGCCCCGAAAATCTCCAGATGACCTGGCCCTCTTGGGCTGTCTCCGATCCTGGCCCCTGTCAGGCTGGTGTCCTCCTCTGCCCCGATCCTCCATGCCCTGGGCATGGGCCTGGATACGGGCAATGTCCATACCGGGCTGAGCAGCCAATACTAAGCAGCTATCAACAAAATACCGATCCAGCCCCATAATATATCTGTGCATCCGGTCCGCCATAGTAGCCACCACAGTAGGTGCATATCGGGCCAAGGAATCAAACTCCAAACTATAGTCCCGGATACTGCGGCCCTTCTGCCTCAATAATAAGAATCTATCAGATCTGGCTCGTCGCAACTCTGGGGGCAGAAAATGTCCAAGAAATGCCTGAGAAAAATCGCCCCAAACTGCTGGAGAAGCGCCGTCCCCCCTGGATATCCCCCATGACTCGTACCAGTTTGCCGCCACATCATATAACCGGTACGAAGCTAACGCGACTGACTCTGTCTCGGAAGCATTAATCAAATCTAGAGTGCGTCGCATCTTCCTGATAAACTCCTCAGGATCCTCCTCGGGCTTTGTCCCGAAGAACTCTGGAGGGTTACAAGTCAAAAACTCACGGGCTCTCGAACTATCACGCCTGACTGCCCGGTCACCTCCCAGTCCATGCCCCTGAACCTGCCCTGCCACAAGTCTCGTCAGCAACTGGACTGCCTCCCTCATAGACTGATCCTCAGTGCCTGGCCGTGGAGCTGGAGGCTCAGGTACTGGAACTGCGGGAGCTGGCGGTGGAGCCGCCCCCCGATCTGCGGCTGCGGCCGCCCCAATCTCCTCCACGAGTGGCGGTGTAGACGAACCCTCTGTCTGGGGCAAAGTCCCCGGAGCAATATGTGCCTGGGCCCTGGTAATCCTCTGGACCAGGCTAGTCTCTCCCAAGGCTGCTGACTTGGCCTTTTGGGCCGCGGTTGCCTTTTTTGGAGGCATATCTGCAAATATAGCCGCTCGTTAGGGAGGGGTCATCCTGATAACACAGCTCTATCGCACGATCTAAGACAGAAAGAAGGGTAGTATCCTAAATGCCCTGTAGCCTCCTGTTTATAGGCGTGGTGCACAACACACCGATAAACAAGACTCTACTAGACACGGTCTGTGGACATTCCGAGGACGAACTGCTCTGATACCACTTTTGTCACGACCCAACCCCGTGGGCCGCGACCAGTGCCCGAGCTGGGCACCTATACGTACCCGATACCCCAAATTAGCATATTAACAGAATAATAATATAATAATAATATTAGTGGTCGCTACAGAACTTAGCAGAAAAGCAGACTTGGCACACATAGGCCGATAAGGCCATCACAGAACAGAATATCCCAAACATATGTACAGAACCCACACAGATGTATCCACAGACCTCTACAGAACATATCATAATCATAAGACGGGACAGGGCCCCGTCATACCCTGAACAAAGTACATATCCAGATAGCAGTGACAGACTGTACCAAAAGATGGGCTCTGTAGAAGAGAGCGCCCCAAATAGCAGAAATAGGATCCTAAACGTGTGGATCAGCGAACCTGTCGTCAGTACCTGCGCGGCATGAAAACGCAGCCCCCGAAGAAAGGGGGTCAGTACGAAATATGTACTGAATATGTAAAGCGGAATCACATAAGTCAAATCATATTGGTTACAGAAAATGAGTACAGAATCCAGAGTGTCAAATGCATATTTCCAAAACAGACAGAATGCGTACAAAAACATATGTCATATCATATCATATCCGGTCCCTGACACGGGACTCGGCAGACAGAATGTGGCCACCCTCCCGACGCTGGTGCCACTATACAGAGGAATCAGAAAAAGGGGCGTGGCCCCGTATCATATAATGTCATATCAAAATGGCCATACAGATCAGATCAGAATAGGCGGACATGGCACATCATACTCCACAGACCCATGTACGCGTATACCTGCCCCCTCACAACGGGACGCGGCGAACAATGCAGAGAATTACGCTTGACAACATATCCTGGCCCGGGCTCAGTGTGGGAAACATTGGGACATCCACGAATGGAGTAGTGAGAGACTAATGCAATTTAAAAATATCATAAGTATTTTCAAAGACTCGATGAGGCGTAGCGAAGACAAACAAATCAAATGGAGTCGGACGGAATCAGAATTAATACAATTCGGATATCATAATAATTTACAAAAATATAACTTTACTGAAGTCATTCCGAGTGTCAAAATAATTTATAAGATTTAATAGAATATTTAGAATAATATTCGTTAAGCGATTAGTAGGGTAATTAAAACATTTCTTTCAAAAATCGCTTAAAAAGGAATCTTTAGCATATTAGGGGCAAAACCGTAAATAGCGGGCCCGCCTCGGGACAAATAAGGCGGCGGGCTCAAATTGTGCCCTCTAAGCATATCGAGTCACCTAAAAAGGTTCTACAGACATTCTATGACTTTCTGAGTAATTTGGAGCAAAATCGCATAATTTCAGAAAAAGCGTATCAAAGTAGTTCAATTCTATTGAAAGAAAAACTGAAATTTTGTCTTGCGGATTCCGAGGGCCAAGAGGTCCTTCGAGGCCCGGATCCGACCCTAACATACTAGGGGCATGCCAAGGGAAGAATTGGGTTTGCTTTACATACCTTTCACGCTCCTTAAGCCTTTCCAATCTCACTTCCCGTTTCGTCGAAAAACTGCAATTGGTCAAGTTTACCAATTGTAAGCTAATAATACCAAAGTTCCAATTTGATGCATAATTGGCTACCGAAATTTCGGCAGCACCTCTCCTATACATATAGCACCCCGAGAATTCAACTCGGCTATAATTCATCAACAACAACCCAAACAACAACATTAACATCAACAAAAAGCATTAACAACACAATTATCCTTCAACTAGTCATTGTTTCCACAACTTGCCATAACTTCCCTTCTAATCCAAACTTTCAAACTAACATCATTACTTTCACATCCATAATTACTCAAGATCATCACAACATAGATTTAGAGGCATTTCATATCATTTTCCTTAAGATATACACTTGATATACATAATATACAATTTTCCGCCAAAGTCTTAATTTATGCAAAACATCAAATCTTTGGCATATAACTTCATAACAAGTTTCCAACTTCCAAATTCATCAATGATCATCACTATTAGCAATCAAACAACTTCATTTCCTTAATGTCGGAAAATTATACTAAAACGACATAAGTTTCTATATTCCAATTCAATACAAACTTATATCATTCTAACTTCATTCACATATCAAGCATTACAATAACACTCCAATACACTAAACAAACTTAATCCATTTTATTCTCAAGCCAAATACACCACACGGCCAAGTGCTATTTTAGCAATTCAATCAAATTTATTCCACTTTCATTCTCAACATGAATTCCATCACATTCACAACTAGAATACAACATAGTTTCAACACATTTTTGGCTATACAACATATATATACACACGGCTACACCTCCAATTCCAAACCCACATTGCAAACTTCCATTTTTCCATCCAATCAACACATTTCTACATACTACAACACAAACAAAACTCAACAACACAATAAAAAGGTAGAAATTCTTACCTTTTCCTCAAGTCTCCTTCACTTGAATATATGATCACCTTGGAGATTCTAGTGCTCCCCACTCCAATCCAACTATACCAAGATGCAAAGGAACCTTGAATTAGTAGGAATTTAACAAGAAATGAATTTTTGAAGCAAGATTTTGGAGGGTCAATTTTGCCCCTCAAACCCGAAACCCTCTCCCTTTTCTTTCTTATTTTTGCTTTGTTTGGTCTTGCCTTCTAATGTCTTGAATCTTCTTATACATATAATATCAAGACTTGGTCACATGACCAAGCACATGACCAAGTAAAAATGGGCTTGGATCAAGGCCATTATGTTAATTAATCTTATGGAAATTAAATACAAATTTTGGGCTTGGGCCAAGGCCATCATGGCCGGCCACCCCCTAATATTTTGGGCCTCAATTGTTTCTTATTTTACAAGCCCAACAACTTGTGAATCGTATTTTGTAATTCCCGAAACAAATTTCCAAAATTCCAAAATTACCCTTAGCCTTGTCCCACACTTTCATGACTCTATTCTTTCATGCATAACTCCTATGTTCAACAAGATATAAAATTAATCTTATATCTCAAGAATCCCATATAATTCAAGTTTCTCCAAATGTGTGAAAACACGGGATATAACATGTACGACCCAAATCGAAGGGCTATGATGGGCACCTGACCGTACTAGCAAAGTACCGCCTGACGTACATCTGTAACATAAAAACATAGGTGGGCTAATAGGGTCGTCATGTGATACTTTACAGACTCATAGGGATATCATGTTTGAAATATAATAGGCTGTAAATACTCAATTGCATAACAACATGTGAAACATTAAGATTGGACTTCATTTGACTGCACATAACTATATACGAGCCTCTACTGGATTACATAACATAACGCAGTCGAGATAGGGCCCCACCCTACCTATGCATATGTATATATAAACATGCTGACTCACCGTAACTCCGGAACAAGTGAAGTGCAACTACACTGGCTGCCGAGCTTATATCCTACGGAACGGGTCACCAACCTGTACCTCAAGACCTGCAAGCATGAAACGCAGTCCCCCAGGAAATAAGGGAGTCAGTATGAATAATGTACTGAGTATGTAAGGCACGAAAAATAGTATATAGGAGGCATAGAAGAACAACGAGGCAATAAGAGTCAGCTTGTGCATCTGAATTTCAACGTGCACCATGAAATACGTAAATATCTTCCATATGCTTATGTAATGTCAGGTCATACATATATATGTGCACATATATCATCATCAAGCCTCTAAGGGCATCCCATCATATCATATCGGCCTCTGTGGGCATCACCATCATCATCGTGTACCAGCTGATCAGGTGGTGGTGCGTATATAACTCCTTCCCTTTCCCCATACCCCATATACCTATAATATACGCGTATATAACGCTCTTATGGCCATAGGTCAATGTGCATGTGTAAATGAATGCAATGCATAAGTAAAGGTATATAATAAGAACTCTCTGAGTGACATAAGGTCGTGCTACCTCCGATTAACATTATTGAGCTAACATCATCAACATACCTATCCTCGAGACACATGAACAGAAGAAATGACAATAGAGGGTATATGAATTCAAGAACACAGGTACTCCTACTACTTCTAAATGTAGAGTCATATTGGAGTTCGTTCATTAGCTTATTTCGTTCGTATCATATGGATCATGCCAAAAAGAAAGAAAAGGATAGCCTTAACATACCTCAAGTCGCTGATATGAACCCACAATGAACTCATCATAATGTTTACACCAATCCTATAACAAGGGAATACGTATATGAACTTAGACGACGCTAGTGAATCGCGTATATCAAACGATAAACCGATTCTAAAATGAAACAGGTAGTATTTCTCTCATTTTATTATCACCACAACATATCCAGAAACCAACAATAACAACAATATTCTCCTATAAGCCTCTTCAACTCACAACAATCAACACAACATAATATAAGCTTTCCAATTACTTTAACAATCGTATCGAGCGGCAAGCTCGATTTGTGAATAACAAAACATAATTTGATTCCAATTCATATTATATGAATCTGTCTACATTACTTATAACTTTATACAAAGGCGTACCATTTCATTTTAAGCCCAAAATATCTTAAAGAAAATCCATAAAACAGTCCACACGCCTACACTTCGACCTTCACATTCAATTCGTGGTTTCTTTACATATCTTCTCCTTCATTTAACTTAATTAACACCTAAATAACCTTAACAACACTAACCACAATATAACCAGGTTATATTCCATAATTTCCAGCCATAAGATACCACAAGGGGATCTTAAAAATAGTTCAACAAAACTGCGATTTTTAGAAAATTGGGCAGCACTTCCCCTATATCTATCACTTTTTTCCAATTCAAAAAAACACCAAAAACAACAAAAAAAACATCAACAACAACGCATCCAAGATACTACATCAGTAACCAGCCGAAACTTAGCTCAAAACCCTTCCAAAACAGTCCCATACACACAACGCCTCTACTTCAGTTTCCAACCCTTGTTCTTCATGTTCTCTTCAATACCAAAGCTTGCTAAAGAAAAAAATGAATAATCCTAAGTAGGAGAGGGTAAAACATACCTTTTAACACTCAGACAACCCATTTTGAGAGCTTACTTCATTGCGAAGGAATCCTCAATCAACCACGAAGGGAAGAGAAGCAAGATAGCAGTCACCTCGGGATATTCGGCATTTGATTTGCATTGTTTTCTTTGGATTTCACTATTGGGTGGGTGGGCATCTCATAGACATCATTTATAGGTGTTTTCTAGTCTGCGTTGGTGAGAAATGGTGAAGAAATAGAGCTGGAAAGGCTTAAATACTCTTAAAATGTGGGAAACCACCTCAAGTCGGTCCCAAAGGGTCTATCTGCGCTGTCTCGCGAAAACGTGAATATCTCTCTACTCCGACATTGTATTGATGAACAGTTTAGAGCGTTAGAAACTAGACTCGTATAAATTTAATTTGATAGGTCGATCAACTCGTAACTCCAAGTACATTGGGAGAAAATCATAGTGACATCAAACCCAAATTTAAGCAAACTTATGAATGTAACTTGTGAAAACTTTTGTCGACTTTTATTTTACAACTCACTTGACTTAAAAACTTAACACACAACTATCATACAACTAAAATGCCACATGAAATGACCTTCTTAGCATGTTAATCACCCCTAGTCTTACCCCCAAAAGTACGGGTTATAACATTCTCAAACTTGTCGTCTTTTGACGAAAATTATTCTTTCTGATTAATTTGACGTCCAACCTTCCCAACACTTATCAAACATGATTAAAGCTCTCATATACATATGATGATCATGTAGAATCTCTTATGACCTCGACAAAAATTTGTAACAACCCGTTTGGTCTTTATTGCACTTCCGAACCTTTTGACCCTTTTCCAAGCTTGGTTAGCTCACTTTTGACCCAAGAGGATCGTTGACATACTTATCAAGGTGTTTAGATTTGATTTAGGCGACTCTTTGTGAAATTTGGGCTTAAAGAAAAAAAGAGTTGACTCAAAGTTGACTTTTGGGTAAACAGACCGTTTTTTAAAATTCGTCGATTTCGAGAGGTCCGGATGGTCATTTAGAATTTGGGCGTATATCTGGTTCGGTTATCAATACACTGGGATGCATTTTGGGACTTGGATTGGGAATTTGAAATCGAGGTATTGGGGGTTGACTCGGTCAACGAGACCTCTGTTGGGAATTTTGAGGCCACGAGCACGTTTAGCATGCGTTTTTATATGTGTCTGTGTATGTAGTTTGTGAGGAGATGGCCTCGAAAATTAGTCCGAAATTCGAGTTGAACTGTGAAATTTGGGGAAGTTTCTGGTGTCAAAGCGGCGCCAGCACCACGGCAGCGGCACCGCTAAAGCGGTCACCCTGCCGTTGGAACGGTCCTTACCAATTGGGCCTGACCATTGTAGCGGTCAAGGGACGGATGGGGCGGCGTCGCTAAAGTGGTCTGACTGACCGCGGAAGCGGTGACCGGGCAGTGACTAGGTATTTAATGATATAAAACCCTAAGTCTTTTCATTCTATTATTATTCCGAAAGTGGTTCATATGGGGAGAAATTCTAGAGGATTCTTGGAGAAGATTCTTGGCGGTAAGTCCTCCTAACCTTCTTGTTAATTCATTATTCCTAACCATCTTAGAATTCCTTTTCCTTGTTAGTTCTGTAGTGAAGAAGTTTAAAGTGGGTTTAATGAATGTTGTATCTAGGCTTCTAAATGACGAAATTCATTGGGTTTATGCTAGATGATGATGTATCTAAGGTTGTTAATAATATATCTTCCATTGTTAGTGTTGGATTCTTGAATATAAGAGTTAGGGTTTATACCCAAAATTGGGGGTTTTGCTTGAATTTTAAAATTGGGTGAATCCTTGATTTAATTTAGCAATTAGTTGATGGTTTTTTATCACCTAGTGTTAATTGGGTATTTTACCCCCGAATTTCCCATTTTGACCTTGTGGGCCCCGTTTCCCCAAATTCATGGGTTGGGTATTTACCTAAATTGAATGATAGCAATATAGATATCAATTTTCATGATTTCTAATCTAGATTTTGAATATGCCTTGAATTTCTTGATCTTGATGCTTAACGGAAGGGCAAGGCTAAGAAGTGATTATTGGTGTATTGTTGTTTGGCCATCCAGGTAGGTTATGACTTACCCTTAGTGAGACTTCATGTAGCGAAGCATATATTTAGACTATTTTGTTGGAGAAATCATGTAAACCTTCCGATATGAAGATGGGTTGGGCCTTGTTGCGTGATTGGGGCTAGCCACCCCGTTGTGTTGTGATTCAATTTGTTCCATTGTTGTCGGCTTGATGCCCGTAGTGATAGTAGATATCAGAGAATATTGATATATCTTGTTCACGATATTATAGTGCCTCACTTGGCATTGATTACGAGGATAATGTTCTATATGACTCACGTACGTTTTCACGATATTATTAGCGTACCCATGCTTGGTACTTGTGATATTGATTTGATTATTCATGATGCGACTATTGATATATCTTGTTCATGATATTGTGGTACCTCACTTGTTGGCATTGATTACGAGGATAGTGTTCTATATGACTCACGTAGTATTTCATGATATTGTTGGCGTACCCTTGCTTTGTACTTGTGATATTGATCTGATTATTTATGTTGACTCATACATCGCACACATTCACAACTCTCATGATATATTGTTGATACATTATTGATATCACTGTGATGAGCTGAGCTCAGTTTGCATGAGAGTGATGTGAGTAGTCCTATGTCCGATAGTTGTCCTGGAATCGTTGATAGTGTGCGAGTGATGTGAGCAGTCTGATGGTCGATGGTTGTTTTCAGAATTGTGGATTGTGTACGAGTGGTGTGAGTAGTCTGATGTCTGATAGTTGTCCTAGAATCGTGGATTTTGTTATGTGAGAGTCTGATGTCCGATGATTGTCCCGAAATCGTGGATGAACAAGTACATAGACTTCGCGGGTCCCCCATGGGTTGTGCTATCGGGACGTCGATATTTCTGTCCGGAGTACATGTGTATACTGCATTGCATTGCATTGGCATCCTTAGGTCATTGCATTGCATTGCATCTTGACTTATATTGTGATGAACCGGTGTTTTACTTGTGTTTTTTTATTTCGGATTGGATATATATTGAGATTTGGCATACTTGGGTTTAGATGCTTCATCCTAGATGATGACGGATACTTTATTCTTATTGTGTTTGACTTATACTTTTTGATTTGTCTGCCTATCTTACTTTATTATCTGAATTATGTTAGCTATGCTTAGTCAGCCAATGATATCTACCAGTACTGTGGTTTTGTACTGACTTACACTTCTGCATTCTTTTATGAATGCGGAGTTCCGGGTTGGATCAACTTCTGTTTCCCGTGGCTGATAGTCGCTATCAATACAGCTTCGAGTTTCCAGGGTGAGCATGAGATGTTCGGTGCCTTAAAGACTCCCCTTATTTATGTCTTGCTTTTCCATTCTGAGACATATACAAATTTGATGTATTATTATATTCCAGAATTGTATACTTTCATTTAGAAGCTCTTGAATGGATTAGACCAGACCCTGGGTGTATTTCTTATTTACGCACTTTCTTATATATTATTATCGTAAGACTTACGTGAATTATTCTCTTCCGCTTAATTGATCTATTTATTTATGCCTTTATTATTGTTGGGTTGAGGGTTCGCTTACCGCGGTGGGAAAGGTAAGTTCCTGCACGACTTAGCCAAATTGGGTCGTGACAAGTTGGTATCAAAGCCCTAGGTTACCCAGTCTATAATACGAGAGCGTGTCTAGTAGAGTCTTGTGGATCAGTACGATGAGCTCCATACTTATCTGCGAGAGGCTATAAGACATTTAGGAAAGTTTGAATTCTTTCATTCTCTCGTGCGACTTTATTCAAATTGGTATCTAGTCGATTCCAATTGGTATCTGGACGTTCTTATCTTGATCAACCTCGAAAGATGAAAATTCGTCCCTAAATTCTTTCACAAACGGTCGCTCTGTGACGTGTTTTGGAATGGTACGAGATGTGTTATCCTGATTCGGACGGGTGATTTAGTTCAGTCACTAGTTATGGCCAGAGGTTTCCGTTGGGTGTCGTCACGACTAGACTCGGTTGCTGTGTGGAGTCTCGATTAGACTCATTTATTGTGGAAGCTCGTGAGAAATTGCAAGATCGTTCAGAGGGTTACCGGGTCTTCATGTTTCAGCGTTGTGTTGCTCATAGGTGACGAAGTGCATTTATGGCTTCATAATAGTGGGTTGCTTGATAATATGATCGATTTTACTTCAGCTTCGTCCGAGCTTTATGATGGTGTGCGTGACACTGGGTGTTACACCTCCCATTTTCATCGTAAGAAAGTCTTTGGTTTAATGGTGGTTTATACCCTTAGTATGGAGATCCGCACCTAAGTTTTTGAGATATTAAGTGCTTTACCTCGTGTGTACCAAATCATAAGTATATGTTCTTTACAATACGATAGGATTAGGTGCTAAACGAATCGAATCGTCTCGAGTCGAAATGACTCAGGGAACTGGCAGGAAACAAGTCCCCTTTGATGGACCATCGACGTGTCGGCGATGGCGTCACTCCACGTCGTCGACACAACGCCATCTCTAATTCTCTAAGTGAAAGATTGATGATGCAACTCAATGGCCTTCAACCTGTCGACGGGCCGTCGACCTGCTCGTCAAATCGCCCCACTGTCAACCCGCTCGTCAAATCGCCCCACTTGAATTTTCTAGCTCGACTTATATATATATGCAACCTCACGTTTTATTCCTCATATTTTTAATTCCCAACTAGAGGAAACCCTGTCATATTTCCCCCTTTCATTTTCCATCATATTGGAGGAATTCTAGCAAGATCCGAGCCCCGTAAACCAGAGCTAGTTAAGGAAAAAGGTTGTTCCTAGTGTTTCATTGAAGTTGTGGACCTTGGAAGTTTGAGTTGAAGTTTATTCTTGGTATCTTAGTCCCTTCAAGGTATGTATAAGATTCCTACCTTTGTGTTTAAGTTGTTTATCATAATTTTAGTGGTTTTAAGTAAAGGAAATATAGTTATGAAAATGATGAGCTGAATAGGGTGTAAGGTGAGACTATGGGCTGTTTTGGGGGAGGATTTGGAGTAAAATTGGTTATATTTCGATATGTGAGAATTAATATTATTATTGTTGATGTTGTTGTTGATGTGTGGGTTAAATCGGAATTGAAGGACTATTAAGTTTACGAAGGAGATACTGTCTGCAATTCGTTAAGCTCTTTTCGTACTTAACTTGGTTAATAAGGTAAATGGTCTAATTGTGACCTATGTTGTCATGATTGCAGACTTGCAAGCTCGAGAAGTAGAAGTTTGATGATTAGATACGCTTCAAGGTATGTTAAGGATGTCATTTCTTTCATTTTGGCATGATGTTATGGTATTAATGAACAAACGAGTAAACGAGCTTCCATATTACTCTACTCTTAGAAGTAGTAGGAGTGCTGTTACACCCCAAAATATTTCACGTTACCAAGACTGTATGGGCATAAGCCCTCCAAAAGGATAATTTAAGGATATCTTTTTGGATGATCTGACTTAAAGAGGCCAAAACACCTTTATAAGTTTGGAATTTGGAAACATACCAAAAGTGAAAGTTGTAGATAATTGAAATAGCTTTCCAACCATAAGTCGTGGGCCCTCATGAAATATCGAGATCAAGAGTTATGACCTTTTTACTGAACGAACGCACATGCAGTAAAATAAGCCTGCGCGAATGGGCCCAAAGCCCATGCGAACGCGAAGGGCAGATTCTGAGTCGGTGGAAACCGACTCTAGAACCTTATATAAGGGGGTTTACCCCATCATTTTCATCCAAACACCCCTCTAAACTCCCCAAACTTTTTGGAATATTGCCCCAACTTCCGTCCATCAAAATTTAGCGCAAATTAAGTGCAAATCTCTGGATTTAGGTTCGGACAGCGTATAGTTGCGATTTTAATATCATCTTGCAAGGGATTTTGACTTGGATTCAAGGTGGATATGGAAGATATTGCGGTTCTAGCAGAGGTAAGGTATGAATCTTCCTTTATTAATATTGATTTAGGTTTATTTATGGAGATAAAGTTATTAAATAACCGTATTACAAGTTGGGTAGTTGAGAAATTTGGAAAACATTGTGTGTGATGTTTAATGGAATTTATTGGTATGGATAATGGTGTTGATGATGTTGGTATTGTTGTTGTTGATTGTTTGTTGATATTATGATTTTGGGCTAGGCATACAAAACAGGAGAGATGCTGCCCGAATTTCGGCAGATTCTAAATGGATTTAAATTTAAGGGTTTAAGAGGAGTATATGAGTTTGATCCTAACAATAGCGTGAATTGTTTTATATGTAGATTACAAGACTACGAATGATCTTAAGTAAATGGCAAGACAAGAAGTAAGTTGGAAAGTCGACAAATAAGCCTCCTGGTATGTTAAGGTTGTTCCTTCTTTTCTTGGCATGATTTCATATATGCTAAGAGCGTGATGAACCTTATGACTAGAGATTTGTTAAAATAGCGCTTGTTGTATGGTTTCTTAGTTTCCGAGTGATATGTTATTTTTCCTGAGGGGCCATTTATTACACCTAAAAAAATTTCATGTCGTTGTGCAGTAAATAGACTAACGCAAGGTGTACATGATGTCCCTACAAGTAAGAAGGGATACTTAATGATTCTAATTAAGATTTCAAAGACATTTGAGGCAAGAGAAGAAAGTTCGTCAAAGGAAGTAAAGTATAAGTCGTGTTTGGAGAGGTTTTTTCAACTATAAAGTTAAGGATTATTTAGTGATTTCTTTAGGAGAAGTTATAATGCTCCTTAGATGGTTAACGAAGTATTAAACAATTGTTAAGGAGGTTCCATAAGGAATCAATGAGAACAACTTCGGAAGAGGGTGAGTTATATGACCAATTGTACGGTCCGTATAACTTTATACGATCTGTATAATGGTCCGTATAATAGTCACAATGAAGGGCCAACACTGGAAACATTATACGGTCACTTATACGGACCGCATAAAATTATACGGACCGTGTATGTGTCCGTATAAATCCAAGCGGGCAGCTTTTATTTTTTTTTATAAAAAGATGACCCAAAGTCTTATTTTTCACTTCTCACCTTCTCCACACTTCACGAGACCTCTACAATATTCCATTCACCATATTAGCTCATATCCAAGAGAAAGCAAAGATTAAACACCAAGAATTAGTAGAATCAAGTGTGTGGATGCTCACTAGGGTTGATACAAGCAGCCAAGGTTCCTTTTGGAATAGAAGTTGGGGTTTTCTCAAGTAGAGTATCTTCATCCAAAGACCATTCCTACATAATCAAAGGTGAGTTTTACATCTATTTCATGTAATTACATGTATTAAGTGGTTGAAAGACTTGGATTAGAGAAGAAGGTAGAGTATGGAGCCCAAATGTGAATATAATGGCATTCTTGAATAGTAACTTAACTTGAATCATAGTTCTTGACATGCCATGAGTATAATCTTGTTGTGAGTGATACAAATGACGTTAAAGAAGTATCATATGCGAATGAATATGGTGTTGTGTTGTAACCATGGCTGTGGATGATTTGAAAGGGAATTGTGAGGATTGATGTCACGACCCCACTACAGGTCGTGACGGGTACCCGATACTACTGTACCGGGCACCTCTTATCTCGCATTCTATTATTACTACTAAGTGGCCGATATGGATGATACAGTCATATTTTACTCAACATAGTCATCAATAGCATACTCGTAAACGAATGTCAATAAGCTTTTCCAAATAATTATACAACAACAAGGAGGGGCCGGATTCCACCATGCCCAAATATGTACACAAGAGTAGTACCGATAAACTGAAGCTCCGGAACAACTGGAGCACTCCCAATGTGCCGCTGGTGGAGCTCCCAGGGATCAGACGCGTCGACTTGTTTACCTGCGGGCATAAACGCAGCGTCCACGAGAAGGGACATCAGTCCGAGCAATGTACTGAGTATGTCAGGAATGAGTAATAACATATTAAAAGATACAAAGTATGAATAGTAACAGTACGGAAATATAGAGAATATCAAGAGATAAAAGAGTAACCTATACATCTGAGTGCCTTTTAGGAGGGTACCATGCATGCTTAGTGTTGCGGAACGTGCAACCCGATCTACATATATACATATATACATATATCCATAGTAATGCCTTTTTTTAAAAGCATTTCTTATACGTGTATGCATAAAATATAACATATCATATTGCCGAGGAACGTCGGCTCCGATCCATTTAGCCACATATATCTCGCGTCTGGGCATCCCGCGTCCGGGATGGTATCATGTCATATAATACCAACTGATCAGGTGGCCATGCGTCTATAGCGCCTCGCCCTTTTTCCCATATACCCTATATACATATACATATACATATACATATACATATACATATACATATATCATGTTCATATATCATATAAACAACATCCAGGAGAGCCCAAAGAAAAACTATGTCTCTATCGGAGTGACGTAAGGTCGGTAACCTCCGATTACATTACGGAATAATCATGATCGTCATGTCTCACCTTGAAGGAACAATTATTATAAGGTGAGACTATCAATGAAAAATAACCTCAAGAGAAAACATAGAATAAGGTCATAAATCTCATAAGGCGTCAATTCATATACTACTTTGAAGTCTTTTGAAAACAGAGTCATTATCAAAGAATAAAATTGATGATCAAGAAATAGCTCAATATTCTCATATTTATATTGAATTCACAACTTGAGACTTTCAGACGTGAAACCATAGACATAATCTCATCTTTGGCATCATCATTATCATGTGAAAACATGCTCATCGTTGTTATCATAAGAGTTCTCATAATCATAAACCTTTGGTTTGGAAAATACGGGCATTTAGAAAACATGTATGGACTATTAGAAAAAGGAGACATGCCTTTGAGTCAAGGACTTCCAACTTTGACACAAAGGATATTATGGAAACATTTATGGTATCACAATATAGGGACAAGCCTTAACATACCTTCTCGACCTCCTATTGGCTATGTTTATCCGCCCGAGCTCATAAATCTACATTCAAGAGAATTCACACTAATGTTAGTCTCCTTATCACACACCTATCCTAAGTTTCAATTTAAACTATTTTATATTCTGTCAAAAATGGGGCAGCATCTCCCCTGTTTATGTGCCTAGCCCGAATTCTTAGTTCAACAACCAATAACAACAGCAACAATACCAACGTTAATAATATCATTTCCCATATCAAAGTGTTCCATAAAACAGCCCACACGCTGTTTTTCAACTTCCACAACTAATTAACTCGCTATACAATCATTAAACCACTCTATATTCATAACGTTCATAATTCTCTACTCTGATGTCCTACCGATGAGCAGTTTATTGCGTTGGAAACTAGACTCGACGAGATTCATTTTAGGCTTTTGAAACACCTAAACACTCCTAATATACTAGGAGATATACCCCTCCAAAGTTGACTAAAAATCAGCCCAAAATTCTGCCAACTTCTTTTTTTCCAAATTTTTTGACAAATTTATGTTCTTCGATTTGCTTGGTCCTGGAACCTTTAGGCACTTGACACTTATTAAGAGTATTAATTAACCTTATAAGGGATCCATGACCTCTCCGAGCTTACTTTAGTTTGTTTACGACGCAAGCGACGCGAAATTTTTTCGAGGTGTAACATTCCTCCCCCCTTAAGAACATTCGTCCTCGAATGTTAAGTTCTTAGAGATTTCTACGAAAATTTTGCCAGAGTTTACCCTGTAATGGTACCACTATCATCCTGTCACAAAAACCCAAGACATATAATCGCCTCACTGGGCTACAACATCAATATCCATACTGGCCACACACGTCCCTGAAATCACTTTAGAGAAGCATTACATACCTGAGGGTTCTGATGGCCCTGTTTGCACGTCTTTTGGGGGTGGGAATAAATGCGGGTATCTAGATTTCATTTCTTCCTCAGCTTCCCAAGTCATTTCTTTTCTATTATTATTCCTCCACAGGACTTTGACTGAAGCTACGTCCTTGGTTCTAAGCCTTCGGACTTGCCTATCCAGAATAGCAACCGGTACTTCCTCGTAGGACTGTTTCTCCGTGACCTGTACATCGTCCACAGGTACAATCCTGGAAGGATCTCCAACACACTTGCGTAGCATGGATACGTGGAACACTAGGTGGACTGCCTCTAATTCTGGAGGTAAATCCAACTCATACGCTACTTAGCATACCTTGCGCACAATCTCGTAGGGTCCAATATACCGAGGACTAAGATTTCCTTTCTTGCCAAACCTCATCACCTCTTTCATCGGTGATACTTTCAAGAACACCATATCACTGACTTTGAATTCCATATTTCGCCGACGGTTATCCGCATACGATTTTTGACGACTCTGAGCTGTTAGTAGTCGTTCTTGAATAAGCTTGACTTTTTCTACCGCCTGCTGAATCACATCTGGGCCTACTAATTTCGTCTCTCCCACTCCAAACCATCCAATAGGCGATCTACACTTCCTCCCGTACAGAGCTTCATATGGGGCCATTGGAATACTAGAGTGATAGCTATTATTGTACGCAAATTCAATAAGTGGTAGATGATCATCCCAATTGCCTCCAAAATCTAGCATGCATGCTCTTAGCATATCTTCAAGGGTTTGGATAGTGTGTTCCGCCTGCCCGTCAGTTTGCGGATGGAATGCTGTGCTAAGTCTCACCTGCGTTCCCAAACCTCCTTGGAAGGATCTCCAAAAATTAGCTGTAAATTGTGCTCCTCTATCCGTAATAATAGATACCGGAACACCGTGAAGTCGCAATATCTTTTTGATATATAATTTTGCATAATCTTCTGCTGTATACGTCTTTTTGACCAGCAGAAAATGGGCAGACTTTGTGAGTTTATCCACTATCACCCATATAGAATCATACTTACGCCGAGAACGAGTTAAGCCTGTAATGAAGTCCATATTAATCGCCTCCCATTTCCAAGTTGGGATTTCTATAGCTTGCAGAAATCCTCTCGGCTTCTGATGCTCTGTTTTGACTTGTTGACAATTCGGACATTGGGCAACAAACTCCACTATGTCCCTTTTCATGCCATCCTACCAATATAAGCATCTGAGCTCATGATACATCTTCGTTGACCTCGGATGTATAGAATGACGGGCATAATGTGCCTCACCCATAACCTGTCGTCGTAGCTTGGCAACATTAGGCACACATAATCTACCTCTATACTGTAGTGCTCCATCGGGTGTCACCTCAAATGGGGTCTTCTCCTTTTGAAGAGTTGTATCCTTATACTGTACGAAAACTAGGTCCTCGGACTGGCATCTCTTTACCTCTTTTATAATAGAGGACTCAGCAACTTCCCAGAGAGAAACTACACTATTTCCAGAATTAGCCAAACGGACTCCAAGGCTAGCTAGCTGGTAAATCTCACGAACCATCTCCTTGCTTTCTGGCTGCACATCTGTCAAGCTGCCCATAGATTTACGGCTAAGAGCATCTGCTACAACATTTGCTTTCCCTAGATGGTATAGGATGTCAACATCAAAGTCCTTTAGCAGCTCTGGCCACCGTCTTTGTCGTAAATTCAACTCTTTCTACTTAAAAATGTATTGGAGACTCTTGTGATCTATATAGATATCAACATGAACACCATATAAATAATGCCTTCATATCTTCAATGCATGAATGATCGCCGCCAACTCTAGGTCATGAGTTGCATAATTCTTTTCTGTTTCCGCAACTGCCGTGAGGCACAGGCTATTACTTTGCCACGCTGCATCAACACACAACCTGGTCCAACACCTGAAGCATCACAGGAAATAACATAGCCCTCCAATCCTTCGGGGAGAGTCAAGACTGGGGCCGAAGTCAACCTATTTTTCAATTCCTGAAAGCTGCGCTCACACGCATCCGTCCACTGAAACTTAACCGATTTCTAAGTCAGCTTCATTAATGGTGTTGCGATGGAAGAAAATCCTTCTACAAATCTTCTATAGTAACTGGCCAAACCCAAGAAACTACGGACCTCTGTAGGCATTGTAGGCCTTGGCCAATCCTTCACAGCTTCAATCTTCTGCGTATTTACCCGAATACCATCAGCGGAAATAATATGACCCAGAAAAGTCACAGAATTCAGCCAAAATTCACATTTTGAGAATTTGGAATATAACTCCCGAGCTCGAAGGATTCCAAGAATAGTATGCAAATGGTCTGCATGCTCCGCCTCTGATCGACAATATACCAAAATGTCATCAATGAACACAATCACGAACAAATCTAGGAAAGGCCTGAATACATCATTTATCAAGTTCATGAATATCGCCGGAGCGTTGGTCAGGCCAAATGACATTACCCGGAACTCATAATGGTCGTATCTCATTCTGAAAGTTGTCTTTGGAATGTCCTCTTACTTTACCCTGATCTTAGATCTATCTTCGAGAACCATTTGGCACCTTGCAGTTGGTTAAATAAATCATCGATCCTAGGAAGGGGGTACTTATTCTTTATGGTCACCTTGTTTAGTTTCCTATAATCGATACACATCCTTAAGGAACCATCTTTCTTTGTCACAAACAACACAGGCGCTCCCCTTGGCTATGAGCTTGGCCTAATAAAGACTTTTCGAGCAATCCTTCAATTGCGCATTTAACTCCTTTAATTTTGCAGGGGCTATTCGATATGGGGGAATAGATGTGGGCTTAGTATCAGGCAACACATCGATTGTGAACTCAATCTCCCGCTCTGGCGGTAAACTTGGAAGCTCGTCTGGGAACACATCCGGGAACTCATTTACCACTAGGACGGATTGGAGAGTCGGTGGTTTTGCTTCTGTGTCGTGGACCCGGACCAAGTGATAATAATAGCCTTTGGCAATCATCTTTCTCGCTTTGAGGTAGGAAATAAACCTACCTCTCGGAGACGCTGCATTACTTTTCCATTCCAACACTAGTTCTCCTGGAAACTTGAATCGAACCACCTTTGTTCTACAATCAACGTTAGCGTAACAGGACGCTAGCCAATCCATACCCATAATAACGTCAAAATCTAACATCTCCAGCTCATGTAGGTCAACATTAGTATGACGATCGCAAACTACGATCACACAACCCTTATATACCCGCCTGGCTACTACTGGGTCTCCTATAGGTGTAGCTACCTCAAAAGGTTTGATTGGCTCCGGTTTCATCCCAATATGGTTAGAAACATGAGGAGTAATATATGATAGAGTAGAACCTGGATCAATCAATGCATACATGTCATGGGAGAGTACCGATAATATACTTGTAAGGATGTTGGGAGAAGACTCAAGATCCTGCTGTCCCGCCAGTGCATATATACGGTTCTGAGGACCACCTGAACTGGGTACCCCTCCTCTGCCTTAGACATGGCTTGCTGATGCCTAAGAATTCTGTCCAGGAGGGCGTACGGACGATGATGAACCAATTGCCGATCCGGTGGGCTGAGCTTTGTCTCCCTCATTCCTCAGCGGACAATCACGCATCAAATGGCCAACTAGACCATAAGTAAAATAAGCACCTATATCTACATGACACTATCCAGAGTGTGGCCTGCCACACCGAGTACACCGTGGGAGGGGTGGTCTCGTCCGGCTAGAATCGGCTCTATACTGGGACCTTGAAACCCTAGAACTCTGGCCTGGTCCTGAATAGATAGGACGATCAAATCTTTTACTCGCGAATCGAGGAGGTGCGCTAGCCACTGATTGGCCTAACTGCTTAGAATGTTGTTATGTATACCCTCCTCTATACTCATTGATTGCTCCAAAAGATCTGGCCCTTTAGCCGCGCCCCCTATCAGAATCACGTTCACCTCTCTATTGCTGCTGCGGTTCCTCCAAGTTTTGGGCATGGGCCTGAATACGAGCTGTTATACCCCGTATTTTTGTACGTTGGATTATTCGTAAGCTAATCGACATGAATTCAAGGACAAGGTTGTTTTTGAGATATGAGACAAGGACTTTTTAATCCCGATTTTAATAAGTGCACGATTTGCTTGTAAATTTCAATTAGTGTGGAAATATTAGTGGGTATTAGGGATTAACTAACCATGATTAGATTATTAAGTGGGGATTAATTATTAATTAGCCTAATTAGTGTATTAGGTGGGCCCCACGAAAATGTGGACAATTATGATTGGGCATGGGTGAGGACATGATAATGAGACACATGTCAATGGGCTGCCACATGTCAACATAATGGGCAGCATATATAGGTTATTTGATGACCAAGCATAACAATTCATTTCATCTTCACCAAAGAAAATTAAGAGGGAGGAACTCCTAAGCTAGAGAGAAAGGGTCACGGCCATGGCCATGGTAGCAGCCCCTTGAGCTCACGGCTAGCTGCTGTTTTACACCATTAAAATTTCTATCTTGTCTTGAATTGAAGAAGGGAATATGACCAACCATGGCTGCCAAGCTCACGGCCATGGCAGCCCTTGATCAACCTCAAGTGTTGCAAGAAAAATCAAGTTCCTAAGGTAAGGTTTAATTCCCTCTTACATGTTTTAGTGATGATTTGGTCTTTGTATGAATTGGTGGATGTGGAATTGGATGCAAGAATTGTGTATGTTGATGTTGAGACTTTGTTTGGGTCGTATAGGGGCTGCCTTAATCTAGAAATAGTGAATTAATTTTAATTAGTGTTTTTTTTATTGTTGTCATTGATTATATAATGTAAACGGAAGAATTTGATATTTCAAGTTGAAGTTGTATTTGTTTTAAGGGTTGTTTGGGACGTGTTGTTATTTGCGTTGAATTGGAGGACTAAGTGTAATTAAGATTATGTGTTGGGTTGTTGTAATTGTTGGACTATTATAGAGTCATTTCGATGAATTATGGTGGTTGTAGATTATTAGGAGTAACTTGAATATGTCGTAGCCGTTGTGCTAACGATTATTGAATGTTGTAATATGTGGGCTGATTGGAATGCTATTTGGGTTGTTCGGAGTATTCATGAATCATGTCTTAGCTAGTCTTGGTACAGTATTTGAATGTGTAGTTGTTGATGTTGACTTGGTTGTTTTATAGTTGGCTTGAAAATGAGGGAAATGAAAAATATAGGGGAAATACCGCCCAATTTTCTAGAAATAAGCCACTAACGTTGGAATACGTTTTGAACCTTACTATAGCTTAACCATAGTTCTTAACGTCTTAATATAGGTTGGGACACTTCGGGCAGCGTATACGTATTGTATCACGGATAACCGTTAAAGGTATGTAAAGCTAACCCTTCTTTTTTTTTGGCATGATCTTTACGAAACAAACAGACGATGTATATATGACTCCAGGAAGCTCCTATTCTTAGAGACACTAGGATGGCTAATGTTCTTGATTCCCAGAACTTATTTTATTATGTCTCGATACGTGTCTATGATTCCAGAAGTTATATTTTGATATAATCCATAGTGACATTCGAAGGGTACTTGATATGACTGTTGTCTTGATTATTAAATGATGGTTCATCTTGATTATTCGATCGAGTCTCAGATGTGACTTAGTTTGCATATGGTTGCTCACTACGCTGCTCGTGCATGCCTCAATATATCTTTCACCGAGTCCCGGGCGGGGTATGTTTTCGTGCACAGTTTCACTAGATTGTTCACCGAGTCCCTCACTAGAGGGACGGGTACGGTATATATATATATATATATATATATATATATATATATATATATATATGATATGATGATGTGATGATATGATGATATGATGATGTGATTATGGCGCCAAGGATGGCATGTGATGACTTTATTTACCGAGTCCCATAATGGGCCGGGTATGATATATGATATTGATATGCATGATTTACATTTCATAAGGCAAGTGTATTGGTATTTTGAATGTAATACTTGTCTCCTATGATCCCTATTTCAGTCGTGATCCTCTTTATTGTATTTCATGCTTTATACTCAGTACATATCTCGTACTGACCCCCTTTCTCCGGGGGGGCTGCGTTTCATGCCCGCAGGTACAGATACTCGATTTGGCGATCCTCCATCTTAGGATTTCCACTCAGCTGTCTTGGAGAGCTCCATTGTTTCGGAGCCTAGACTTTTGGTAGAGATCTTTGGTATATATATATATGTTTATCCAGGGGTACGGCGGGGCCCTGTCCCGTCATATTTCACTATCGATACTCTTAGAGGTCTGTGGACATATGTGTAGGTTGTGTATAAGTTTTGTTCAGCTGTGTCTATATGGCTTGCGTATGTTATTGATATGTAATGATAGCCTTGTCGGCTTACGTATGGTATTGACATGTTATGGCAGCCTTGTCGGCTTGCGTATGGTATTGACATGTTGTGGCAGCCTTGTCGGCTTGCGTATCATATTAACATGTAGTGGCAGCCTTGTCGGCTTGCTATCATATTATGTATTGGTTAGTTGTTACTCTTCAGGAGACAGGTTTATAATATGCGGCATTATGAATCTTTAGTTGCTTTCATAAGTTCCATACAGTTCTTAATTTCAGTCTGACTAGATCTAACAGGTACGTATACGGGTGTCCAGCTCGGGCACTAGTTATGGCCCACGGGGTTGGGTCGTGACAAAAGTTGTATCAGAGCAGTTCATCCTCGGAGTGTCTACAGACCGTGTCTAGTAGATTCTTGTTTATCGGTGTGTTGTGCACCACATCTATAAACGGGAAGCTACAGGACATTTAGGATGTCATCTTTTCTCCTGTCTTAGATCGTGCGATAGAGCCAGAACCTAGGAAAGATTGTTTCTGACCTCTTTTCCTGTAGTGGGGGTGCTAAGAAGGCCCCTAGAGTAGATTCAGGACCCTAGGTTCCAGGACCGAGCAGGAGGAGCCTCAGTTATTCTATTGAGACTGACCCCTCGGAGGACCCAGCGACAATTCCTCTAGAGTTTCTGATATCCAGGGAGGCGGTCCCCGAGGCCGTACCAGTTGCTTCTATGGCAGAGCACCACGTTAGACCGGCTACCCCGGTAAGTGTTACGGATTACTCCAGGTCCCTATCCTGGCCGTCGGTAAACCAGGAGTTGCCCAGTTATCTACATTCCTCGGACTCAAATAAGGGAGAAGATGAAGGCCAGATGAGTAGATGGCGGGTAGACAATGACGAGGAGCATTTTACTATAGCAGTACTGTAGCAAGTCGGTTACTGTAGTAGTATTGTAGCATGCGTTTCTGTTCTGTCAGCTGAACTTGTAATGTCGATAATTCTCTACTCTGAAATCCAATCGACGAGCGATTTGTTGCGTTGGAAACTAGGCTCGACGAACTTCATTTTAGGATTTGGTTTCACCTTAAAACCCTTCATTTGCTAAGAGATATTCGTCCACCAAGGTGGACCAAAATTTTCACACAAAACATTACCCATCCTTTCTCCGAAGTCGTACTACTTCATTTCTTCCACTCATTTCCTTATAAAACCTTCCGGTATATCTTATATACATCCTTCACTTATTAAATATACTTAATAATGCTTGCTCCTTACATTCCAAAGTGGCTTTACTTAACCATAACTCAACGTACTTATGTTTCAAATTTGATAAGTGCTTCTTCGAAGATATGGGGTGTAGCAAGATCCATACCTTGTTCTTACTAAAATAGCAATATCTTCGGTGTTTTCCTAGAATCCAAACCAAAATCCACCACAAAATGACAGTACAATCACAGTTGCACGCTATCCGAACCTAAACTACACTCCGCCACTTAAAATTCCCTCAATTTAATGATATCCTCACCCCTCAACTATTTTCTAGAATTTTCTTGGGCAAATCTGATGAAAAAAAGTGGGTTTTACCCTTTATATAAGGTTCAAATTCGGGTCGGGTCACTGTAGCAGTACTGTAGCAGTCGATACTGTGGCAATTACTGTAGCACGCGTTTCTGCTTTGTCAGCCAAACTTGTAACATCCATAATTCTGTACTCCGATATGCTATCGACAAGCGGTTTATTGCGTTAGAAACTAGATTCAACGAGCTTCATTTTAGGCTTTTTAAACACCTAAAAACTTCTAATATACTAGGAGATACACCCCTCCAAAGTTGACTAAAAATCTGCCCAAAATTCTGCCAATTTGTTTTTTCCAAATTTATCGACAAATTTATTTTCTTCGATTTGCTTGGTCTCGGAACCTTTAGGCACTTTCTTGACACTTGTTAAGAGTATTCATTAACCTTATATGGGTTCCATGACCTCTCGAAGCTTACTTTAGTTTACTTACGACGCAAACGACGCGAAAATTTTTCGAGGTGTAACAATTGAATAATATTTAACTTGGAGAAGATTATTTATTAATATATTATGGGTGTGTTATTGATGTTTGGGAGTTTTTTGTTATATGCAGAAAGTTGTTGAAACAAAGGAAATGCTGCCCAATTTTCATTAGCTCTTAGTCCCCTTAGCTTAGCTTAAGCATGTTTCTAATGACCTAATCTTAGTGCAAATTCTCTTGTATGTAGAGTAGTGAGCTGGGAAGGAAAACACTTAGTCGTTAAGGAGACGTAAAGGTATGTAAGGCTAGTGCCCTTCTTTCAAAGGCATGATTCCTATGTTATGATTCTTTTCTATATTTCCATGACCTTCTTACATACCAAAATATGAAAGTTAAAGATTATTAAAAGCTTCTTATGAGATAGAGATGAGATATGTTCCATGGTAATGATGATGATAATGATGCTATGATGAGCTTAGCATTCTTATCTTTATGATTTCATTGATGTTGCTTCTTGTTGTTATCTAACCTCATGGTATTAGTTCCTTCAAGATGAGACATAGTGATGAGGATTATTCCATAATGTAATCGGAGGCTCCCGACCTAATGTCACTATGATAGAGTTACAACTTTTACATGAGCTCTCATGCATGCTTTAGATTATGTGTATGTAAGATTACACCGTTCCTAGTTGGTCGGGCAGTCACCACTACAACAGGCATAGTGGGAAGCTATGATGATGATTACACCGTGCCTAAAAGGCCGGGCAGGCACCACTAGTGGGCGGCTTGAGATGTTTACCCCAGACGCGGGCTAATTATGATCACACCGTACCTATATGGACGGGCAATTTATACATATATACATGATATGATGTTGTTTATTATGAAAGTTAGCATGCATGATTCTGCCTTAAGAGGCAATCAGTTACAGGTTATCTCTTCATCTCATGTTCTCTTATTTCTTTGTTATGTTGACATACATGCCTTACATACTCAGTACATTGCTCGTGCTAAAGTCCTTTTCTTTTATGGATGTTGTGTACATGCCCGCAGGTAGACAGGGAAACGGACCGGGTACCTAAAGGGCTTATCAGTAGTTGTACAGGAGCACGCCACTACTTCGGAGGTGCAGTCCATTAATAAATTCTTTTGTGTACATATTTGGGGCATCATGGGGTCCTGTCCCGTCCTTATGATTTTAGTACTTTAGTTAGAGGCTCGTAGATACTTATGTATGGGTTGTAGATGTTATGAGACTTCTTCAGTGTATATTTTGTACATCATTTTGAGCCTCGTGGGCTTATGCATATGTACGTGTTTTGGGAGATTTGGAAATTGGTTTACGACCAGTTTTATGTTAAAATGATATATGTCCAGGTTAAGTATGATAGACAGCATGATGAGTGGTGCTCGGTAGCCAACTCTGGGTACCCGTCATGGCCCACTAGTTGGGTCGTGACACCATATCCCCTCCCTATGTCCTTGAGCCCATAGAGAGATAGAAGAGAGATGTACAGTATCAGTATTTTTTCACATATGCATGATATACATATATATACATTTTCTTTAGCCTGGCCACTTGGTCAGTGAGACAAATTGCCTGGCCTACGGGTCAGTGAGGCATTTTCTTTAGCCTGGCCACTTGGCCAGTGAGACAGATATGCCTGGCCTATGGGTCAGTGAGACAGAATGCCTGACCTATGGGTCAGTGAGACAGAATGCCCGGCCGACCGGTCAGTAAGACAGATTGCCTGGCCGACTGGTCAGTGAGAATTTTCAGTTCCGTGGCCACTTGGTCAGTGAGACAGATTGTTACACCTCGGAAAATTTCCTATTGGTACGCCAGTAAATGAACTAATGATGTGTGCAAGGAGTGCGAGTGTATAATGTTTCATGGGAAAATGTATGTAAAGGGATGTGGATGATTAGAATGAAAAGTCGAGAAATGAGAAAAATTGAAAGTTGGCAAAACTGCCCAGTGGTCGTATAGTGCAAAATATGGACCGTAAAGTGCAATATGGTCCGTAAACTTGACGTCGTAAACTGGCATGTCCAACTTCAACTTTCTGCCAGCTGAGGAAATGGCTAAAATACGACCTGGTGGACGGACCGTAAAGTGATTTACGGCCCGTAAACCATGGTCGTAAATCACCATGCATGCAGGCCAAAGTTTCTGGTTCTGCTTAAGCTTAAAAACGACCACGAGGGACGGTCCGTAAACTGAAATACTGTCACGACCCAGCCCCGTGGGCCGCGACTGGTGCCCTACTTGGACACCCAGACAGACAAACATACCAAATCGTAACACACTTATCCAAATCGAATACATACAGATAGCATATACGGCCACAAATACTATATGCCGTCTCAAACTATATCAAACTGTTTCAACACATTTCAACGCAACCGTGTGCGGACATATATATATATAACGAAAAGCCGACAAGGCTATCAAATATGTCAAAAGCCGACAAGGCTGTCAAATGGCACAACGGCCCAAAACGCATATACAAATGCACGCCGACAAGGCTGCCACAAACATATACAAAATGCACACCGACGAGGCTGCCATAACGAATAGAGTCATGCAAACACATCCGTACAGAAATAGGCACACACACCCACAAATACGTCTACAGACCTCTAAATAGACAAACCGAATCATATGGCGGGACAGGGCCCCGCCGTACCCTGAACAACATAAACATGTACACCAAAAGAGTATATACCAAAACGTCGGCTCCGAAAGCAAGAGAAGCACTCCGAACCGCAGGATGGAGATCCTATACCGGTGGGTCACCAAAACAAGAATCTGTACCTGCGGGCATGAAACGCAGCCCCCCGAAAAGAGGGGGTCAGTACGAAATATGTACTGAGTATGTAAAACATACAACACAGAAAGCAAAGTCACAACTGAAATACGATATATAGAAAGCGAGCACAATAGCTAGCATACTAAGGAGTCGTATCCGGCGTACAACAGGCAAAAGAAGTTCCGGAGAAATCAACATGACAATCGGGATGACAAAATGTTTGCTTTCTTTTGGAAAACATCTTTGTTTCACACACATAGAAGAATCAACGCACAATTTCCGCGGCCATAAGTCCAGCGGTCACAATCACACATACCGCGGTCAAGTATCCAGCGGTTTTCTATCAAAAGTTCGACATACCGCGGTCAAGGGTCCAGCGGTCTATGTCGGCATAATCACAAGTGCGGCAGACGCGGTCAAAGGTCCAGCAGTCAATACCACACGTCCGGCATGACGCGGTCAAGGGTCCAGCAGTCAATGTCGGGCACGCCGCGGTCGAGGGTCCAGCGGCCAATATCACATATGCGCATATTCACATAACCGGCCCGGGACTCGGTAACACAGAAGATAACCAGACAAAATGCCAAATTATCAGTTTCCAAACATAATCACACATGCCAGGATCATGCATCACACAGGACTCAGGTATACCAAAATCGTATATCGGAAAATAAAGAAAATAAGTAGTTTGTCCAGAATCTCAGGGTAAGATTTTTAAAAACGCTTTAGATGTCAAAAACATTTTATAATGCTCATGAAGGTGGTCATAACACCTATCATATAGTGAACAGCATAATAACCAGGAGTTACCTGCGAACTCCGGACAAGAGTACATTGGGTAAAGCCGTACATCACATGTCAGGGTTTCGGTCCCCACAATTGGGTCAATAATCATTAAAATCCGTCTCGGGATAGATAAAATATCTCCCGTTGAGTAGTCGGAACAATAACCATGAGTTCCCTTGACTTACCGTACGGGAATAAGACAAACAGAACAATAAGAGAGGCATCGGGGATAACGGGCCCACCTCGGGCCAAGTCGAGGCGGCGGACGAGAATCACGCCCATTAGACTCTACGGAGTCATCCAGGAAAGTTTTAGAACGATCGGGATACATTTGTAAAAGTTTTGGAAGTCCAACCACTTTTCTAGTAAAATGCACCTTTTATAATTCAATTCTATTGAATGAATAGTAACGAAAACTAATCTCGGGTTACGATGAGCAGGATGGTCCCCGAGGCCGAAATCTCAACCTAGTAGACCTAGGGCATGCCAAAGAAGGGAAGGATAAGCTTTACATACCTTTTCCGCCCTTTATACGTCTCCAAAATCGAGCCTCAAGTTCGTCAAAAATCTACAAATGGTCAAGTTTGCCAAATGTCAAATTCAAGCCTTTCAATAGCCCAAGCTTGTTACATACTTGCCTACCGAAATTTCGGCAGCATTTCCCCTATATATATGACATCCCCGAGACTTAGCTCGGCTCAATATATCAACAACAACAACAACAACCCATTCAACAATATACATAACTACCACAAATCGCACTAAAATGCAAAGATTCCACTTTTCTTCATAAAGCAAAAACCTTCATTTCAACTCTAACCATTAAATTCCTTCACTCTCCTCACATATCCATGATTACAACAACCAAAATATTAATTCAAATCAGTCCATCAATTTCAATTAAAACAGCCCCTCACCCATAAATTTCAACAAACGAGTTTATAATGCTGTTTTCTCCGTTCTAATTCGTTAAAACTCTAAATAAACACTTTAATAACATAAAAGGAATTTTATAAATACCTTATCAGAAGCTCCACCACGAAAATTTCATCCCCCAAGACCAATATTTATCTCAAATTGGAGGCAACGCAACGTACAACGTTTTTCTCTTCATGAGCTTCGGGATTCGGAGCTCGGATTTTAATCAAAATGGCTTCCTTAGCCTAGAAGCTCTCTCTCTCTCTCTCTAATGTTTTGGAGGATATGAGCTGAAAATGATCAGCCCTCAAATGAATCTACTATATATTTTAACGTTAATGGGCCTCATGGGCCGAAACATACTCATGGGCCAAAATATGAGTGCTTGGATCGGGTCTCAAGTTTCTGCCCCGCCAGCCCAACTTTCATCGTCCATATCTCCTTATTCCGATATCATTTTGACGTGAGGTTTGTTGCGTTGACAACCAGACTCGATGAACTTAATTTTAGGCTTTTGAAACACCTTAAAACTCCTCATATACTAGGAGATATGCCTCCAACAATATGGGCTAAAAATCTGGTCCGAGATTTTTCTGAAGTTGTTCGGATTCATTTCGTTCAGATTCGTTTAACTTCTAATCCTCTTCCGACCCTCATGTAACCTCTTATACATACATATACATACTCATATACATACATAACAATCCATACACATCTCGAAGGGTCCGGAGAATCACAATAACCTTAAACGTAACTGGAGAACTTACGAAGCTTCGACGAAACTCCAATCGCAAAAATATATTCATATCTTTTATCCATCTTCTATATCATTACTAATAATCTCAAATACTTTAAAAGGGCACTCACATTACCTCATATACGCTCATAATGCGATTTCAAATCCTTTAGGTTACGATGTCACCTCGGGATACTTAAGGCAACCATATATATATATAACGATATTCTTACTAACTCGATTAACTTTCCTTGAACTTTCTTAACTCATTCTTTCTTGTCTTAATTAAAATAGCACAAACACTTACGGGGTGTAACAAATACGGACCGTAAACCTCCATGGACGATCACTGTTCACCAAGCACAGATTTTTCAATTCATTAAATATGAGGATCAAGACTTGTCTTATTTCATTTACAACATTACACCACTTCTCTCTAGAACTTCTCTCTACATTTCTTTTATGAGTATTCAAGGATTATAAGTCATCCATAACATTAAGACAAGTAAATCAAGGATAAGGGAATCATCAAGGATCATCCAAGTCAAGAAATCCAAATGGAGAAAAACTAGGGTTTTGCTCAAAGAAGAGTATTATCAACCAAAGCTTGTTCCTACAACTTCTAAGGTAAGATTCATGATTTTTACAAGATGTTTGAGGTATTGGAGAATTAAAATACATGGATTGTAGAAAATGTGGTCAACTAGGTCATGAATGATGAATAGTGACATTTTGAGAAATAGTTTGAATTGAGTTATGAACGTTGTTGTGTTGTGATATTAATGTGTTATAAATGGTATTAAGATCATGAACTAAACACTTTAGACGAATGGACGAAGATGGGTGTTATAATCATGAATGTGGGTGAATTAGAGGCAAATTGAGGAATTCCAGATAATGTGGATAATGTGAATGACTAATGGCTATTGTTATGATATTAATGAAGGTATAAACGCTAGCATTAGAAGGGGACGTGCAAGCATAGAATAGTTCGACGGAAAGGTATGTAAGGCTAACCCTTCTTTCATAAGGCATGGTTCTTGGCCAAATTCCTAAATTCCTCTATATGAGTATGTTGTCTTCACATGGTTGACATTCCGAGCTCATAAGCTCACGACCCTTGATATGTACTATGCTTATACTACGTTCCTCGTATGACGAGTAAGTATATAATGTAAATGTAACGATAATGATGAAGATAGTAATGATAATGAGAGTAAAATGAGACTAGAGATGCTTACGAGCTACGATATATGTGTATGTGTGCCTATGAAGGGCTATAATAAGACCCCGAGCTTATGATGCCGGGCAAGACTATATGTATATGAATATGTATAAAGTATGTATACGACTACGAAACGCGCGCACACCTCTGCAGAAGGTACGGATAACCCTGATGCCTTGGTAGGGCCAGGTATGTATGACCTTGAGCCTTGGTTGGCCAAGTATGTATAAGACACCAATACCATGAGGTCGGGTATGCTATGTAAATGCTATGTATATGAAATGACTATGTATATAATATGAATATGAATGTGAAAAGACTATGTATAGGAATACGAATAAGGACATGTATACGAATATGAGCACAAGTCTGGTACGAGTATTATTATGGGATACGAACAACGATGTATGCAAGTAAGCGACATGATGATGATATTACTGTCTCCCCTCCTATGCTATCTTCATATGATATCTATTATGCTTCTATATTGATGTTGATCATTCTTTACATACTCAGTACATTCTTCGTACTGACGTCCTTTTGTTTGTGGACGCTGCGTCATGCCCGCAGGTGCGCAGGGAGACAGATTTGATCCTTAGCTGCCTATTCGGAGATTTCATAGAGAGCTCCATTTCCTTCGGAGCCATATCTTTTGGGTACTAATTCTTTTGTGTATATAATTATGGGCATAGCGGGGTCCTGTCCCGCTAATGTGATATGTTATACTCTTAGAGGCTCGTAGACGTGTGTGTGTGTGGGTAGATGTGTTTGGCCTTGTCGGCCTATGTTTGGTATATCATTTTTTCGGCCACGTTGGCCCGTGTATATTGATGTAGCATAAATTCCTATGATGATATAAATGTGCGGTTGTCCATATGGGACTAGTTGACGAATCAATGGAAATGCATGTATAATTATGTGGCTCACCTAGATGTAAGTATAAGAGTAAGCTAAGAGGGTGCTCGGGTGGGTTAGCACCGGGTGCTCGTCGCGGCCCCGAGTCGGGTCGTGACAAAAGTGGTATCAAAGCAGTTCAGTCCTAGGATGTGTCTATGAGCCGTGTCTAGTAAGTCTTGGTTATGGGTGCGTTACACGCCACACTTATAAACGAGAAGCTGCGGACATCTTAGGAGTATATGACCTTCTTTCTTCATAAGAATCGTGCGATAGAGCTATGATGTAAGAAATTATTGTTCCTAAATCGTGTGTTGTGTGTTTCAGAGATGCCTAAAAGGAAAAAGGCTACAGCAGCCCAAAAGGGCAAGACGGTGGCAGAAAAGCGGGCTGAAAGAGCACCGCCACCGGTAGTAGAGGAAGATGAGTCCCAGAGTGCGGCTCAATCTCAGTCCTCCCAGACAGTGCCTACTACTGAGGAGCACGTGAGAGCCTCAGCCCCAGCTCCAGCTCCTCCACCGAATGCTTCGGGCCAAGACGTAAGAGAGGCCATTAATTTGTTGACTCAGTTGGTTGCGGGCCAGACTCAGAGGCCAAGCGCAGGGCAAGGTGACAGGACTGTTAGTGCAAGGGCCCGTGACTTCATTGCTTTGAAACCCCCGGAATTCTTTGGGTCGAAACTGGAGGAGGATCCGCAGGACATTATTGATGGTATGCTAAGGACGCTCCGGTTGATACATGCTTCAGACACCGAATCGGTGGAGCTAGCGTCATACAGATTGAGGGATATCTCAATCCAGTGTTATACGGTTTGGATGGCTTCGCGGGGAGCCAATGCACCTCCGCCGGTATGGCAAGAGTTTGTCGATGATTTTCTCCGTCACTACATGCCTCCAGAAGTTCGGCGAGCTAGGGCCGATAAATTCTTGAATCTGAGGCAAGGTAGCATGAGTGCTACAGAGTATAGTCTCCGCTTCAATTCCTTAGCTAGGTATGCTTCGGCCATGGTAGCGGATATGGGCGATCGGGTGCACCGGTTTGTGAAAGGCCTAGGGCCACACTTGATGGATAAATGTTTGACTGCGTCCCTTCAGGATGGCATGGATATTGCACAAATTCAGGCACATGCTCAGGAATTAGAGGAATACCTACAGCAGCGGAGAAATGAACGTGAGCAGGATAGGGGCCATAACAAGAGGGCCAGACCTTCGGGTTCGAGGAGCGAGTCCAGGGGCGGACACAGACAGCAATTTCCCAGCCATTCAGGCTAGTCTGTGACCAGTACACCTCCACAGTTCACGGGGCAGAGATTTGACAGATATACTCGTTCCGAGCCGAGTCATAGTTATTCGAGGTCTTAGTTTAAAGGTGATTCAGTGCCGATCAGGTTCATATGCTTGCTATTCATGTGGTCGGCCAGGCCATATTATGCGTGATTGCCTCTCAGTACATGGTAGAGGTAGGACCCAGCCATCAGGGTCGGCAGCCGGATATTCGGCATCTGTACGCCCTACGGGGCCAGGTTCACATGCGCCAGTCGGCCATGGTAGAGGTAGTGGCAGAGCTCCCAGTACTAGCGGTCCTCAGCACCGTATTTATGCTTTGGCTGGACGCCAAGATCTTGAGTCTTCTCATGATTTGGTCACAGGTATATTATCGGTATTTTCTCATGATGTATATGCTTTGATTGATCCGGGCTCCACATTATCATATGTTACTCCATATATTGCGGGTCGATTTATAATTGAGCCGGAGTCTATCAAACCTTTTGAGATGTCTACACCCGTGGGTGAATCAGTAATAGCTAGCCGAGTATATAGGAATTGTGTGATTGTGATTTGTGATCGTCGTACCATGATTGATTTGCATGAGCTAGAAATGGTAGATTTTGACGTTATTATGGGCATGGATTGGTTGGCTTCTTGTTATGCCAATGTTGATTGCCGAATGAAGATGGTTCGTTTCTAGTTTCCGGGAGAACCAGTCTTCGAATGGAAAGGGAATTTGGCATCACCAAAAGGTAGGTTTATTTCCTATCTAAAGGCAAGGAAGATGATCATGAAAGGTTGTATTTATCACCTAGTGCGAGTTCAAGATGCAGAAGCTGAGTCGCCGACTCTTCAGTCAGTTCCGGTAGCGAACGAATTTTTGGATGTGTTCCCGGAAGAGCTTCCAGGCCTTCCTCCCGAGCGAGAGATAGATTTTGTGATTGATGTGTTGCCAGACACTAAACCCATATCTATTCCTCCCTATAGGATGGCACCCGCAGAGTTGAAAGAGTTGAAGGAGCAATTGAAAGACTTGCTTGAAAAAGGCTTCATTAGGCCTAGTTCATCCCCGTGGGGAGCACCCGTATTGTTCGTCCGGAAGAAGGATGGCTCTTTGAGAATGTGCATCGATTATCGGAAATTGAATAAAGTTACAATTAAGAACAAGTATCCCCTCCCGAGGATTGATGATTTATTTGATCAATTGCAAGGCGCCAAATGGTTTTCAAAGATTGATTTGAGGTCCGGGTATCACCAAGTAAGCGTTAGGGAGAAGGATATCCCTAAGACAACTTTCAGAACAAGATATGGCCATTTCGAGTTCCGAATAATGTCGTTTGGGTTAACTAATGCACCGGCAGTGTTTATGGACTTAATGAATGATGTATTCAGGCCTTTTCTGGATTTATTCGTGATTGTATTCATCGATGATATCCTAGTGTATTCTAGATCCGAGGCAGAACATGCGGATCACTTGCGTGTTGTCGTTGGAGTTCTTCGAACTCGAGAGTTATTCGTGAAGTTTTCCAAATGCGAGTTTTGGTTGAACTCAGTGGCATTTCTGGGCCACATTGTTGCAGCTGACGGTATTCGAGTGGATAGCCAAAAGATTGAGGCCGTGAAGATCTGGCCAAGGCCCACGACCCCTACGGAGGTTCGTAGCTTTTTGGGCTTAGCCGGTTATTACAGAAGATTTGTTGAGGGTTTCTCTTCTATTTCTGCACCGCTCACCACATTGACTCAGAAGTCAGCTAAGTTTCAATGGACAGATGCTTGCGAGCGTAGTTTCCAAGAGTTGAAAGACCGACTGACTTCAGCCCCAGTCTTGACACTTCCAGAGGGATTGGAAGGATATGTTATTTATTGTGATGCTTCAGGCGTCGGGCTAGGCTGCGTATTGATGCAAAATGGTAAGGTGATTGCGTATGCTTCTAGACAATTACGGAAACATGAGCAGAATTATCCTACCCATGACTTAGAATTGGCCGCGGTGGTCCATGCTTTAAAGATATGGAGACATTACTTATATGGTGTCCACGTGGATATTTACACAGATCGTAAGAGTCTCCAGTACATCTTCAAGCAGAAAGAGTTGAATTTGCGGCAACGACGATGGCTAGAGTTGCTAAAAGACTATCACGTTGAAATCCTATACCACCCCGGAAAGGCAAATGTTGTGGCTGATGCTCTTAGCCGTAGGTCGATGGGAAGTCTAAGTGAGGTACGACCAGAAAAGAAAGAGATGGCCCGTGATCTTCAGCAGTTAGCTAGCCTACGAGTCCGAGTGGTGGACTCAGGTAGCAGCGGAGCTACTATTCAGAATTCAGCAGTTTCATCGTTAGTAGCGGAAGTAAAAGAGCGACAATATGAGGATCCCATGCTAATGCAGTACAGAGATACACTCCCTCAGAAGGAGGGGTCATCATTTGACATTTCGGAAGACGGAGTTCTCCGATGTTGAGGCAGGCTATGTGTTCCCGATGTGGCAGGTCTACGCCATCAGATTTTGAGAGAAGCTCATTGTTCCCGTTACTCCGTTCACCCCGGAGCGACGAAAATGTATCATGATCTTAAGACTATATATTGGTGGAATGGGATGAAGAAAGACGTAGCAAAATTCGTAGCTCAGTGTCCCAATTGCCAACAAGTGAAGATAGAACACCAAAAGCCGGGTGGCTTATTGCAAGCTATAGAAATCCCAACTTGGAAGTGGGAAGTGATTAATATGGATTTCATTACAGGGTTACCCCGTTCTCGACGTAAATATGATTCTATATGGGTGATCGCGGATAGGCTCACTAAGTCAGCGCATTTCTTACCAGTCAGAACGACCTATGTGGCAAAAGATTATGCCAAGCTTTATCTTAAAGATATAGTGAGACTCCATGGCGTTCCGTTATCTATTATCTCTGATAGAGGGACTCAGTTTACAGCCAAGTTTTGGGGGTCTTTCCAAGAAGGTTTAGGGACCCAAGTGCGCCTAAGCACGGCGTTTCACCCACAGACCGATGGGCAAGCTGAACGTACTATTCAGACTCTTGAAGATATGTTACGGGCATGTATGATAGATTTTGGAGGAAATTGGGATGACCATTTGCCACTCATCGAGTTTGCTTACAATAACAGTTACCATTCTAGCATTCAAATGGCACCGTATGAAGCTCTATATGGGCCAAAGTGTAGATCCCCAATTAGGTGGTTTGAAACCGAAGAAGCTAAGTTTATAGGGCCAGACTTGGTCCAGCAAGCAATAGAGAAAGTTAAGCTCATACAAGATCGGTTGCTAGCGGCTCGAAGTCGTCAGAAGTCCTATGCGGATAATCGTCGAAGAGACTTCGAGTTCGAAGTGAAATATTGGGTATTCTTGAAAGTATCGCCGATGAAGGGCGTGATGAGATTTGGCAAAAAGGGGAAGCTCAGTCCCCGGTATATTGGGCCATACGAAATTGTGCGCAAAATAGGCAAGGTGGCCTATGAGCTAAATCTACCTCCAGATTTGGAGTCAGTCCATCCAGTATTTCATGTCTCGATGCTTCGGAAGTGTGTTGGAGATCCTACGAGGATCGTCCCAGTGAATGATATTCGAGTGACAGAAAAGTTAACCTATGATGAAATACCCATTGCCATATTAGATAGGCAAGTACGGAGGCTTAGAAACAAAGAAGTGGCCTCAATTAAAGTTCTGTGGAGAAATAACAATCGAGAGGAAATGACATGGGAAGCAGAAGAGAATATGCGATCCAAATACCCACATTTATTTCAGCCCTTGGAAGAATTCCAAGATGAGACGTCAAAATCATAAGGTATGCATGTTTTCCTTTTATACATTCAGGTCGTGTGTGGCCAAATTTCTAGTGTTGTTGTATTATTGCCCTGTGAGGCATTGTTATTGTGGGATGTTGTGACAGGGTGGTAGTGCCACATTACGGAGGAAACTCGGGCGAAATTTTTATAGAATTCCCCAAGCCTTTAACATTCGAGGACGAATGTTCCTAAGGGGGGTAGAATGTTACACCTCAGAAAATTTCCCGTTGGTACGCCAGTAAATGAACTAATGATGTGTGCGAGGAGTGCGAGTGTATAATGTTTCATGGGAAAATGTATGTAAAGGGATGTGGATGATTAGAATGAAAAGTCGAGAAATGAGAAAAATTGAAAGTTGGCAAAACTGCCCAGTGGTCGTATAGTGCAAAATACGGACCGTAAAGCGCAATACGGTCCGTAAACTTGACGTCGTAAACTAGCATGTCCAACTTCAACTTTCTGCCAGCTGAGGAAATGGCTAAAATACGACCTGGTGGACGGACCGTAAAGTGATTTACGGCCCATAAACCATGGTCGTAAATCACCATGCATGCTGGCCAAAGTTTCTGGTTCTGCTTAAGCTTAAAAACGACCACGAGGGACGGTCTGTAAACTGATATACGGACCGTAAACCTCCATGGACGACGACTGTTCACCCAGCACAGATTTTTCAATTCATTAAATATGAGGATCAAGACTTGTCTTATTTCATTTACAACATTACACCACTTCTCTCTAGAACTTCTCTCTACATTTCTTTTATGAGTTTTCAAGGATTATAAGTCATCCATAACATTAAGACAAGTAAATCAAGGATAAGGGAATCATCAAGGATCATCCACGTCAAGAAATCCAAATGGAGAAAAACTAGTGTTTTTCTCAAAGAAGAGTATTATCAACCAAAGCTTGTTCCTACAACTTCTAAGGTAAGATCCATGATTTTTACAAGATGTTTGAGGTATTGGAGAATTAAAATACATGGATTGTAGAAAATGTGGTCAACTAGGTCATGAATGATGAATAGTGACATTTTGAGAAATAGTTTGAATTGAGTTATGAATGTTGTTGTGTTGTGATATTAATGTGTTATAAATGGTATTAAGATCATGAACTAAACACTTTAGACGAATGGACGAAGATGAGTGTTATAATCATGAATTTGGGTGAATTAGAGGCAAATTGAGGAATTCCAGATAATGTGGATAATGTGAATGACTAATGGCCATTGTTATGATATTAATGAAGGTATAAACGCTAGCATTAGAAGGGGACGTGCAAGCATAGAATAGTTCGACGAAAAGTTATGTAAGGCTAACCCTTCTTTCATAAGGCATGGTTCTTGGCCAAATTCCTAAATTCCTCTATATGAGTATGTTGTCTTCACATGGTTGACATTCCGAGCTCATAAGCTCACGACCCTTGATATGTACTATGCTTATACTACGTTCCTCGAATGACGAGTAAGTCTATAATGTAAATGTAACGATAATGATGAAGATAGTAATGATGATGAGAGTAAAATGAGACTAGAGATGCTTACGAGCTACGATATATGTGTATGTGTGCCTATGAAGGGCTATAATAAGACCCCGAGCTTATGATGCCGGGTAAGACTATATGTATATGACTATGTATAAAGTATGTATAAGACTACGAAACGCGTGCACACCTCTGCAGAGGGTATGGATAGCCCTGATGCCTTGGTAGGGCCAGGTATGTATGACCTTGAGCCTTGGTTGGCCAAGTATGTATAAGACACCAATCCCATGAGGTCGGGTATGCTATGTAAATGCTATGTAAATGCTATGTATATGAAATGACTATGTATATAATATGAATATGAATGTGAAAAGACTATGTATAGGAATACGAATAAGGACGTCTATACGAATATGAGCACAAGTCTGGTACGAGTATTATTATGGTATACGAACGACGATGTATGCAAGTAAGCGACATGATGATGATATTACTGTCTCCCCTCCTATGCTATCTTCATATGATATCTATGATGTTTCTATATTGATGTTGATCATGCTTTACATACTCAGTACATTCTTCGTACTGACGTCCTTTTGTTTGTGGACACTGCGTCATGCCCGCAGGTGCGCAGGGAGACAGATTTGATCCTTAGCTGCCTATTCGGAGATTTCATATTGAGCTCTATTTCCTTCGAAGCCATATCTTTTGGGTACTCATTCTTTTGTGTATATAATTAGGGGCATAGCGGGGTACTGTCCCGCTAATGTGATATGTTATACTCTTAGAGGCTCGTAGACGTGTGTGTGTATGGGTAGATGTGTTTGGCCTTGTCGGCCTATGTTTGGTATATCATTTTGTCGGCCACGTTGGCCCATGTATATTGATGTAGCACAAATGCCTATGATGATATAAATGTGCGGTTGTCCATATGGGACTAGTTGACGAATCAATGGAAATGCATGTATTATTATATGGCTCACCTAGATGTAAGTATAAGAGTAAGCTAAAAGGGTGCTCGGGTGGGTTAGCACCGGGTGCTCGTCGCGGCCCCGAGTCTGGTCGTGACACAGATTGCCTGGCCTACGGGTCAGTGAGAAATTTTCTTTAGCCTGGCCACTTGGCAAGAGAGACAGATATGCCTGGCCTACGGGTCAGTGAGGCAGATATGCCTGGCCTATGGGTCAGTGAGACAGAATGCCCGGCCGACAGGTCAGTGAGACAAATTGCCTGGCCGACGGGTCAGTGAGAAAGATTACCTGCCGACGGGTCAGTAATAATATTCAGTTTCGTGGCCACTGGTCACTGAGATATATAATAGTATTATATTGCATTTCATATGAGACAAGTCAATTGAGATTTTCAAGGCATTCCTCTGCCTCCAGATTATATTATTTTCGGTTCAGTTTTAGTTTTTCGTTGCCTTACATACTCAGTACATTGTTTCATACTGACGTCCATTCTGCTTGGGGACGCTGCGTTCATGCCCACAGGTTCAGGTAACCAGGCAGATGATCCAGCTAGTAGGACTTCCACTCAGCTGTAATCAGGGCGCTCCACTTGGTTTGGAGCTGCAGTCCCTTTTGGTATGCTATTTAGACATATATATATGGGTATGACAGAGCCTTGTCCTGTCCTTTCTACAGCTCGTCTTTCCTAGAGGTCTGTAGACAGTTTTATGTAGTTGTGATGTTATGTAGCCTTGTCGGCTCTCATTTTTGTTGTACAACATACATAGCAGCTTCGTCGTCTTGCTCAGTTGTGCATATATATTTTAGGTGTGTGTGTGCCAAGTTCTGCCGAGATAGTCAGCATTTATATATACATACATACATACATACATACATATATATATATATATATATATATATATATATATATATATATATATATATATCCAGATTACGGCCTCGCCGGCTTGTTGGTATTGTCTGTGTGCAGGTAAGCCTTATTAGAGTTTCAGAATTAGAGTGGTTCGCTCGGGCCTAGTTTGGCACCGAGTGCCAGTCATGCTGCTCAAGATTTGGGGTGTGACAAACTTGGTATCAGATCAGTTCTGTCCTAGAGTTGTCTACAGACTGTGTTCAGTAGGGTCTTGTTTACGGGTGTGAAGTGCGCCACACTTATAAATAAGAGGCTGCAGGGAATTTAGGAATAATTTACCTTTCTTTCGCATCTTAGATCGTGCCATAGTGCTAAATTATAGGATGTGATGTCCCTGATTTTAACCCTAAATATTTTGATTATGGATAAGTAGTTGATTATGCCGTTATGAGATAATTGACGAGAATTGATGTTTTTACTCCGAAAGCTATGTTTCTTACCTTATTGATATTGATAGACTTTGATATGAGAACTCGAGGTAAATGTTACGGTTATTGTGATCGCCCTGTGAGGCATTGGATGTGTTTTCTGGGCTGTGTGCAGGAATGAGGCCGTAGGAAGTATAGCGGAAACTCTGCCAAATTTTTTACAAATTGAATGATTTGAATGTCTATGCTATAAAGAAAGAATGAAGGAGAAATGTGACAACCAGATGTTTGGTAAGTCATGATTGAATAAATGAGCAATTATGAGATGCTTTCAAGGAGAAGTTTTAGAATGATTTTAATTTAATTTATGGGAAGAACCTTGGAGGGGAAAATGATTAGTAATTAAAGGAACTAGAATAAGTTGCATTCGAGATTTCAGAGAATTGTGATTTATTGAAGATATAGGGAAAGTTGACATTAAGAAATCAAATGCAGTTTATGATTTATAGATTGGTGAGTAAGAGATAACGAAAAGATATTGATATGGGAAAGGAAGTTAACGAGTAGGGGAAAGTTTCACTCTAGAAGTTTATACATATACATAAGATCAGGACGGTTTGATGACAGGCACACAGACTCTCTTTATCAGACTTTCCTATATGATGTGGGCTTACATTGGGATTTAGAAGTCACTAGTCATTCGACTTCAAGAGGGTTCTGAGTATTTGATAGTTGGTACTATTCTGAGAATCATTATGGCCAAGTTACTTCGGGTGTTAATGACGACCTTGAACTCAAGATTGAGAAATGGTTAGGTAAGTTGGATTGCAATTATGATTGTCCTCTAGATTTCTTATATAACTTCTAAATGTGATGTTGCGTGGCTGACAAAGGAAGTAGAGATTGTATCAACCTTAGGAATATGTGGTGTATTTCTAGCTAATCCTTAGAAGAAGGATTCCCCTCAATTTTTTTAGATGGGTGTGTGAAGGTTATTTGACGATCGAGAAATGAGGTGCGATGTCGGCTTATGTGTAAGGAAAGAAGAGAGTAGGTGTACAAGTGAAGATAAAATATCTCAAGGATCGATTCGGTTGCTACAGGAAAGTAAAGGATGTGAGGTTGATTATTTAGACTAAGAGACAGGGTAAAAGTATGTGTAAAGATTTTTAAGTAAAGTTATATTGCCAGGAGTTGCAATTAGGACGTAGGAAGGTATGCTAGGAAGGCTTACAAATTTAGACATACGGAAGAAGAATATGAGAAACCAGAATAGCTCGAGGGAAATTAGGAGCATATGAGCTTTACAATTAGAATTCTCTGGCTAGCTGGACAAAAAGAGAAGGCAGATTTATTAAAGCCACAGATTCCGGATAAAATCAAATGGTAATGGGATATCTCCCAAGAAAAATGTGTTAAAAAACGAAAAAAGATAAGTCACGAGTGGCTACATAGAGTATTATGTATACCCTTATGATTGATGTTACGAAATGTTAAAAATATTGATTGTGCTATATGTCAAAATTGAGGTACCAAGCGCTACAGAGAGAATTAAGATAGGGTTTTCTCGAGAATTAAAGTCGGATAGCAGTAACGCGACCAACAATGTAAGAAAGAGGATTAGGAAAAGAAGGTTATAATATCATGAAAGGGAGTTAAAGTTGGACAAGGAAAACATATACCCATTGAGGGTCAGGTAATATATATTTGAGGAAAACGTACGGATGAAAGCAAGAAATCAGATGATGAACGTGATGTCACGACCCAACCCCGTAGGCCGTGGCTAGTGCCCGATCTGGGCACTCAAACACATTCTAGTATATGGCAGAAGCCGACAAGGCTTTATTTCGAATTTAGATAATTTCCAGAAAAATTTTGGCAGAGTTTCCTTTGTTTTACGGACTATCCCATATACCATGCACGCAGAAAATACCAACAAAGGCCACACAGGGCCAACAAGCAATATTTAAATATATGCGGACCGGCCGCCGCGGCGAATGGGATCGCCCAAACACAACGATATACACACATCCGTACAGAAAGACCCCAACCCACAAACATGTCCACAGACCTCTAAACAGACCAATAGAATCATATGACGGGACAGGGCCCCGCCGTACCCATGAACGAGAATATACATATATAGAAGTGACAGACTATACCAAAAGATGGCTCTGAATAAAAGAGCGCTCCAAAAATAGCAGAATGAGATCCTAAGCGGACGGATCAGCAAACCTGTCGTCGGTACCTGCGCGGCATGAAAACGCAGCCCCCGAAGAAAGGGGGTCATTACGAAATAGGTACTGAATATGTAAAGCCTGAATTACAGAAACAAACTCATAACTGGTGCAGAACATACAGAAAGTAAACAGAAAATCCAAAGTATCAGATACATAATTTCAAAACATGCAGAGTGTGTACAGAAACATATGTCATATCAAATCCGGCCCCTACCAAGGGACTCGGCAGACAGAACGTGGCCACCCTCCCGACGCTGGTGCCACAACACAGAAGAATCAGAATAGGGGCATAACCCCGTAGCATAGTATGTCATATCAAATGGCCATAGCAAATCATATCAGAACAAGCGGACATGGCACATCATACTCCACAAACCCATGTACGCAAATACCTGCCCCCTCACATCGAGGCATGGCGAACAATGCAGAGGATCACGCTTGACAACATATCCTTGCCCGGGCTCAGTGTGCGAAACATTAGGGCATCCACGAATGGAGTAGTGAGAGACTAATGCAATTTAAAAATATCATAAATGTTTTCAAAGACTTGGTGGAGCGTATCAAAGCCAAACAAATCTAATGGAGTTGGACGGGATCATAATAGATGCATTTCGGATATCATAATAAATTACAGAAGTATAACCTTCCTGAAGTCGTTCCGAGTGTCAAAATAATTTACAAGACTTAATAGAATATTTAAAACAATATTCGTTAGGTAATTAAAAAGGGTAGTCAAAACGTTTCTTTCAAAAATCGCTTAAAAAGAAAGCTTTAGTACATTAAGGGCAAAACCGGGAATAGTGGGCCCGCCTCGGGACAAACAAGGCGGCAGGCTCAAATTGTGCCCTCTAAGCTTATGGGGTCACCTAAAAAGGTTCTACAAACATTCTATGACTTTCCAAGTAATTTAGAGCAAAGTTGCATTATTTCATGCAAAGCGTTCTAAATGATTCAATTCTACTGAAGGAAAAACTGAAATTTTCTCTTGCGGATTCCGAGGGCCAAGAAGTCTTTCGAGGCCCGGATCCGACCCTAACACACTAAGGGCATACCAAGGGAAGAATTGGGGTTGCTTTACATACCTTTCAAGCTCCTCACGCCTTTCCAAACTCACTTCCCGTTTCGTCAAAAATCTGCAATTGGTCAAGTTTACCAATTGTGAGTTATGAATACCAAAGTTTCAACTTAATGCATAATTGTCTACCGAAATTTCGGCAGCACTTCCCCTATACATATAGCACCCCCGAGAATTCAACTCGGTTAGAAACCATCAACAACAACCCAAACGACAACATCAACATCAACAAAGAACATTAAAAACACAAATATCCTTCAACTAGTCATCTTTTTCACAAGTTGCCATAACCTTCATTCTAACCCAAACTTTCAAACTAATATCAATAATTTTACATTCATCAACAATCAAGATCATCACCATATAGTTCTAGAAACATTTCATATCGTTTTCCTTAAGTTATACACTCGATATACATAATATACAACTTTCCATCAAAGTCGTAACTTGTGCAAAACATCAAATCTTTGGCATACAACTTCATAACATGTTTCCAACTTCCAAATTCATCAATGATCATCATAATTAACAACCAAACAACTTCATTTCCTTAATGTCGGAAAACCATACTAAAACGACATAAGTTTCTACATTCCAATTCAATACAAACTTATATCATTCTAACTTCATTTACATTACAAACATCACAATAACACACTAACATACTAAACAACTTAATTCATTTCCATCCCAAGTTCAATACACCACACGGCCATAAGCCCTTTTTGTCAACTTCAACTAAATCATTCAACTTCCAATTCCAATATGCATTTCATCACAACCACAACTAGAATATTACATGAATTCAACACATTGTGGCTATACCACATATACATACATACGGCTACAAGCCATATTCAAAACCCACTTTGCAAACTTCCATTTTTCCATACAATCAACACATTTCTACATACTACAACACAAACAAAACTTAACAACACAATAAAAAGGTAGAAACTCTTACCTTTTCCTCAAGTCTTCTTCACTTGGAGATGTGATCACTTTGAAGAATCTAAAGCTTCTCCCTCCAAACCAACTATACCAAGATAAAAAAGAACCTTAACTTAGTAGGAATTTAACAAGAAATTAATTTTTAAGACAAGATTTTTGCTAGCCAATTTTCCATGGCAAACCCGAACCCTCCTTGCTCTTTTTTTTTTTTTCCTTTTGTTTGTTCTTGATCTTTAATGTCTTGAATCTTCTAATTATATAATAAGAAGACTTGGTCACATGACAAAGCACATGACCAACTAAAATGGGCTTGGGTCAAGGCCTTAGGTGGCCGGCCATGGTCCTTATTTTGGGCCTCAATTTCAATTCAATTTTTGAGCCCAATAGCTTGTGAATCATATTTTGTAATTCCCGAAACTAATTTCCAAAATTCCAAAATTCCCCTTAGCCTTGTCCCACACTTCCATGACTCTATTCTTTCATGCATAACTTCTATGTTCAACAAACTATCAAATTTGACCTTACATCTCAAAAATCCAATATATATCATGTTTTTCCAAACGTGTGAGAACACGGGATATAACATCCTCCCCCCCTTTAGAACATTCGTCCTCGAATGTTAAATTAATCTTATAGGGTATGAGAATACTTTGGGGGAGTTTATGTTTATAGACAGCATAAATGACGCACATTCATTATTGAAACAGAATTAAGTAAGGGTTCAGGATTACTTGTGGCCGTAGGGAACAAATGAGAATATTTCTTCTTCATCTCCTCTTCGGCCTCCCAGGTCATTTCTTCCCTATTGTTATTCCGCCACAGCACCTTAACAGAGGCTACATCTTTGTTCCGGAGCTTTCTTACCTGGCGGTCCAAAATAGCTACGGGCTGCTCCTCATAAGATAACTTCTCCGTCACCTGAATATCATCCGCAGGAAATATTCTGGAGGGATCACCAATGCATTTGCGGAGCATAGATACATGGAATACCGGATGTACCGCCTCCAAATCAGATGGCAGATTTAACTCATAGGCCGTGTTTCCAATTTTTCTAACAATCTGATAAGGCCCAATATAACGCGGACTGAGCTTGCCCTTTCTGCCGAACCGCATTACGCCTTTCATAGGCGATACCTTTAGAAATACCCAATCACCAACCTGGAATTCCAAAGGACGACGCCGTTTATCAGCGTTTGATTTCTGTCGACTCCGGGCTACCAATAGTCGTTCCCTGATAAGTTTCACCGTATCAACGGCCTGCTGGATCATATCTGGACCTATTAATTCTGTCTCGCCAATATCAAACCAGCCGATCGGTGACCTGCATTTCCTGCCATACAGAGCCTCGTACGGAGCCATCTGGATGCTGGAATGGTAACTGTTGTTGTAAGCAAATTCAATCAATGGCAAGTGATCCTCCCAGCTACCTCTAAAATCAATGACACAGGCCCGCAACATATCTTCAAGTGTCTGGATTGTGCGCTCGGCCTGTCCGTCACTCTGAGGATGAAAAGTTGTGCTCAGGCTCAGCTGAGTCCCTAATCCTTCCTGAAAAGATCTCCAGAAGTTCGTTGTGAACTGAGCACCTCTGTCAGTGATAATAGATATAGGAACTCCATGAAGCTTCACTATTTCTTTAATATAAAGCCTGGCATAATCCTCAGCGGAATAAGTAGTTCTGACGGGGAGAAAATGGGCTTATTTTGTCAGCCTATCAACAATAACCCAGATGGAATCATACTTCCGTGGAGTGCGAGGCAACCCTGTAATGAAGTCCATATTAATGATCTCCCACTTCCACGTCGGAATTTCCATTTCCTGTAACAGTCCACCCGGTTTCTGATGTTCAATCTTGACCTGCTGACAATTGGGACACTGGGCGACGAACTCTGCGATGTCCCGTTTCATGCCATCCCACCAGTATAAGCATCGGAGATCATGGTACATTTTCGTAGACCCAGGATGGACCGAATAGCGAGCATAATGTGCCTCGCTCATAACCTGCTGCCGAAGGCCTGCCAAAATCATCTACACACAACCTGCCCCTGAATAATAAAGTCCCGTCCGGAGTGAACTCGAACGGAGTCTTCTCCTTATCATAGGCTGTGTCTCTGTATCGTGCCAAAACAGGATCTTCATATTGATGCTGCTTGATATCTTCCTTAATAGATGATTCAGAAACCCCTCGGACAGAAATCCGTGTACCTCCAGATTCGGCCAGACGAACCCCAAGATTAGCCAACTGATGAATGTCACGCACTATCTCTCTCCTGTCTGGCTGTAAATCTGCCAAGCTGCCCATAGATTTCCGGCTAAGCGCATCTGCCACAACATTAGCCTTTCCCGGATGATACAGAATATCCACATCATAGTCTTTCAGGAGCTCCAGCCACCTCCACTGCCGCAAATTAAGCTCTTTCTGCTTTAAAATATACTGGAGACTCTTATGATCTGTATAGATATCAACATGAACGCCATATAAATAATGTCTCCATATCTTCAGGGCATGGATCACCGCTGCAAGCTCCAGATCGTGAGTAGGATAATTCTTTTCATGCTTTTTCAATTGCCGAGAAGCATAAGCTATAACTCTGTCGTGCTGCATCAATACACAACCCAATCCCACGCCAGAAGCGTCACAATAAATAACATATCCATCGGGTCCCTCTGGAAGAGTCAGAACTGGGGCTGTAGTCAGCTTCTCTTTCAGCAACTGGAAGCTTCGTTCACAAGCATCAGTCCACTGGAACTTGGCTCCCCTCTGAGTTAGCCTTGTCAAAGGTGCTGAAATCGAAGCAAACTTTTCCACAAATCTTCTGTAATAGCCTACTAACCCCAGGAAACTACGTACCTCTGTGGGCGTCGTGGGTCTGGGCCAATTTTTCACGGCCTTAATCTTCTGTGTATCCACCCGGACACCATCAGCTGCAATAATATGCCCCAGGAATGCCACTGAAGCCAGCCAGAATTCACATTTAGAAAATTTTGCATATAATTTCCGATGCCGAAGTACCCCAAGTACCGCTCTCAGATGATCTGCATGCTCTGCCTCGGACCGAGAATAAACCAGGATATCATCGATAAATACAATTACGAACATGTCTAAGAACAGCCTGAATACCCGGTTCATTAAATCCATGAATACCGCAGGAGCATTAGTCAGCCCAAAAGACATAACTCTGAATTCATAATGCCCATATCTGGTCCGGAATGCTATCTTAGGATTATCAGCCTCTCGTACCCGTACCTGATGATAGCCTGACGGAAGATCTATCTTCAAAAAATATTTGGCGCCCTGCAACTGATCAAACAAGTCATCAATTCTGGGGAGGGGGTATTTATTCTTTATAGTTACCTTATTCAGCTGCCGATAATCAATACACATACGCAGCGACCCGTCTTTCTTATGCACAAATAATACCGGGGCTCCCCAAGGCGAAGTACTCGGCCTGATAAAGCCTTTTTCTAACAGATCCTTCAACTGCTCTTTCAGTTCTTTCAATTCTGCCGGTGCCATTCTGTACGGGGGAATAGATATCGGCTGAGTATCTGGAAGCAAATCAATAGTAAAATCTATCTCCCACTCTGGAGGAAGGCCTGGAAGCTCATCTGGGAATACATCCGGAAATTCATTAACCACGGGAACTGACTGAAGAGTCGGCGTTTCTGCTGTCAAGTTTTGTACCCGAACCAGATGATAAAAATAACCCTTTCTGATCATTTTCTTCGCCTTAAGGTATGAAATAAACTTACCTTTCGGCGATGCTGTATTACCGGCCCATTCTATAACTGGCTCCCCGGGAAACTGGAAACGAACTACCTTATTTTGGCAGTCAACATTGGCATAACAGGAGGCTAGCCAGTCCATTCCCATAATAACATCGAACTCGACCATATCTAACTCCACCAGATCTGCCTTAGTGTCACGGCCACATACAATTACAGAACAGTTTTTATATACCTATTTTGCTACAATAAAGTCCCCAATCGGTGTGGCTACCTCAAACGGCTCTATAGGATTAGACGTTATACCAATTTTACTAGCAACCAGAGGCGAAATATATGACAAAATCGAACCTGGATCAATCAATGCATACACAGACCGAGAGAAAACCAATAATGTACCTGTAACGACATTAGGCGATGCCTCCTGATCCTGGCGGCTGGACAGAGCATAAATGCGGTTCGAAGGACCGCTAGTACCAGAAGCTCCACCACGGCCTCTGCCGCGACCCGCTGGTGCTGAAGTACCTGGCCCCGTAGGGCGCATAGCCACTGATGAAGATGAAGACCCGGCGGCTGATCCGGTAGGCTGCGCTACACCACCCGAACTACCCTTATACGGGCAATCTCTCACAGAATGGCCCTGACGGCCACAAGAAAAACATGCACCGGTGGCTCTGTAGCACTCTCCCGGATGGTATCTACCACAATAGGAACACTGAGGCCTAGGTGGCCTCGTCTGACCAGAACCCTGTCTGTCCGCGAACTTGAAGCCCTGGAGCTCTGACCTGCTCCTGAATACCCTGGGCTATCAAATTTGCGACCTGTAGGCTGTGGAGGTGCGCTCTGTGCCGGTTGGGATAGATGTCTGCTAGACTGCTGCGGCTGCTGAGGCTGTCTGCCCCGAAAACCTCCAGAATACCCAGATGATCTGGCCCTCTTGGGCTGTCTCCGATCCTGGCTCCTATCAGGCTGACGCTCCCTATGCCGGTCCTCCATGCCCTGGGCGTGCGCCTGAATCCGGGCAATATCCATGCCGGGCTGAGCAGCCAATACCAAACAGCTGTCGACAAAATAACGGTCCAGCCCCATAATGTACCTGTGCATCCTGTCAGCCATAGTAGCTACCACAGCAGGTGCGTATCGGGCCAATGAGTCGAACTCCATACTGTACTCTCGAACACTGCGACCCCTCTGTCTCAGCAATAAGAATCTGTCAGCCCTGGCCCGCCGTAACTCCGGAGGCAGAAAATGACTAAGAAAAGCCAGAGAAAAATCATCCCAAACTGCTGGGGGAGCGCCGTCACCCCTAGATAACTCCCATGACTCGTACCAATTAGCCGCCACATCATACAACCGGTACGAGGCCAACGCAACTGACTCTGTCTCGGAAGCATTAATCAGCTGTAAAGTGCGCCGCATCTTCCTGATAAACTCCTCAGGATCCTCCTCGGGCTTAGTCCCGAAGAACTCTGGAGGACCACAAGTCAAGAACTCACGGGCTCTCGAAATGTCACCCGTGTAAGCCCGATCACCTCCCAGTCCGTGCCCCTGAACCTGTCCTGCCAGAAGTCTGGTCAATAGCTGGACTGCCTCTCTCATGGACTAATCCTCTGTGCCTGGCCGTAGAGCTGGGGGCTCAGGTACTGGAATCTCGGGAGCTGGCGGTGGAGCCGCCCCTCGACTTGCAGCTGCTGCTGCTCCAATCTCCTCTACAAGTGGCGGTGTGGAAGAGCCCTCTGCCGGGGGCAAAATATCAGGAGCTGATGTCACGACCCAACCCCGTAGGCCGTGGCTAGTGCCCGATCTGGGCACTCAAACACATTCTAGTATATGGCAGAAGCCGACAAGGCTTTATTTCGAATTTAGATAATTTCCAGAAAAATTTTGGGAGAGTTTCCTTTGTTTTACGGACTATCCCATATACCCTGCACGCAGAAAATACCAACAAAGGCCACACAGGGCCAACAAGCAATATTTAAATATATGCGGACCGGCCGCCGCGGCGAATGGGATCGCCCAAACACAACATATACACACATCCGTACAGAAAGACCCCAACCCACAAACATGTCCACAGACCTCTAAACAGACCAACAGAATCATATGACGGGACAGGGCCCCGCCGTACCCATGAACGAGAATATACATATATAGAAGTGACAGACTATACCAAAAGATGGCTCTGAATAAAAGAGCGCTCCAAAAATAGTAGAATGAGATCCTAAGCGGACGGATCAGCAAACCTGTCGTCGGTACCTGCGCGACATGTAAACGCAGCCCCCGAAGAAAGGGGGTCAGTACGAAATAGGTACTGAATATGTAAAGCCTGAATTACAGAAACAAACTCATAACTGGTGCAGAACATACAGAAAGTAAACAGAAAATCCAAAGTATCGGATACATAATTTCAAAACATGCAGAGTGTGTACAGAAACATATGTCATATCAAATCCGGCCCCTGCCAAGGGACTCGGCAGACAGAACGTGGCCACCCTCCCGACGCTGGTGCCACAACACAGAAGAATCAGAATAGGGGTATAACCCCGTAGCATAGTATGTCATATTAAATGGCCATAGCAAATCATATCAGAACAAGCGGACATGGCACATCATACTCCACAAACCCATGTACGCAAATACCTGCCCCCTCACATCGAGGCACGACGAACAATGCAGAGGATCACGCTTGACAACATATCCTGGCCCGGGCTCAGTGTGGGAAACATTGGGGCATCCACGAATGGAGTAGTGAGAGACTAATGCAATTTAAAAATATCATAAATGTTTTCAAAGACTCGGTGGAGCGTATCAAAGCCAAACAAATCCAATGGAGTTGGACGGGATCATAATAGATGCATTTCGGATATCATAATAAATTACAGAAGTATAACCTTCCTGAAGTCGTTCCGAGTGTCAAAATAATTTACAAGACTTAATAGAATATTTAAAACAATATTCGTTAGGTAATTAAAAAGGGTAGTCAAAACGTTTCTTTCAAAAATCGCTTAAAAAGAAAGCTTTAGTACATTAAGGGCAAAACCCGGAATAGTGGGCCCGCCTCGGGACAAACAAGGCAGCGGGCTCAAATTGTGCCCTCTAAGCTTATGGGGTCACCTAAAAAGGTTCTACAAACATTCTATGACTTTCCAAGTAATTTAGAGCAAAGTTGCATTATTTCATGCAAAGCGTTCTAAATGATTCAATTCTACTGAAGGAAAAACTGAAATTTTCTCTTGCGGATTCCGAGGGCCAAGAAGTCTTTCGAGGCCCGGATCCAACCCTAACACACTAAGGGCATGCCAAGGGAAAAATTGGGGTTGCTTTACATACCTTTCAAGCTCCTCACGCCTTTCCAAACTCACTTCCCGTTTCGTCAAAAATCTGCAATTGGTCAAGTTTACCAATTGTGAGTTATGAATACCAAAGTTTCAACTTAATGCATAATTGTCTATCGAAATTTCGGCAGCACTTCCCCTATACATATAGCACCCCCGAGAATTCAACTCGGTTAGAAACCATCAACAACAACCCAAACGACAACATCAACATCAACAAAGAACATTAAAAACACAAATATCCTTCAACTAGTCATCTTTTTCACAAGTTGCCATAACCTTCATTCTAACCCAAACTTTCAAACTAATATCAATAATTTTAAATTCATCAACAATCAAGATCATCACCATATAGTTCTAGAAAAATTTCATATCGTTTTCCTTAAGTTATACACTCGATATACATAATATACAACTTTCCATCAAAGTCATAACTTGTGCAAAACATCAAATCTTTGGCATACAACTTCATAACATGTTTCCAACTTCCAAATTCATCAATGATCATCATAATTAACAACCAAACAACTTCATTTCCTTAATGTCGGAAAACCATACTAAAACGACATAAGTTTCTACATTCCAATTCAATACAAACTTATATCATTCTAACTTCATTTACATTACAAACATCACAATAACACACTAACATACTAAACAACTTAATTCATTTCCATCCCAAGTTCAATACACCACACGGCCATAAGCCCTTTTTGTCAACTTCAACTAAATCATTCAACTTCCAATTCCAATATGCATTTCATCACAACCACAACTAGAATATAACATGAATTCAACACATTGTGGCTATACCACTTATACATACATACGGCTACAAGCCATATTCCAAACCCACTTTGCAAACTTCCATTTTTCCATACAATCAACACATTTCTACATACTACAACACAAACAAAATTCTTACCTTTTCCTCAAGTCTTCTTCACTTGGAGATGTGATCTTTTTGAAGAATCTAAAGCTTCTCCCTCCAACCCAACTATACCAAGATACAAAAGAACCTTAACTTAGTAGGAATTTAACAAGAAATTAATTTTTAAGACAAGATTTTTGCTAGCCAATTTTCCATGGCAAACCCGAACCCTCCTTGCTCTTTTTTTTTTTCCTTTTGTTTGTTCTTGATCTTTAATGTCTTGAATCTTCTAATTATATAATTAGAAGACTTGGTCACATGACCAAGCACATGACCAACTAAAATGGGCTTGGGTCAAGGCCTTAGGTGGCCGGCCATGGTCCTTATTTTGGGCCTCAATTTCAATTCAATTTTTGAGCCCAATAGCTTGTGAATCATATTTTGTAATTCCCGAAACTAATTTCCAAAATTCCAAAATTGCCCTTAGCCTTGTCCCACACTTCCATGACTCTATTCTTTCATGCATAACTTGTATGTTCAACAAACTATCAAATTTGACCTTACATCTCAAAAATCCAATATATATCAAGTTTTTCCAAACGTGTGAGAACACGGGATATAACACGTGAGGACCCTGAAACCAACCTATACGTCTTCATAATTAGAACCAAGGATGTTGTAAATAATAAATAAAGGTGCATCCTCGAGAAGAAATAAATAGGTCTTATGAGAGCGACGAAGAAATTTTAAACTCTTGAGATTTAACCAGGAGAATGGATGTGAACCCATGATTGGTATGTCTATTTAAAGGAAGAAAGTGCCTCAAGAAGAGATTTTTAGCGTCAAAAGGGATTCTCACTCGTAATGGAACACTCCAAGGTTTCCTAACCTAAGAGTAAAGGATGACTAATGGAAATATGCATTTTACAAATAAAAGAAACTATGAGAACTAAAGGAGAAGGTTAATGAGTCAGTAGTCTTTCCCAAGGGAAGACAAATTGAAATTATAAGACATTAGTTGTGTGAAAGATGCAAAGATGCGATCATGAAGGAAACAGAGAAAATTCGAGATATATACATATATATATGTGTGTGTAAAAGTTGTAGTATCATAAATGAAGGTGAAGACTCGGCGAAAGAAGAAAGGAAAGGGTGTACTTTGTGAGGATTTCACGATAAGAACAAGAACCAACAGAACACTAGAAGGACTATGATGCATAACTGTGATGCAACCAAGTAGTTAAGAAGAATTACGGGACAAAATGAGCTAAGCTAATGAAGGGACGAGTTGTGGGAATGGATGGTGTGGAATATCAACTTTTAATGGTATAGTATAGACATAAATCGAAATTAGGAACCTAGAGCAAGGAGAATTTCAAGGATATTAAGAATATAGTCATGGAGAAAGGCTAGGGTTGAAGAAGCTTGGTGAAGTCGAACACTCCATAAGAGGCCTAATGAATTCCGATGTCCCCATTAATTCATTAGCTTAGAGGACTACAGGTCATTAAAGGTAGAGGTGAAAAGACAATAGAGAAGGCATCTGAATTGTATCCTGTCACACCCTAATCTCGCTAGGGTGTGATGGGCACCCGACCCCATATTCCGAGCCGAGCGAACCCGCTGACTCTTTTTACACTCCTAATCTCTTAAATCACAAAATGAAATACATAGTAAAGGCTTTTAGAAACATTCCTTTTATCGTTCTCAAGTCAAGTAAAATCTGTAATCATACGAAACTCATAACATGATGCATAATGACACATCGGCTGGTGAAACGACTTACAAGATTGACATTCTATACCCACGACTCTGTTTGCAAAGTCTCTAACATAAATCAGAAATCATAACATATATACTCTGACTCGGCAACACTCCGGAAGGAAGTGGAGCTCGCCAATCCCGCTGAAACACCTTTTAGCAAAGTCTTCTACTCATCTGGGTATACCTGCGCGGCATGAAACGCAGCCCCCGAAGAAAGGGGGTCAGTACGGAATATGTACTGAGTATGTAAAGCATGAAATACAGTAAAGCGGATCACAACTGAAACAGAGATTTACCAAAAACAAGTATGACCTTTAAAAACATCAATGCACTTGCCTTTTTGAAATAAAAATCATGTATATCATCATCATATATCATATATACATATAACGTGCCCCGGTCCTCTAGTGAGGGACGCGGTAAAATCATGTATGTCAATATCATGTATCACATATGCATGTAACGTGCCCCGACCCTCTAGTGAGGGACGCGATGAATAGAGTCATCATATGCCATCCTGGCCGCCATCCTGTCATCATATCATATCATATATATATATATATATATATAACGCGCCCCGACCCTCTAGTGAGGGACGCGGTGAACAATGCAGGGGAGTGCGCACGAGAACATGCCCTGGCCCGGGACGCAGTGAAAGATACATTGAGGCATGCACGAGCAGAGTAGTGAGAAACCATATGCACTTTAAATCATATCTGAGACTCAATGGAATAATCAAAACAAACCATCATTTGAAAATCGAGACAATAGTCGTATGAAATACCTTTCGAATGTCACTGCGGATTATATCAAAATAGAACTCTGGAATCATATGTACGTATCAAAATATTTCAAAGACTCAATAGAATAATCAAACATGCTATCATTTGAAAATCAAGACATTAGTCATATCAATTATCTCTTGAATGCCATTCGGAAACATATCAAATAGAACTTCGGACATCATAGATACGCATCAAAACCATATGAAATAGCTTATGGAAATCAAGAACGTTAGCCATCCTAGTGGCTCTAAGAGTAGGAATTTCTTTGGAATCATATACATAGAGTTTGTTCATTTCACAAAGACCATGACAAAAAGAAAGAAAGGGACGAGCCTTAACATACCTGTTCGACCGCCTATAAGCTATGCTTATTCGTCCAAGCTTGTAAGTCTACATTTAAAAGGATTCATACTTACGTTATACTCTATCATCGCATATTTGTACCATATTTCAAATTATACTATTTTATATTCTGCCAAAAATCGGGCAGCATCTCCCCTGTTTATATGCCAAGCCCGAATTCCAATTCAGCAACCAACAACATCAACAAAAATACCAATAGTATTAACATCATTTCCAATACCAACTTATGTCATAAAACTGCCCGCACACTGTTTCCTAAATTCCTCCACCAACCATTTTGTGGTATAACTATTTAATAATTTTATTTCCGTAAAGAAGCTGAAATTAATACCAATAACGTTAATAACAACATCCTCCACATTTTACAAGTTAAATACATTTATTATCATCCAAAATTTTCTTCAAGTTTCATTACAAAATTCACAACACCAACAAACGAATTTATCAGGCTATTCTCTCAGTGCTAATCCGTCGAAAATCTAAATAAACTCGTTAACAATGAAAAGGAACCTTTTTCATACCTTAAGCATGCATCCACCACGTTATCACTCTTCCCCTTGGTTGATTTTTAGCTCAAATTGAAGACAACGCAGCGTACAACACTTTTCCCTTCATGGGCTTTGGGATTCGGGGCTTAGACTTCGATCAAAATTGGTTTTTCTTCTCCAAGAATCTTTTTCTCTCTCTCCCCAGAATTTTCTGGGCGTTCCTGGTCTTAAAATGAGGAGGAAGGACGAAATTTGCACTTATAAAGACATGGGTAATGGGCCTAACCCGGTTGGGCTCAGATTGGGCCTAGTCCACTAACCCTTCTGCCTTAAAACGTCCATATCTCCTTATTCCGACGTAACCTGTGGACCCACGACCTATGGTTGAAAATATAATTCAATTATCTACAACTTCTATTTCTTCGTATTTATTCCAAATTCCAAACTTATAATACCGTTTTTGCCCCTCGAATTCAGATCACCCGAAAACGTTACTTAAAAATATTTGTTTGGAGGACTGCCACTTTGATTCGGCTCAAGGGTCCTTCTTGAGTTGTGTTCAACTTCACATATGTGCTTCATATAACTTGTCATGTGTCCTAAAAAAATCTTGACGTGTGGGCCCCACCTCAGCTTATGAGTAATCCGACGTACAAAAGTACGGAATACAACATTATCAACGTGAGTTTAAATTATGTGGCAACAACATGATTGTCAATTTTGAGGAAGCGCATGTCACGCTAATGCTCTGAATATGCGGGATATAACATCTTCCCCCCCTTTAAAAACATTCGTCCTCGAATGTTCAAACTAGTCTTGTAGTCTGTCCATACTCCTATTCTCGGGTACATCCCGTTATCGGATCCTTCTTCCTTTGATGCGGTTATACCGTAATAAGCATGTTTGATACTCCAATATCTTGTCAATATTTGCCCCCTTCATTGGAATATCGCTCATTTCTTTTATTCCTCACAAATTATTTTTAGTCCGATCTTAAAAGATTCCCTTCAATCACTCTATTCCTTTGCTGACTAACCTCTGGATCTTATTGAACTCGTTTCTACAAAATTTCTCGCTTCGAACTACATCTATTCGTCATATCTGAGTGCGTTTAGAATCTTTGCGTTATATTCACTCGCTTTCTCCTTATGAATCTTACCTTACGGTGTCTTCAAAAAAAATCCACACTTCTATCTTCAATCCTTACTTTCAATTTTAAGCTCAATACGTTCCTTTCGTCGATTCCCTTAATGTACATACTGAAATGTATAATGATAACGGCTGTATCATTTCCGTATAAATTTCATTTTTTGTTTTAGGGCCTATACTTGTCATATCCTGGAGTTCGTCATTCCAATCTCTACACTTATACTTTCTTTACTCGTTTCCCCCCTTTTAGGTCTTACTTATGTCATTCGCCAATCCATTTCCTCACTTCCAATCTTAAATTCATGTATCCCTTTCCTCAATTCCCCTTTCATACCACATCATATTCATGCTATTTCCCATAATTTATAGTAGCCGTAATTCACGTGCGAAGTCTTAAGGGATGCATTTTACTTAGCTCAATCGATAATTATGGGTTAATGTCTACCTCTGCTCCACTTAACAACTCTGTCTCATGGGGATACTTAGAATACCAGTATGTCAAACCGTCCGTACCCTCCATGTAGTGTCACTTATCCCATTCTTCAATAGTCAGCATTCGCTGGCAGCGTCATCTTCCCCTTTTCTTTTCCATCTCAAGCTATTCCTCTCGCCCCCATGATCGACTCACAGTGACCGTAACGTATTTCCCTTAACCGCCATCTGTCTTATCAGGGATTTAAGTCCCATGCGCAACTAATACCCTTTGTGCGTCATACTTTTTTTTTCTTGTATCGTACTCAGCATTGATTTCAACGACAATTATAATCATATCTTTACTTGGCATTGATGATATCCTTACTTTATCGCCTTATTGTCATGTGGGGAACTCGCAACTCATAGCCACATGTCTCTTCCCAGCTTATTCCTTTAGGTACTTTATCTGTCCTGTCTTAGTATAGGGTATCCATAGGAGACGCATCCTCCATTTTCCATAATATAACTACTCCTTAAGTTTGTGTACTTCACATATTTCCTTTTCCTTTATACCCATACTTACTCCATTTTATAATTAATCCTTTATTCTTCGCACAAGGGACCTTATTCTTAACTCCGTACTGCTTTGTCCTTCAAAATATATTACTTCTATACAATCCATTCTTCGCTTTCCCACACTCATCCTACTCATTCCCTCTCATCTTTATTATGCTGATCCTTTCCTAACAAGGTCTCATAAACTTTCCTATCCACTGGTTCATGGCTCGCGTATTGGTTTCACACTTGCATTCACTCTCTATTCATGTAGGACATGTCACCTATTTAGTCGTCTCCTCGCTATACTTTATTTGCTTTGCATTATAGTTCTTGTTACGTTCTCGCCTTTAATTGGAATACTTATAAGGGCATCCATTTCCGACGCTTACTCTTCCGGTTCCCATTTTGACATATCTCTGTCTTTTATGACTAACAGCGTTATTAACCTTTTCTAATTTACTGTGCCGATTCATCACCCTCGTTCTTTCCTTGGTGCGTAATCGGTTTCCTACCGCCGATTTATTAAAGCGTCCTTCTTACTCCTTTGGTTAGAGATTCCCAGTTACCTCCTCCCTAAATACTCTCCCTTTTCCTTCGATCAAGCCGTTAGTATATTTAATTTTCCTTAGGGTCCTCCTTCCTTGAGTAGCTTTCTCCTCTTGTTATTTGTGGTATCAACTCCGAAGTTTGTAAAATATCCTTCTATACACGTGAATCGGTTCCATTCCTAAGTCACTCTCTAGGAAGGCTTCTCTATGTCCGAGGCAACCACGCCAACCTGGCTGCGCATTTATCCTTTTATAAATATATCCTTCAAGAATTGGAAATCTATAAACATCATAGCAAGGCCTAACCATACTTCTTCTTACTTTCCATTTCTCATCTTGGTCAGGTCTGAACTCCAATGAAGAAGGCGTGTCAAGGGTGTTCGATTTCACGCCCCTGAAGATAAGAATCAAACGTGGGTTGTCGTATGTTCATACTCTGCTGCAGAATGGGGTGTCTTGAAAGAACCGCTGACATATAGTTATAGTTGAAATGGCTTTAACTTCGATGAAAAATAATGGAGTACCAAAGCATCTATGGGTTGAAGCATTCACTACTGCAGTGCATTTAATCAACGGATTGCCATTTTCTGTCATCAACATGAAATCTCCCTTTTCTTCTCTTTATGGTCATGATACTTTTCAGGGGGAGATCACTACTCTTTCTGAGACATCTGATTAGGTTACTTTAAGAAATCTTCAGGGCACAGTTCGGATAGTGCAGTTCAAGGTGCCAATAATTCACCTTCGAACATCATTCTATCTCTGTTTGCCGCCTCAAGCGAGCACGTTATGGCCTTAAACAAGTACCCAACCTATACAAAAAGCTATAGCTGTCCACTATAGGAGCTTCCTCTTGCAATCCCTTATTTAGTATATCACGAAATCATGAAGCGAACTTGTTCCATTTAATATCTTCTTTTATCTAAATTCATTTATTCCATACTACCACACCTTATTCCCTTTACTTACCATCTACTCACTTTATTTCTTTTCCCATTATCGTTGCATTAGGATCTTCCAATCTTAACTTGTAGTGGAAACAACATCAACTTACCTTGTAACGTTTGTACCATATCCTTTGTTTTGTCCCTTAAACTCTGTTATCTTGTTTAATCAATGCCTTCCATACACCGTAAGGTTGGTTGCCGGGATACATATACCCACTGATATTGCCATGTATGGGACATCACATGCATAAGCATATATATAATTACTACCATCTCGCTTACAAAATATTTCCAACACTATTCAAGCTTACCCTAATTCTAGAGTTGGGATGCACCTTCTTTCTCTTCACCGGTCTAGTCCGCCTCACCCTACATGACCTTTTTAATATTTCTAACCACTTCGCACACCTAATTTTCCTTTAGATTACTTTAGCTTTTCATTTTTCTCTTATGTCCGAATTTACAGAATTTTTTAGGGCACTTCCCAGGGGGTCACCCATCCTAAGATTTCTCTCACCCCAGCACGCTTAACCTCAAAACTCGAATGAAATTCAGTTCATTAATGCTGATATAATCGCATCCACCTCCCCACATGACCTTCATTACATGATCTGGAGCAAATGGAAGTCTTAACAGATTCCGAGACATTCTCGTAACACATCTATCCTTTAACAATTACTATTTTAGCCTTTTCAATCCCCAATGTTCACCATTTCACTTATGTGTATGGCTACCTTTCACCTTGGATTTCCAGATTCCTAATGGTATGGAACACACCTTCGTCGCCGTTACTTATAAGTACTCGGGTATCAGCCTGTTTAGATTCCCACTCACCATTCCTGCATAATAATCTATAGCAAAACTGATTGTTGACTTTCCCTGAATTCCCCAACAAACCTTGCTCCTACTAAACCTCGAATGTTATCCATTTTAATTCTTCGGACTACTACCCGTCTTTCTTGCAATCGTTCTTCATGCCATGCCAAATCCATAACCCTTTTGAAACAACGCATCTCACTTGTTGTCTATTTACAATATTTCCTTCCCACGCTTCCTCTTGTTGGGCGTACCTAACTAAATGACCTGATTTTGAAAAATTCTGACGGAGTCTCCGTTACAATTCTCATTACCCAAGTCTGTATGCAGCAAATACCAATAATGCCTCACAGGGCATGTATGTGTATATACGACATATCCCAGCAACCAAGGGCTCCCAATTTCAGATAAAAGAACAAATATATCAAAACTTACCTCTGTGACTTCACATATCGTTACTCACTTTCTCCCGTCGATACTATACTTCTGCTAAAATCAAAAGTTAGCATAGGGGATCTCATTTCCTATGACTTGGCTCTATTGCACGATCTAAGACAGAACGAAGGTCAATGATCCCTAAATGCCCTGTAGCCTCCTGGTTATAAATGTGGCCGGCTTCACACCCATAAACATGACTCTACTGGACACGACTTTGCAGACAACCCCTAGGACGACCTGCTCTGATACCACTTTGTCACACCCTAATCTCGCTATGGTGTGATGGGCACCCGACCCCATATTCAGAGCCGAGCGAACCCGCTGACTCTTATTACACTCCTAATCTCTTAAATCACAAAATGAAATACATAGTAAAGGCTTTTAGAAACATTCCTTTTATAGTTCTCAAGTCAAGTAAAATCTGTAATCATACGAAACTCATAACATGATGCATAATGACACATCGGCTGGTGGAGCCGCTTACAAGACTGACAGTCTATACCCACGACTCTGTCTGGAAAGTCTCTAACATAAATCAGAAATCATAACATATATACTCTGACTCGGCAACACTCCGGAAGGAAGTGGAGCTCGCCAATCCCGCTGAAACACCTTCTAGCAAAGTCTTCTACTCATCTGGGTGTACCTGTGCGGCATGAAACGCAGCCCCCAAAGAAAGGGGGTCAGTACGGAATATGTACTGAGTATGTAAAGCATGAAATACAGTAAAGCGGATCACAACTGAAACAGAGATTTACCAAAAACAAGTATGACCTTTAAAAACATCAATGCACTTGGCTTTTTGAAATGAAAATCATGTATGTCATTATCATATATCATATATACATATAACGTGCCCCGGCCCTCTAGTGAGGGATGCGGTAAAATCATGTATGTCAATATCATGTATCATATATGCATGTAACGTGCCCCGGCCCTCTAGTGAGGGACGCGAGGAATAGAGTCATCATATGCCATCCTGGCCGCCACCTCGTCATCATATCAAATGCAGTGGAGTACGCACGAGAACATGCCCTGGCCCGGGACACAGTGAAAGATATATTGAGGCATGCACGAGCAGAGTAGTGAGAAACCATATGCACTTTAAATCATATCTGAGACCCAATGGAATAATCAAAACAAACCATCATTTGAAATTCGAGACAATAGTCATATCAAATACCTTTCGAATGTCACTGCGGATTATATCAAAATAGAAATTTGGAATCATATGTACGTATCAAAATATATAAAAGACTCAATGGAATAATCAAACGTGCTATCATTTGAAAAGCAAGACATTAGTCATATCAATTATCTCTCGAATGCCATTCGGAAACATATCAAATAGAACTTCGGACATCATAGATACGCATCAAAACCATATGAAATAGCTTATGGAAATCAAGAACGTTAGCCATCCTAGTGGCTCTAAGAGTAGGAATTTCTTTGGAATCATATACATATCGTCTGTTCATTTCACAAAGACCATGCCAAAAAGAAAGAAAGGGACGAGCCTTAACATACCTGTTCGACCGCCTATAAGCTATGCTTATTCGTCAAAGCTTGTAAGTCTACATTTAAAAGGATTCATACTGACGTTAGACTCTGTCATCGCACATTTGTACCATATTTCAAATTATACTATTTTATATTCAGCCAAAAATCGGGCAGCATCTCCCCTGTTTATATGCCTAGCCCGAATTCCAATTCAGCAACCAACAACATCAACAAAAATACCAATAGTATTAACATCATTTCCAATACCAACGTATGTCATAAAAAAAGCCCGCACACTGTTTCCTAAATTCCTCCACCAACCAATTTGTGGTATAACTATTTAATAATTTTATTTCCGTAAAGAAGCTGAAATTAATACCAATAACATTAATAACAACATCCTCCACATTTTACAAGTTAAATACATTTATTATCACCCAAAATATTCGTCATGTTTCATTCCATAATTCACAACACCAACAAACGAATTTATCAGGCTATTCTCTCTGCGCTAATCCGTCGAAACTCTAAATAAACTCGTTAACAATGAAAAGGAACCTTTTTCATACCTTAAGCATGCAGCCACCACGTTATCACTCTTCTCCTTGGTTGATTTTTAGCTCAAATTGAAGACAACGCAGCGTACAACACTTTTCCCTTCATGGGCTTTGGGATTCGGGGCTCAGATTTCGATCAAAATTGGTTTTTCTTCTCCAAGACTCTTTTTCTCTCTCTCCCCCAGAATTTTCTGGGCGTTCCTGGTCTTAAAATGAGGAGAAAGGCCGAAATTTGCACTTATAAAGACATGGGTAATGGGCCTAACCCGGTTGGGCTCGGATTGGGCCTAGCCCACTGACCTTTCTGCCTTAAAACGTCCATATCTCCTTATTCCGACGTCACCGGTGGACCCAAGACCTATGGTTAGAAATATAATTCAATTATCTACAACTTTTATTTCTTGGAATGTTTCCAAATTCCAAACTTATAATACCGTTTTTGCCCCTCGAATTCAGATCACCCGAAAATGTTACTTAAAAATATTTGTTTGGAGGATTTTCACTTTGATTCGGCTCAAGGGTCCTTCTTGAGTTGTGTTAAACTTCACATATGTGCTTCATATAACTTTTCATGTGTCCTAAAAAAAATCTCGACGTGTGGGCCCCACCTCAGCTTATGAGTAATCCGACGTACAAAAGTACGGAATACAACATTATCAACGTGAGTTTAAATTATGTGGCAACAACATGATTGTCAATTTTGAGGAAGCGCGTGTCACGCTCATGCTCTAAAAATGTGGGGTATAACATATCCGATACGTATAAGTACTTTGATTTGATACAAGAACTCAACTAGCAAAAAGGAAAATAAGTTAATCTATGCGATGAATCGAACTTCAGCATTATGCGGAATAGAGAGAGTTGTAGGATCGTTAAGCTCGGTCAGATGACTATCAAGACGGTTAACACTCGAAGGTTACTGATATATGAGAACATCCTTCAGAAGGGGGGAAGAAAAATTCAGTTCTAAGATGAGCTACAATATTTCAAAGTTCAAAAGATGGAAATATATTGAATTGCAGGAATCAAATTTCGAGATGAACCGATATGTCAATAATGCGCTAAAAAAAGTGAGAATGGACTAAATGCAAGTATATTATGAGACAAATGGGAAAAAGGAAGCATGACAAGATGATGAAGGTTTAGCGAATCAAAGAAAATAAGTTTCGTCGACGCGATACATTAGATGTCGCACTATGACTCGAATCATTTTCGCCAAAGAAATTTTTAGGTACATTTAGATATGCAGTAAAGTACTACAAGGGGTAACAGAAGGATTAAGAAAGGCCGCATGTGACCAGGGATAAGTATAACGGACAATCGGGATTGCTAAAAAAAACTTGTAGCACTAGAAGAGATAAAAGCCTTAAAAGAGGAAAAATTTATAGGCAGCTCAATAATCTTCAAAGGAGAGGTGCTATATCTGAACAAGAGAGTTTGTCTACTAGTAGAGAAATGAGGAGCAAGGCAAAAGAATACAATAATCAAGAGTGCTCACAGATTGGCATAGAGCCGTACCAATCATGAGTTAAGACCGTTTTAATGGCAACAGGTCCTAGGATGGTAGCTAGATACCAGTTGACCGCTCGGTGCATGCATAAGAACATGAGAATATGGAACTAATGAATGAGTTCGACAAAGAATTGGGTTAATATGAAAAAAGACTAATGAGCTCATAGTATAAGAACATGGAGATCAGGAACTAAATGAGGACAATTATTTCAAGAAATTAATGATAACATCGTATGCTTGCAAGCTATGACATTCGAGGACGAATGTTCCTAGGGGGAGGAAGGATGTTACACCCTGAAAATTTTTGCGTTACCAAGACTATAGACGGCTTAGTATGAGCCCAAGGGATAGTAAAGATATACAAGGATTAGGGATGACCGTATGGTGTAAATCAGTTAATACGTTACTTGATGAATAGCTCATGTAACTGTAAGTTAAGGTGGCGCTCACATGCCGGGAATTTATAAAGTGCATATGAAAAGTTAGATGAGTAGTACATGGGAAGTTGAGCAAGTCTTAAGCAGAACCCTAACGCCAAATATGGGCATAAGCCCTCCAAAAGGATGATATAAGGATACGTTTTCGGATGATCTGACTTAAAGAGGCCAAAACGCCTTTATAAGTTTGGAATTTGGAAACACACCAAACATAAAAGTTGTAGATAATTGAAATAGCTTTCCAACCATAGGTTGTGGGACCTCATGTAATATCGGTATCAAGAGTTATAACTTTTCTACTGAACGAACACGCAGACAGTAAAATAAGCCTACATGAACGCACCCAAAGCCTATGCGAACGCGAAGGGCCAATTCTGGGTCGGTGGAAACCGACTCTAGAACCTTATATAAGGGGGTTTACCCCCTCATTTTTATTCAAACACCCCTCCGAACTCCCCAAACTTTCTGGAATATTACCCCAACTTCCGTCCATCAAATTTTAGTACAAATTAAGTGGAAATCTCCGGATTTAGGTTCGGACAGCGTGTAGTTACAATTGTGATATCGTCTTGCAAGGTATCTTGACTTGGATTCAAGGCGGATATGGAAGATATTGCGTTTCTAGTGGAAGTAAAGTTATGAATCTTCCGTTAATATTGATTTAGGTTTATTTACGGAGATAAAGTTATTAAATAGTCGTATTACATGTTGGGTAGTTGGGAAATTTGAAAAACATCGTGTGGGATGTTTAATGGAATATATTGGTATGGATAATGATGTTGATAATTTTGGTATTGTTGTTGTTGATTGGTTTTTGATATTATGGTTTCGGGCTCGGCATAGAAACAGGAGAGATGCTGCCCGAATTTTGGCAGATTCTAAATGGATTTAAATTGAAGGCTTAAGATGAGCGTATGAGGATAAGCATAAAATTAGTGTGAATTATTTTATATGTAGATTACGAGACTACGAATGATCTTAAGTAAATGGCAAGACAGGAAGTAAGTTGGAAAGTCGACAAATACGCGTCCAGGTATGTTAAAGTTGTTCCTTCTTTTCTTAGCATGATTTCATATATGGTGAGAGCGTGATGAACCTTATGACTAGAGATTTGTCAAAATAAAGGTTGTCATATTGTTGCTTAGTTTCCGAGTGATATGTTATTCTTTCTGAGGGGCCATATCCCCTCCCTATGTCGTTGAGCCCATAGAGAGATCGAAGAGACGTGTACAGTATTAGTATTTTTCCACATATGCATGATATACTACATTATATACGTATATATACATTTTCTTTAGCCTAGCCACTTGGTCAGTGAGACAAATATGCCTAGGCTACGGGTCAGTGAGACAGATATGCCTGGCTTACGGGTCAGAGAGACATATATGCTTGGCCTACGGGAAAGTGAGATAGAATGCCTGGCCTACGGGTCAGTGCGACGGAATGCCTGGCCGACGGGTCAGTGAGACAGATTGCCTGGCTGATGGGTCAGTGAGAATTTCCAGTTGCCCGGCCACTTGGTCAGTGAGATATATAATAATATTATACTGCATTTCATGTGAGGCATGTCAGGTGAGATTTTTAGGGCATTCCTTGGCCTCCAGATTATATTATTTTCAGTTCAGTTTCAGTTATTCCATTGCCTTACATACTTAGTACATTGTTTCTTACAGACGTCCTTTCCCCTAAGGGCACCACATTCATGCAGCAGGTTCAGGTAGCCAGGCAGACGATCCAGCTCAGTAGGTCTTCCACTCAGCTGCAGTCAGGGCGCTCCACTTGGTTCGGAGCTGCAGTCCCTTTTGGTTTTCTATTTTGACATATATATATGGGTATAACGGGGCCTTGTCCTGTCCTTTCTACTGCTCGTTTTTCCTAGAGGTCTGTAGACAGTTGTATGTAGTTAGGATGTTATGTTGCCTTGTCGGCTCTCCTTTTTGTTGTACAACATACATAGCAGCCTCGTCGTCTTGCATAGTTGTGTATATATATTTTAGGTATGTGTGTGCCAAGTTCAGACAAGATAGTCAGCATTTATATATATATATATATATCCAGATTACAGCCTCACTGACTTGTTGGTATTGTTTGTGTGCAGGTAAGCCTTATCAGAGTTTCAGATTTAGAGTGGTACGCTCAGGCCTAGTTTGGCACCGAGTGCCGGTCACGCCGCTCCAGATTTGGGGCGTGACAAGTACCTTAGTCTTTGATGTTCCTATATCCATTTTTATGATTGTTGCTTCTGTTCTTGGGTCCTTAGATTTCATATATTGATGATGTTAGCTCAAAAGTTGTCTATTGGAGGTAGTACGACCTTATGTCACTTCGGGAGGTCTAGTTACTCATTATACTTATGCATTGCATTCATTATACATATGCATATTGACCCTTGACCAGAAGGTGTTATATATGCATACGTTATATGTATATGGGGTATGGGGAAAGGGACAGGCATTATATACACATTACGACCTGATCAGCTGGTGCACGGTGATGAGTATGATGATATATGGATCGGGCCGTATGTTCCTTAGCACTATTATATGATATATGGATCGGGTTGTACGTTCCTTGACGCTATTATATGATATATGGATCAGGCCGCACGTTCCTCGGTACTAACATATGGTATATGGATCGGGTTGTACGTTCCATAGCATTAACAGTTATATTATGACCTATGCATATCACACGCCCTTCGAGTCACTTTCATGTTATACAGAGTTATACAGATGTTTCTAGATGTTTAGCCACAGATCCATTTAGATATTTAGATTGGCTTTTATATTTCAGACGTCTCTTATGGTTCTTATGTACTTAATGTTTTTATACCTTAAATACTCGGTACATTATCCGTACTGACTCCCATATTGCTTGGGGGGCTGGGTTCATGGCCGCAGGTTCAGGTAGACAGACAGGCGGTCCAGCTCATTAGGACTTCCACTCAGCGACAGTCAGTGCGCTCTACTTGATCCTTGGCGGCAGTCTATTTTGGTATGCCATTTTGAGATGTATATGCATATATGGGTATGGCGGGGCCCTGTCCCGTCCTTTCTACAACCTTCTGATCCATTAGAGGCCTGTAGACAGTGATATGTAGTTGGCACGTGATGTAGAGTTTTCGGCTCCTATGCTTTTGTGTACAACATATGTAGCGGCCTAGTCGGCTTGCACTGGTCTTTATATATATATATTTTTATATGTATAAGATGGTTGATAGTTCTTGATGCATAGTTCTTGATATTGTTTTTGTACGAGTCAGCATGGTTCAGTTATAAGTCATATGGGCCACCCAGTTATTCAGTGATGTTCGTGTACGAGTATAGGGGTGCTTGGTTAATAGAGGTCAGGCACTCGTCACGACTCATCGGTTAGGTCATGACAGAAGTGGTATTAGAGTAGTTCTGTCCTAGGGTTGTCTACAGACCATGTCTAGTAGAGTCTTATTTATGGGTGTGTCATGCACCACACTTATGTACAGGAGGCTGCAGGACATCTAGGAAATTGTCATTCCTTCTCTCTTAGATCTTGCAATAGAGCCGTGTGTTAAGAGTTCCCTTTCTAATAATTTGTTCCGATTTCAGCGATGCCTCACAAGAAAGGTACAACTGCCCAGAAGAGCAAGGGAGTGGCTGGTGAGGCCACTAGCCATACTTAGCGGGATACCAGGGCTCGGGGAAAGTCTTAGAGTGAGAGCCCATCTCAGAATTTGTATACTCCGCCTCGAGCACCTGCCCTAGTGCCCCCAGTCCCTCAGCCAGATGCACAGGGCCATGATATATGGGATGCTATACAGTTATTGACCCGATTGGCAGCCGCTTAGGCTTAGCGTCAAGGAGTTGGTGTTGATCAGGCAGACCGAGCTGGTAGTGCGAGGATCAAAACTTTCCTCAGATTAGATCCTCTAGAGTTCTTCGTGTTGAGGCAAAACATGGATCATCAGGACTTCGTGATAGTATGCAGAGCACTTTGAGGGTTATGCACACTGATGAGGCCGAGTCAGTGGAGTTGGCTTCTTTTAGGCTCCATGAGAGAACGCCACTCTAGGGGAGAGAACACCCCTCTAGCTATTTGGCGAGAGTTTTTAGACCCCTTTATTTGTCATTATTTGCCGCCAGAGGTTCGGTGGGCTCGAGCAGATTAGTTTTTACACATTCAGTAGGGCAGTGTGAGTGTTCAGGAGTACAGTGTATATTTTGATTCATTGGCTAGATATGCCCCAGCCATGGTGGCTGAGATGGATGATCGAGTTCATCATTTTGTTGCTGATCTAGGACCACATTTTGATTGATGAGTGTACGACAGCTGTGTTACCGCCGGGTATGGATCTTTCTCGTATACATGCATATGCACAGAATCTGGAAGATCATAAGTGTCAGCGGAGGATAGAGAGTGAGCGTGACCGGGGCCATGGTAAGAGGGCTAGGTCTTTAGATATGGTTGGTATGTTCAGGGAAGGGCAGAGACAGCAGCATTCCCGGTATCAATTTCATTCAGCAGGGAGTGCACCTCCGTAATTTTCAGGCCAGAGATTTGATCAGCATTTTATTTTCGAAGAGAGTCAGAGTTCTAGAGCTTTAGGTTCTCAGTACAGAACGGAATCAGGACAGGTGAGACCACCCTTGCCACGGTATGCCCAGTGCGGTAAGTTACACATTGGACAGTGTCGATTAGGATCTGATGTTTGTTATGCTTGTGGCTAGCCAGGCCATAAGATGAGGGAGTCTCCGACGAGGGGTGGTATAGGTACTATTCAGCCTGCAGGGTCTGTATCTGGTTCTCTTTATCTGTACGCCATCTAGGGCATGATTTTTAGGCACCAGCAGACGCGGTAGAGGAAGGAGTAGAGCATCTAGTTCGAGCGGTCCTCAGAATCGCATTTATGCATTAGTTGGTAGACAGGATCGTGAGTCGTCTTCTGATGTTGTCAAAGGTATACTATCAGTTTCCTCCTATATTGTAGAAGCACTGATTGACCCAGGTTCCACTTTATCATATGTTACTCCATTTGTTGCTGGTAAGTTTGGGATACAGCCTGGATCGATTAAACTGTTTGAGGTGTCTACACCAGATGGTGATCCAGTTATAGCTAGGTGAGTATATCGAGGCTTTGTAGCGATAGTTTATAATCACCATACGCTAGCTGATTTTATTAGGTTAGACATGATTGATTTTGATGTTATTATGGGTATGGATTGGTTGGCTTCTTATTATGCTAATGTTGATTGTAGAACAAAGATAGTTCGATTCTAGTTTCCCAAAGAGCCAGTCCTAAAGTGGAAGGGTAATGCTGCTTTACTATGGAGTAAGTTTATTTCCTACCTTAAGGAAAGAAAGATGATCATAAAAGGTTATATTTATCACCTAGTTCAGATACAAAATGTGCAGGCAGAGTCACCGACCCTTCAGTCGGTCCTTATGGTCAATGAGTTTCCAGAGGTACTTCCAGATGAGCTTCCAGGCATTCCGCTAGAACGGGAGATTGATTTTACTATTGAGATATTGCCAGATACTCAGCCAATATCTATTTCCCCTTATAGAATGGCGTCTGCGGAGTTGAAAGAATTAAAGGGGCAACTGAGGGATTTACTTGAGAAGGGCTTTATTAGGCCCAGTATATCGTTGTTGGGAGCATCGATATTATTTGTAAGAAAGAAGGATGGCTCTTTGCGAATGCGTATTGATTACCAGCAATTGAATAAAGTGACTGTAAAGAATAAGTATCCACTTCCAAGGATTGATGACTTATTTGGCCAACTGCGGGGTGCTAGGTATTTCTCAAAGATAGACTTGAGATTAAGGTATCATCAGGTTAGGATGAAGGAGGAAGATATTATGAAGACGGTATTAACGACTAGATATGGGCACTATGAGTTCCGTGTCATGTCATTCGGGCTAACTAATGCTCCAGCTGTATTCATGGACTTGATGATTCGTGTATCCATACCCTTCGTCGATCTGTTTGTGATTGTGTTTATAGATGACGTTCTGGTCTATTCATTGTCAGAGCTTGAGCAGGCAGATCATCTATGTGCAGTGCTTAGAGTTCTTCGAGATAGAGAGTTATATGTGATGTTTTCTAAATGTGAGTTCTGGTTGAACTCTGTGGATTTTCTCGGTCACATTATTTCAGATGAAGGCATTAGGGTTTTCTTCTCTTTCAGCCCCATTGACCAAGCTGACTCAGAATTCAGCTAAGTTCCAATGGACGGATGCATGTGAGCGGAGTATTCAGATATTGAATTACAAGCTAACCTCAGCACCCGTCTTTACTCTTCTAGAGGGAATAGATGGTTGTGTGACATATTGTGATGCTTCAGGTATTGGGTTAGGTTGTGTATTAATGCAACACAGTAAGGTTGTTGCTTATGCCTCCAGACAGCTGAAGAAGCACGAGAAGAATTATCCGACCCACGATCTTGAGTTAGCTGCAGTGATCTATGCCTTGAAGATGTGGAGACACTACTTATACGGTGTTCATGTTGATATTTATATTGATCATAACAGCCTCCAGTATATATTTAAGCAGAATGACTTGAATTTATGTCAAAGGCGATGGTTAGAGTTGTTGAAAGATTACGACGTTGATATTCTGTACCATCCTGGAAAGGGTAATGTAGTAGCTGATGCTCTTAGTCATAAATCCATAGGCAGCCTGTCATATATGCAGAAAGAGAAAAGGGAGATAGTCCGCGAGGTTCGTCAATTAGCTAGCCTTGGAGTTCGGCTGTTAGATTCAGGTGATTCAGGAGTTATGGTTCAGGACACATCATTGTCATCCTTAGTAGCACACATAAAGGAACGTCAGTACGAGGATCTTGTTTTAGTTCACTATCGGGATACAACTCCTCAGAAAGAAAAGACATCCTTCGTGATCACAGGAGTTGGAGTACTCAGGTATCGAGATAGATTTTTCTGTCTTAATATTGAAGGCCTCCGTCGACAAGTTATGGGGGAAGCCCACTATTCTCGCTATTCTATTCATCCAGGAAAAAAATGATGTACCATGATCTCAAAGAAGTTTATTGGTGGGATGGTATGAAAAGAGATATAGCAAAATTCGTCGCTCAGTACCTGAATTGTTAGCAAGTTAAGATAGAGCACCAGAAGCCCGGAGGTTTATTACAGGCCATGGAGATTCCGACATGGAAATGGGAGGTAATCATTATGGATTTCATTACAAGTTTGCCCCGTACTCCGCGGAAGTATGATTCAATATGGGTCATAGTTAATAGGCTTACAAAATTAGCTCACTTCCTGCCTGTCCAAACTACTAATTCCGCTGAAGATTATGCTAAGCTCTATCTTAGGGAGATTGTACAACATAGTGGTGTTCCTATAGCCATCATTTCAAATAGAGGGGCGCAGTTCATAGTAAACTTCTGGAGATATTTTCAGAATGGATTGGGGACTCAGGTGAGTCTTAGTACTGCATTTCATCCATAGACAGATGGACAAGTGGAACATACTATACAGACACTTCAAGATATGCTGAGAGCTTGCATACTTGACTTTCGAGGTAGCTGGGACGATCATTTGCCTCTTATTGAGTTTGCATATAATAACAGTTACCATTCCAGCATCAAGATGGCTCCTTATGAGGCTTTATACGAGCGGAGATGTAGATCACCTATAGGATGGTTTGATATTGGAGAAAATTATCTAGTAGGCCCAGACTTAATACAACAAGCATTTGATAAGGTGCAAGTGATTCAAGAGAGGTTACTAGCGGCGCAGAGTTGACAGAAATCCAATGCAGACAATCGGCAGCGCAAGCTAGAGTTCGAGGTAGGATATTGTATTTTCCTAAAGTTCTCACCTATGAAGGGAGTGATGAGATTTAGCAAGAAGGGTAAGTTGAGCCCTCGATACATTGGGCCATACAGAATCACTCGTGCAGTGGGTAAGGTAGCATATGAGCTAGAACTATCTTCTGAGTTAGAGTTTATACATCCAGTATCCCATGTGTCCATGCTCCGTAAGTGTATAGGAGATACCTCGAGAATTTTACCGGTAGATGATATCCAGGTGGTCGAGCAGTTATCATACGAAGAGACCCTAGTGGCTATATTGGATAGACAAGTTCGTTGATTACGAACCAAGGATGTGGCTTCCATTAAATTTCTATGGAGAAATAATAATGCTGAAGAAATAACTTGGGAAGATGAAGAGGAAATTAAGGCTAAGTACACGTATTTATTCCCGACATCTCAGCAGGCTCAATCTGAGGCATTATCTCCCCTAGGTATTAGTATTATTTGTAGTTATTGGGATTGGTCATGCGAGGCCATGATATTATATATTTTAGCATGTGGCCCTGTGTGGCATTATTTTGGGTTGTTGTGTACAGGTGGGATTTGTATATTTACAGGGGAGACTCTGCCAAAAATTTTATAGCCCATGACCTGTATGAACATTCGAGGATGAATATTTCTAAGGGGGCGGGGGGAGAGTGTTACACCTCTTGTTTTCATCACAAGAAATTCCTTGGCTTATTGGATGTTTATACCCTTACTATGGAGTTCTGCACCCGAGTTTTTGAGATATTAAGTGCTTTACCTCGCGTGTACCAAAGTATAAGTATACGTTCTTTACAATACGACAAGATTAGGAGCTAAACGAATCGAATCGTCGTGAGTCGGAATGACTCTGGGAACTGGCAGGAAACCAGTCCCATTTGATAGATCGTCAACGTGTCGACGGTGGCATCACTCCACGCTGTCGACACGCCACCGTCTCTGATTCTCCAGGGGGTAGATTGACAGTGCAAGTGGACGGCGCTCGTCAAACCGCCCCACTTGAACTTTCTAGCTCCGCTTATATATATATATGTAGGCTCACATCTTATTCCTCATATTTTTCATTCCAAACGAGAGACAACCCTAACATATTTCCCCTTTACATTTTCCATCATATTGGAAAAATTCTAGGAAGATCCGAGCCCCGTAAACCCGAGCTAGTTAAGGAAAATGGTTGTTCCTAGGGTTTTATTGAAGTTGTGGATCTTGGAAGTTTTAGTTGAAGTTTATTCTTGGTATCTTAGTCCCTTCAAGCTATGCATAAGATTCCTACCTTTGTGTTTGAGTTATTTATCAAGAATTTTAGTGGTTTTAAGTAAATGAAATATAGTTATGAAAGTGATGAGTTGATTAGGGAGTAAGGTCAGACTATGGTTGTTTTGGGAGAGGATTTGGAGTAGAATTGATTATATTTTGATATGTGAGAATTGATATTGTTATTGTTGATGTTGTTTTTGATGTTTGGGTTGAATTGGAATTGAAGGACTACTAAGTTTACGAACGAGATACTGTCTGCAATTCGTTAAGCTCTTTTCGTACTTAAATTGGTTAATAAGTATGGGAAATGGTCTAATTATGACCTATGTTATCTTGATTTTAGACTTGCGAGTTCGAGAAGTAGAAGTTGGACGATTAGATACGCTTCAAGGTATGTTAAGGCTGTCCTTTCTTTCATTTTGGCATGATCTTATGGTATGAACAAACAAACGCGTAAACGAGCATCCATATTACTCTACTCTTAGAAGTAGTAGGAGTACCTTAGTCTTTGATGTTCCTATATCCCTTTTTATGATTGTTCTTTCTGTTCTTAGGTCTTGATATTTCATTTATTGATGATGTTAGCTCAAAATATGTATATAGGAGGTAGTACGACCTTATGTCACTCCAAGAGTTCCAGCTACTCATTATACTCATGCATTGCATTCATTATACATATGCATATTCACCCTTGACAAGAGGGCGTTATATACGCACATATTATAGGCATACTGGGTATGTGAAAAGGGATAGACGTTATATACGCATTACCACCTGATCAGGTGGTGCACAGTGATGATGATAATGATATATCGATCGGGCCATTAGTTCCTCGGCGCTATTATATGATATATGAATCGGGCTGTATGTTCCTCGGCACTATTATATGATATATGGATTGGGCCATACATTCCTTGGCACTATTATATAATATATGGATCGGGTCGTACGTTCTGCAGCACTATTATATGATATATGGATCGGGTCGTATGTTCCTCGACACTAAAATATGGTATATGGATCGGGCTGTACAATCCACAGCACTAATAATTATATTATGACCTATGCATATCATACGCCCTTCGAGGTACTTTAATGATAAACAGAGTTATACAGATGTTTCCAGATGTTCAGCCACATATACATTCAGATATTGAGATTAGGTTTCATATTTTAGATGTCTCTCATGGTTCTTATGTACTTGATGTTCTTATGCCTTATATACTCGGTACATTATCTGTACTGACTCCCCTATTGCTCAGGAGGCTGCAGTCAGGCCCGCAGGTTCAGGTAGACAGACAGGTGGTCCAGCTCAGTAGGACTTCCACTCGGCGACAGCTAGTGCACTCCACTTGATCTAGAGTTGCAGTCTATTTTTGTATGCTATTTTGAGATGTATATGCATATATGGGTATGGCAGGGCCCTGTACCGTCCTTTCTATTGCCATCTATTTTATTAGAGGTCTGTAGACAGTGGTATGTAGTAGGCACGTGATGTAGCCTTGTTGGCTCCCATTCTTTTGTGTACAGCATATGTAGCGGCCTAGTCGGATTGCACTGTTCTTTTTCCGTATATATATGCACAGATGGCTGATAGTTCTTGATGTTGTTTTTGTATGAGTCAGCATGGTGAAGTTATAAGTCATATGGGCCGCCCAGTTATTCAGTGATGTTCGGGTACGAGTATAAGGGTGCTTGGTCAATAGAGGTCAGACACTCGTCACGATTCATCGGTTAGGTCGTGACACTGGTGAACCAATGATGGTTCAACGATCCAGCAATGGTCGAGTATTAGACTTCAGTCTTTGAGAATAAGTGTAAGTTCGGTGATGACCATCGAATGTGGAAAACGTGTGGTGATCGCGTGTAATAGAAAAAGGAAGTTTTTTTTTAATTTAAATCTTCTCCATCTCTATCCCTAGACGATGGAAGCATATATATACAGCAAAATGTACACATCAGAGGATTTGCTATATCTCCCTGAACCTACTTAGAATTGAACATCCTCCATTCTATGAGACAAGTAGGATTTCTAGTAAGCTCTCAAAAGTACTTATTGATTTATGAGGTGCTTGCCTCATTTAGCCATTCTACACATCAAACAACATCAAAATTGTAAATCCTATACATGTTTCTTTCTAAAGAGAAAGTATTCCTATGAGTTTTGATAAATTATCTTGGGCATGAGTACTTTTTGAGAGATTGAAAAGGTAAAAATTACTATCTGGCATGGTTGTCAGAATAAGGTTGTGACTGGCGCTAAGGTTATTCTTGATATAAGTTAGTTGATGTTAAAGGACTACTCGGTGAGTAAGTGAATGCTATGGGCACATCGTTGATCGGTGAATTCGACTGGGTGTTAGACTTCTGAGGAGTTAGTAATCGACTGATGTAAATGACTTCAATTACGAGTGCACGCGAGGAGTTAATGACCTGGGAAGTTTCTGGTTTCTACAGTTAGATTTCAATTTTGAGTGCACGCGAGGAGTTAATGACCTGGGAAGTTACTGGTCTACAGTAAGATTTAAGGAGAAGTATGGATATTACATTATGGTTGTCGGGCTTAAATGGAGGATTAGTTAGAGCATCGAGTGGATTTGAGAGGTTGGTTGATAGTGATAAAAGTGATTTGAAATGAAATGCTAGAATTGATGGATTACAATGAGCTATCTTGCTATTTGGTTCAGGGGATTAAGGTTTGTAAGACTGGAGGTGAGGTAACCGTTTTAGATTTTGAGAACATTATATCATGATGTACAGTAAGGGGTGTGACTAATGAGATGGATGGGTGTCTATGAGGTTAAGGGCAAAAAGGAAATCATTGAAGCAAGAGTTAGTGATATGGGAGTTTGGTTGCAGTGTACAGTGTAGAGTGGTCTTAAGAGTTTATGGATGGGTTGTATGTTCCGTTATGTCATAGACTAATAGAGATTAGTGGTTGACTAAGGTTGGGAACCTTGTATTCATGGTGTTATTTGCTAGATCCCGCTACTAGTGGTGTTATTACTCGACTTATGCGATTGACTAAAAAGGGATTGGCGAGCGAGTGGTTAGAGGTGTTCAGATTCGATAATTGAGGTAAGAGGTGATTCTTCGAGGACTAGGAAGGTTAAGGATTCAAGCAACGGATTAGTAAACATGGGTACTTGAAATGATAGAACAAATGCTGAAGGGTTAACTGAGTTAAGTTCAATATACATTTCGGAAATTGAGTAAGGCAATTCGGGTAAGGACGTTTCAGTGAGAAACATGAGGATAATAGTGAGATTTTTTGTGTAATATGCTATATTTAGAGAGTGTTCAGCTTAGAGTGGTAAGCATTAAGGAAACTATAATGGATAGAGTTGTGGCCTACTATTACCTTCTGATGTGATTAAGTCAGCGTGCGAGACTTATGGTTATGTGATAGACTACTGAGTGGGTTCGAGTAATGGTCAGACGATGGCGGTATAAGTGAACTGATAGAAATTGAGGAATTGAAGAGTCAAGAAAGGTGTAGTTGATCGAGAGTCCGCAAAAATGCGGTACATCTTGGGATTACGTGAGTCTGTTTAGATTATGGCATCATGGTCTTGCACATTCAGATGAGGTATAATTGTTGCATGAGCTTAAGGAAGGAAGTCTATTGATGGACTACGTGATATGAGGAAAATTCTGTAAGATTCACGATCAGCAGCTAGCAATAAGCATATTCAGTGAACCGATATGTTGAGATTTATAAGAAGTGGTGAGGTAGTGCACCATTGAAAAAGTTTATAACATTCTATAGAGAATGAGTTAATGTGCCTTAAGAGAAAGGATTATGAAATACGTATCATGTGAGACTTAAGTTATATTTTCGGTAAGGGACCTTGTTCGTGGTAACACAGTATGCTTGCAAATAATATTGACTAGACGGTTTGGGTAATCGCTTTTGGTTATTAAGGACTTAGGGGTAATTGCATGGGATTTCGAGTGGCAGTGTAAGATTGGATACTTTCAGAGAATTTACAAACATTTTGAGGTGATACTATGAGAGGTTGGATGGTTATATAATTACTATGTGAGGCTTCATGTTTTGCGTCGAAAGTTCGGAGTTGTATTGGATTTTCTTATCGAGTAAAGGTTGAGGAACATGAAGTTTGAAATCATAAAGTATAGCTCTTCGGTAACAAGTTGATATCTTGAATATGACTCAACTCGTGGAGTCGAAAATGATGGACCGGATGTATACCCCGTATATTTATACGTCGAATTATTCGTAAGCAAATCGACTCAAGTTAAAGGCGGAATTATTTTCGGACACGAAATTGGAACCTTTAATTTTCAAGTTTAATTATTACATAAGTTGTTTATAAATTTCATTTAGTGTAGAAAAATTATTGGAGATTAGGAACTAATTAATGGTGATTAAATTATTATGTGAGGATTATTGATTAATTTAAATTAATTAATTAATTTAATTATGGAAAGTGGGCCCCACCCAAAAATTAAAAAAAAAACAAAAACAAATTGAAGAAAACAATTTGATGAGTCATTAAAGGGGGGGGGGGGGGGGGGGGGGACGTGTCATTATGAGGGGGACCAGTGAATCAACAAGTATTCATTTCATTTACTAAGAAATGAAACTTAGAAAAAAATTGTAACAACTTCAATGGCTGCTCGGCCAGCCATGGATGGAGGAAAAATATTTTTGGTTACATGTTGTGAGAAAGTTTCAAGTGAATTACAAGTTCAAGGGGATGATAGCAACATTGGATATTGAATTGGGGAAAAAGAAATTGTGAAATTGGAGCAATTAAGTGCAGAAATTCCTCCGAGAAAATTAAGGTGAGATTTTCATATTTTATGGTATAACTGTATTAATAGTGTTGTAATGGAATTATTAAAATTGGATTGGACGAAACTGGAAGTAAGAAAATGCATAAAATTGATGTTATGGGAAATCGTGGGTTGAAATGGATCCAGAAAGGTTGTTGGGTTGTTAGGATTGTTATGGGCTGAATTGTAAGAATTTTGTATGTATATCTCTATTTTTGGTATTTTTGGGGTAATAGGAGAATAATTGGAAATTCGGGTTAGGCGAATATATAGGAGAAATGCTGCCCGATTTCTATTAAGTCCTTAACTAATGAAAAACCTTAATCGAGAAAGTATGAGTTAAAGAATGAGTTCTATAAGCGGTGGGCTACAGATTTATGAACTAGAAAATATAGTTACTAACGATAGCGTTACTTTTATATTAAATAGGCTAAAGGGGCGACGAAGCGAACAGGCTTGCGATTAATCGTTAACAGGTATGTAAAGTTAACCCTTCTTTCTTTTGGCATGATCTTTATGAAACAAACAGACGATGTATATATATGATTTCAAAGAAGCTAATATTTTTAGAGCCACTAGGATGGCTAATGTTCTTGACTCCCAGAAGCTATTTCATTATGTCTTGATACGTGTATATGATTCCAAAAGTTCTATTTTGATATAATCTATAGTGATATTCGAAAGGTACTTGATATGACTTTTGCCTGGATTTTCAAATGATAGCGCGTTTTGATTATTCTATCGAGTCTCAGATATGTTTTAACTTGCATATGGTTTCTCACTACTCTGCTCGTGCATGCCTTAATATATCTTTCACTGAGTCCCGGGCCAGGACACGTTTTCGTGCACAGTTTCACTGCATTGTTCACCGAGTCCCTCACTAGAGGGCCGGGACACGTTATATATATATATATATGATGATGATATGATGATGATATGATGATATGATGATATAATGATGTGATGATATGGTGATGTGATTATGGCGCCAAGGATGACTTTATTCACCGAGTCCCTCACTAGAGGGCCGGGACACGTTATATATATATATATGATGATGATATGATTATGTCACCGAGTCCCATAATGGGCCGGGTATGATATATGATATTGACATGCATGATTTATGTTTCAAAAGGCAAGGGTTTTGGTATTCTGGATGTTATCCTTGTCTCCTGTACTCCCTATTTCAGTTATGATCCTCTTTACTGTATTTCATGCTTTACATACTCAGTACATATCTCGTACTGAACCCCTTTCTTCGGGGGGCTGCGTTTCATGCCCGCAGGTACAGATAGTCGGTTTGGTGACCTTTCAGCATAGGACTTCTACTCAGCTGTTTTGGAGAGCTCCGTTGTTCCGGAGTCTAGACTTTTGGTTCAGATCTTATGATGTATATGTATATGTTTATCCAGGGCTACGGCGGGGCCCTATCCCGTCATATTTCACAATCAATTCTCTTAGAGGTCTGTAGACATATGTGTCGGTTGTGTATAAGTTCTGTTCAGCTGTGTCTATACGATGTGCTATGATATGATGTCCGTCTGTAGTGGCAACCTTGTCGGCTTGCATATGACATGATGTTGATGTGTAGTGCAGCCTTGTCGGCTTGCATATGACATGATGTTGATGTGTAGTGGCAGCCTTGCGGCTTGCGTATCATTTTATGATTTGATCAGTTATGACTCCTCAGGAGACAGTTTATCTGAGTGTACATATATGATGACATTATGAACCGTTGGAGTTCTTTTGCAAGTATCCATATTGTTCATAGATTCAGTTTGATTATATTTTAACAGGTTCGTATACGGGTGTCCAGTTCGGGCACTAGTCATGGCCCACGGCGTTGGGTCGTGACACAGGATTTGTTATGCATGGTATGACTGTGATTGGTTTTGAAATTTGGAGTCAGTTTTAATGACTATTGGTGATATTCGAGGGTTGTGCATTCGTTCAGGGTCAGCGTTGTTCGAGTTAAGCTGAATGGTCTATGATTACGCTTCCATGAAGAAATTTAAGGACTCGAAGCGTTTCGGCTCAGATGGGGGTATGACAGATTTACTGATCTTTGTAAGGGTTTTCTAGTGGATTTGATTATACTTTCTGAGGACAGTCACCTTGGCAGAAAACGGTATACAATGAGCTTAATACTGATTTGAGAAGGAAACTGTTGTACGAGAGGTTTTCATAGTGATCAGTTGGGTTCTAACGGACTTTGCTCGGAGAAATATTCAGAGGTATGGTTCCTATACTGTGATTTGAAGGTTTCAGAAGATTTGGAACTGGCCAAGTTGGCTGCCGGTAAGATCAGTTTGATGGAATTGCGTAGAGATCACAGATGAATCAAAGATTTTTTCTGGCGAGAGTAAGTTAAGCTTTTAGAATTTTTGTATGTGTGTTCATATGTTTCCAAGAAATCGTGGTGCGTGTAACGACTTTAGAAGATGTGGGAGAAGGAGTTAGCAGAATCAGAGTATTTTATCAGTTCATAATGGGCTACAGTTGTGACTGTGTTTCACAGGATTGTGTTGGATTGGGAAAATGTTTGTGGGGCCTATTGATTGCGTTCAGAGTTGCGATTTTATCCAACCTAGAGAATTCGAGTAAAATGATTCGTTTATTCGAGAATCAGTTGCGAGGGGAAGCCGAATATGGAGATATGAGAATTGGAGCTTGAGCTAACATCATCAACATATTACCTCTGATGGACAACTTTGGAGCTAACCTTCCCAACATAAGTAATCTCAAGACTCATAAACAGAAGGAATAATCATACGGGGTATAGGGACATCAAAGACTGACATACTCCTAGTGCTTCTAAGAGTAGAGTAATATGGAATCTCATTTAATCGTTTGTTGGCTCATAACATAGGATCATGCCAAAATGAAGAAGGAATATCCTTAACATACATTAACGTCTCCTTAATCGCTTAACATTCTCCTTCCACGTTCACAAGATCTACATTTAAAAAGGACCATACTAAGGTTAAGTCTTAAAGACACTCTTAAGTCCAAGCTAGAATAATTCATGAGCTAGAGAAAATTGGGCAGCATTTCCCCTATTTCATCCACTTCTACCAAAATCCAAAACAACTACCAAACGACAATGATTATTAACAATACCATAATCAAGAGGCTTCATTCAAGTTAAGCATCGTCCAATCCTCAAAACTCCTTTTCGAGGTCATTCATAACAATAGCAACAACATAACACCATATTTACTTACATATAATACTTCCACAACATCATTAGTACCACCCACAACAAGATTATACTCATGGCATACTAAGAATCATGACTCAAGTTAATTTACTACTAAAAAATATCATTAAATCCACATTTGAACATCATCTTCTACTTCCTTCTCTCATCCAAGTTGTTCAACAACCAACTACTTTTAATCACATGGAATAGATGTAAAACTCACCTTAATCATACAAGACCAAGCTTTGAATCAAATCATTCACTTGAGTGAAACCCCAACTTCAATCACCAAAGAAAATCTTGAGTTCTACAAACCTTAGTGAGCCTTCCAACACTTGGATCCCTTGATTCTTACTATTTGATCTATGATCTCTCTTGGGTTGTGTGGATATGATTGAGAGAAGGTTCTAGAGCTTTTAGGACTTTGGGAAATGTTGGAAATGAAATAAATGAACTAGGGTCGCCCATATATAAAAAAATTAAAAGCTGGCCCGACCCGATTATACGGACTATTATACGGCCGTATAACTTATATGGTATGTATAAATGGACCGTACAATCCCACCATAATTTACCCTTCTCTGGACTGGTTTTACGGACCACTATACGGGCCGTATAAGTTATACGGTCCGTATAAGTAGTCATGTTACCAAAAATTTTCCGAAAATTTCGCGGGTCAATTCGTTCAACCTCCAATCCTTATGGAACCTTATTGACACTTACTTCATTAACCATCTAAGGGACCTGATTTCTCTTCCTTAAGGTGATGCTAAGCAATGTATAGGTCAAATGATACGAAATTTCCCCAAACATGCTTCAACCTTAGCTTTCTCTAACGAACTTGCTTCTTCAGCCTCAAATGCCTTTGGAATCTTAATTAGAATCATCAAACATCCTTCTTCACCTCATAAGGGCTTCATGTCCACTTTAGATTTACATTGGCATGTTCATAATGCAAGCGACACGAAATTCCAAGGTGTAACATTCTCTCCGATTCTATAAAACTTTCGCCAGAGTTTCCCCTATAAATGTACCAATCCATCCGGTACACAACAATCCAAAATAATGCCTCTGTCACGACCCGACTAGGGGGCAGCAACGAGCACCCGGTGCTAGCCCACCCGGGCACCCCTTAGCTTACACTCATACTCGCATCTAGATGAGCCACATCATCAATTATACATTTCTAAGCATCAATCATACTAGTCCCATTGGACGAAAACATCTTTAATCATCATAGGCATCTATGCCACAACAATGTACATGGGCCGGCGAGGCCAACAAAACGATATACAAAATATAGGCCGGCAAGGCCAGACATAACTTACCACATACACGTGACTACGAGCCTCTAAGAGTATAGCATATCACATGAACGGGACAGGACCCCGCTATGCCCATAATTATGTACACAAAAGAATAAGTACCCAAAAGCTACGGCTCCGAATGAGATGGAGCTCTGCTATGCAATCTCTGAATAAGAAACTATGAGTCCAGTCTGTCTCCTTGTGCACCTGCGGGCATGACGCAACGTCCACAAACAAAAGGACGTCAGTACGAAGAATGTACTGAGTATGTAAAGCATGATCAACATCAATATAGAAGCATAATAGACAACTTAGGCAGTAACATTGGAGGGGAGACAACAATATCATCATCATGGCACTTACTTGCTTTCCATAGGGGCATTCCGTTTCTATTGCGTATCCGTATACATACATCCACATCCGTACTTAATTACTCTCATAATCATTTACATCTCATATACATAACATATTCACATATATACATACATATACATAACTTGCCCGACCATGAAGGTTTGGTTTTTCATACGCCAACCAAGGCTCAAGGTCATACATACCTGGCCCTACCAAGGCATCAGGGTTATCTGTACCATCTGCAGAGGTGTGCGCGTGTTACGTAATCGTATACATACTTATACATATTCATATACATATATTCTTACCCGGCATCATAAGCTCGGGGTCATATTATAGCCCGTCATAGGCACACGAACATATAATAGCTCATAAGCATCTCTAGCATCATTTCTATCCTCATCGTTATCGTTATATCTATGTCATAGGCTTACTAGCTCAGAAGGTCAATCTTTTGAAGGAATCGTAGACTTATAGAGGATTTAGACTTTTGGCCAAAGAACCATGCCTTATGAAAGAAGGGTTAGCCTTACATACCTTTTCGTCGAACTATTCTACACTTGCACGTACTCCTTGGATGCTCACGTTTATACCTTCATTAAAGTCGTACTATAATTAGAATCGACAATTAGCACACATGGCTAAAGCTAGAGAAAATCAGACATCATTTCCTTTATTTATTCGACATTCCTCCATATCGTAATTCAACTTCCAAATGTCAACAATACGTTCACAATATCATAACAATGGCCATTAATAATCTACATTATCCACATTCTCAATTCACTTCCATTCATCCATATTCGTGGTCACAACACCCAACTTCGTCCGTTCATATACAATGTCTATTTTGATGGTCTTAACATCATTTATAACACATTCATGTCACAACAAAAAAACAATCATGATTCAATTCAAACTATTTCTCAAAAACGTCACTATTTATCATTCATAACCCATTTTGCTATACTCTTCTAATGACCAAGCATTTTAACCTTCAAACACCTTGAACAACATATAAATATCATGAATCTTACCTTAGATGTCGTAGGAATGAGCCTTAGTTGATAATACTCCACTTTGAGCAAAAACCTAGTTTCCCTCAATTTGTATTTCTTGACTTTATATGATCTTTGATGGGTTCTTACTCTTGATTCACTTGTTTTATATTGTTGATGGCTTATAATCCTTGAAACCTTGGGTAATAAATGTAGAGAGATGTTTTAGAGAGAAAGATAAAATGTGGAAATGATTTCATGAACTTGGCCTCTTATTTAATAACCCATCACTGATCTGTCAGGTTCATTATACGGTCCATTATACGGTCCGTATAATTGACCGTGAAATGGGTCTCTCCTTCACCCTTCACTGTGAACGTTATACGGTCCATTATACGACCCGTATGAATTTATACGGTCCGTATAACTGACTGTAAAACCTCACCAGTGAGAAACCTTTTCTGTGATGGTTTTACGGTCCATTATATGGTCCGTAAAACATTATACGGTCCGTATAATGAGCCGTAAAACCCATCAGTCCACTGAACTTATTCTCGTCACTTCTATTGATCTCCGATCCTTATGGAACCTTCTTAACACTTATTTGATACTTCATTAACAATCTAAGGGACGTTATAACTCCTTCCCAAAATGCCCTCAAGTCATCTTTAACCCGTTACTCATATTTCCACTAGTTCATTCACTTGCGTACCAACGGAAGATTTTCCGAGGTGTAACATTCTCCCCCCCCCCCCCCCCCCCCTTAAGAACATTCGTCCTCGAATGTTAAAGTGTTCGAGAATCCTATAAAAATTTCGCCAGAGTTTCCCCTATAATATGGCACTACCATCCTGCCACAACAACCTATAATATCGATGCCTCACAGGGCCACTACATAATAGCATTTAAAATTTGGCCACACACGACCCAAAAGCATAAAAGGAAAACATACATACTTTGTGATTTCGACGTCTCATCTTGGCCCTCGTCCAAAGGCTGAAATAAATGTGGGTATTTGGATCGCATATTCTCTTCCGCTTCCCATGTCATTTCCTCTCGATTGTTATTCCTCCACAGAACTTTAACTGAGGCCACTTCTTTGTTTCTAAGCCTCCGTACTTGCCTGTCTAATATGGCAATGGGTATCTCTTCATAAGTCAGTCTCTCTCTCACTTGCACATCTTTCACTGGGACGATCCTAGTAGGATCTCCAATACATTTTCGAAGCATCGAGACATAAAATACGGGATGGACTGATCCCAATTGCGAAGGTAAATCTAGCTCATAGGCCACTTTACCTATTTTGCGCACAATCTCATTAGGCCCTATATACCGGGGACTAAGCTTCCCCTTTTTGTCAAATCTCACAACGCCTTTCATTGGCGACACCTTCAAGAATACCCAATCTTTAATTTGGAACTCCAAGTCCCTTCGACGATTATCCGCATAGGACTTCTGACGAGTTTGGGCCGCTAGCAACCGATCTTGTATGAGCTTGACTTTCTCTATGGCTTGTTGGACCAAGTCTAGCCCTATCAATTTAGCTTCTCCAGTTTCAAACCACCCAATTGGGGATCTACATTTTCGCCCATATAATGCCTCATACGGTGCCATTTGAATGCTAGAATGATAACTATTATTGTAACCAAATTCAATGAGTGGCAAATGATCATCCCAACTTCCTCCAAAATCTATCATACATGTCCGTAACATATCTTCGAGAGTCTGGATGGTGCGTTCAGCTTGCCCATCAGTCTGTGGATGAAATGCCATGCTAAAGCTAACTTGGGTCCCTAAACCCTCTTGGAAATACTCCCAAAATTTAGCTGTAAACTGAGTCCCTCTATCGGAGATGATAGATATTGGAACACCATGGAGTCTCACTATCTCCTTAAGGTAAAGCTTGGCATAGTCTTCTGCCACATAGGTCATCCTGACCGGTAGGAAATGGGCTGATTTGGTGAGTCTATCTACAATCACCCATATAGAATCATGTTTACGTCGAGAACGGGGTAACCCTGTAATGAAGTCCATATTAATCACTTCCCACTTCCAAGTTGGGATTTCTATAGCTTGCAACAGTCCGCCCAGCTTTTGGTGCTCTATTTTCACTTGTTGACAGTTGGGTCATTGGGCTATGAATTCTGCTACATCTTTCTTCATCCCATTCCACCAATACATAGACTTAAGATCATGATACATTTTCGTCGCTCCGGGGTGGATAGAATAACGGGAGCAATGAGCTTCTCTCAATATTTGGTGGCGTAGACCTGCCACATCGGAGACACATAACCTACCTTGACATCGAAGAACTTCGTCTCCTGAAATGTAAAATGATGACTCCTCTCTCTGAGGAAGGGCATCCCTGCATTGCACTAGCATGGCATCTTCATATTGTTGCGCCTTCACTTCCGCTACTAGCGATGAAACTGCTGAATTCTGAATAGTAGTTCCCCGGGTACCGGAATCCATCACTCGGACTCCTGGACTAGCTAACTGCTGGAGCTCACGAGTCATTTCCCTCTTTCCTCGTCACACATCACATAAACTCCCCATAGACCTGCGGCTAAGAGCATCAGCCACAACATTTGCCTTTCCGGGGTGATACAAGATATCAACATCATAATCTTTTAACAATTCCAGCCACCGTCGTTGTCGCAAATTCAACTTTTTCTGCTTGTAAATATACTGGAGACTCTTATGATCTGTATAAATATCCACATGGACACCATATAAATAATGTCTCTATATATTTAATGCATGGACCACCGCAGCCAATTCTAAATCATGTGTTGGGTAATTCCGTTCATGTTTCCGTAATTGCCTTGAAGCATACGCAATCACCTTACCATTTTGCATCAATACACAGCCTAGCCCAACGCCTGAAGCATCACAATAAACAACATATCCTTCCAATCCCTTTGGAGTGTCAAGACTGGGGCAGAAGTCAATCTGTCTTTCAACTCTTGGAAACTATGTTCGCAAGCGTCTGTCCATTGAAACTTAGCTGATTTCTGAGTCAACTTTGTGAGTGGTGCAGAAAGGGAAGAGAAACCCTCAACGAATCTCCTGTAATAACCTGCTAAGCCCAGAAAGCTACGAACCTCCGTAGGAGTCATGGGCCTAGGCCAAGTCTTCACGGCCTCAATCTTTTGGCTATCCACTCGAATACCATCAGCTGCAACAATATGCCCCAGAAACGACACTGAGTTCAACCAAAACTCACATTTGGAAAATTTCGCAAACAACTCTCGAGTTCGAAGAACTCCGAGGATAATACGCAAATGATCCGCATGTTCGGCCTCGGATCTAGAATACACCAAGATATCATCGATGAATACAATCACGAATAGATCCAGAAAAGGCCTGAATACATTGTTCATCAAATCAATAAATACTCCCGGCGCATTAGTTAGCCCAAACGACATTACTCGGAACTCAAAATGACCATATCTTGTTCTGAAGGCTGTCTTAGGGATATCTTTCTCCCTAACTCTCATTTGATGATACCCGGACCTCGAATAAATCTTTGAAAACCATTTAGCACCTTGTAATTGATCAAATAAGTCATCAATCCTCGGAAGGGGATATTTGTTCTTGGTCGTCACTTTATTCAATTGTCGATAATCAATGCACATTCTCAAAGAGCCATCCTTCTTTCGGACAAATAATACGGGTGCTCCCCACGGGGATGAACTAGGCCTAATGAAGCCTTTATCAAGCAAGTCTTTCAATTGCTCCTTCAACTCTTTCAATTCTGCGGGAGCCATCCTATAAGGAGGAATAGATATGGGTTTAGTGCCTGGCAACACATCAATAGCAAAATAAATCTCCCGCTCGGGAGGAAGTCCTGGGAGCTCTTCCGGGAATACATCCGGAAATTCATTCACCATTGGAACTGACTGAAGAGTCGGCGACTCAGCTTCTACATCTTGAACTCGCACTACATGATAAATACATCCTTTCGCGATCATCTTCCTTGCCTTTAGATAGGAAATAAACCTACCTTTTGGTGACGCCGTATTCCCTTTCCATTCTAAGACTGGTTCTCCCGGAAATTGGAAGCGCACCATTTTCATTCGGCAATCAACATTGGCATAACAAGAAGCCAACCAATCTATGCCCATAATGACATCAAAATCTACCATTTCTAGCTCGTGCAAATCAATCATGGTACGACGATCACAAATCATAACTACACAATCTCTATATACTCGGCTAGCTATTACCGATTCACCCACGGGTGTGGACAACTCAAAAGGTTTGATCGACTCCGGCTCAACTATAAATTGACCCGCAATATAAGGAGTAACATATGATAATGTGGAGCCCGGATCAATCAAAGCATATACATCATGAGAGAATACTGATAATATACCTGTGACCACGTCAGGGGAAGACTCAAGATCTTGGCGTCCAGCCAAAGTATAAATACAGTGCTGAGGACCGCTGGAATTGGGGGCTCCCCCTCTGCCTCTACCATGGCCGACTGGCGCATGTGAACCTGGCCCCGTAGGGCGTACAGATGCCGAAGATCCGGCTACCGACCCTGATGGCGGGGTCCTACCTATACCATGTACTGAGGGGCAATCACACATGATATGGCCTGGTCGACCACATGAATAGCAAACATCTGAACCCAATCGGCATCGACCCCAATGTGACTTCCCGCACTGGGAACATCGTGGCACAGGTGGCCATGACTGGCCTGAATCATCTCTAAACTGAGGTCCTGAATAACTCGGACTCGGCCCCGAACGAGCAGATCTATCAAATCTCTGGCCTGAAACCCGTGGAGGTGCACTGGTCATAGAGTAGCCTGAATGTCTGGGAAACTGCTGCCTGTGTCCGCCTTTGGATTCACTCATTGGGCCTGAAGATCTGGCCCTCTTACTATGACCCCTATCCTGCTCGCGTTCACTTCTCCGCTGCTGTAGGTTTTCTTCTAAGTTCTGAGCATGTGCCTGAATCCGTGCAATATCCATACCGTCCTGAAGGGACGCAGTCAAGCATTTATCCATCAAGTGTGGCCCTAGGCCCTTTACGAATCGGTGTACTCGGTCGCCCATATCCGCTACCATGGCCGAAGCATACCTAGCCAAGGAATTGAAGTGGAGGCTATACTCTAAGGCACTCATACTTCCTTGCCTCATGTTCAAGAATTTATCGGCCCTAGCTCGCCGAACTTCTGGAGGCATATAATGACGGATAAAGGCATCAACAAACTCTTGCCATACCGGAGGAGGTGCATTGGCTCCCCGTGAAGCCATCCATACCGTATACCACTAGATCGAGACATCTCTCAATCTATATGACGCTAGTTCTACTGACTTGGTGTCTGAAGCATGTATCAACGAGAGCGTCCTTAGCATACCATCAATAAAGTCCTGAGGATTCTCCTCCGGCTTTGACCCAAAGAACTCCGGAGGGTTTAAAGTAATGAAATCACGGGCCCTTGCACTAACAGCCCTGTCACCCTGCCTAGTACCTTGCCGCTGACTCTGAGCAGCAACCAACTGTGTAAGCAACGGTATGGCCTCTTTTACATCTTGGCCAGATGCATCCGGTGGAGGAGCTGGAGGTGCTGGAGCTGGGGCTGAAGATCCCTCACGCCCCTCAAAAATAGGCATTGTCTGGGAGGGCTGAGATTGGGCCGCACTCTGGGCCTCGTTTTCTTCTACTACCGGTGGCGGTGCTTTTCCAGCCCGCTTTTCTGCTACCGTCTTCCCCTTTTTGGCTGCTGTAGTCATTCTCTTTACAGGCATTCTCGGAAATACACAACACCCGATTAAGGAACAAGAATTTCTTACATCATAGCTCTATCGCACGATTCTTACGAAGAAAGAAGGTCATTCATTTTCCTAAAATGTCCACATCTTCTTGTTTATAAGTGTGGCACGCAACACACCCATAACAAAGACTCTACTAGACACGGCTCGTACACACACCCTAGGACTGAACTGCTCTGATACCACTTTTGTCACGACCCGACTAGGGGGCCGCAACGAGCACCCGGTGCTAGCCCACCCGGGCACCCCTTAGCTTACACTCATACTCGCATCTAGATGAGCCACATTATCAATCATACATTTCTAAGCATCAATCATACTAGTCCCATTGGACGACAACATCTTTAATCATCATAGGAAGCTATGCCACAACAATGTACATGGGCCGACGAGGCCAACAAAACGATATACAAAATATAGGCCGGCAAGGATAGACATAACTAACCACATACACGTGACTACGTGCCTCTAAGAGTATAGCATATCACATGAGCGGGACAGGACCCCATTATGCCCATAATTATGTACACAAAAGATTAAGTACCCAAAAGCTATGGCTCCGAGTGAGATGGAGCTCTGCTATGCAATCTCTGAATAAGCAACTATGAGTCCAGTCTGTCTCCCTGTGCACCTGCGGGCATGACGCAGCGTCCACAAATAAAAGGACGTCAGTACGAAGAATGTACTGAGTATGTAAAGCATGATCAACATCAATATAGAAGCATAATAGACAACTTAGGCAGTAACATAGGACGGGAGACAACAATATCATCATTATGGCACTTACTTGCTTTCCATAGGGGCATTCTGTTTCTATTGCGTATCCGTATACATACATCCACATCTGTACTTAATTACTCTCATAATCATTTACATCTCATATACATAACATATTCACATATATACATACATACACATAACTTGCCCGACCATGAAGGTTCGGTGTTTCATACATACTTGGCCAACCAAGGCACAAGGTCATACATACCTGGCCCTATCAAGACATCAGGGTTATCTGTACCATATGCAGAGGTGTGCGTGCGTTATGTAATCATATACATATATTCTTACCCAGCATCATAAGCTCAGGGTCATATTATACCCCTTCATAGGCACACGAACTTATAATAGCTCATAAGCATCTCTAGCATCATTTCTATCCTCATCGTTATCGTTACATCTATGTCATAGGCTTACTAGCTCAGAAGGTCAATCATTTGAAGGAATCGTAGACTTATAGAGGATTTAGACTTTTGGCCAAAGAACCATGCCTTATGAAAGAAGGGTTAGCCTTACATACCTTTTCGTCGAACTATTCTACACTTGCACGTACTCCTTGGATGCTCACGTTTCTACCTTCATTAAAGTCGTACTATCATTAGAATCGACAATTAGCACACATGGCTAAAGCTAGAGAAAATAGGACAGCATTTCCTTTATTTATACGTCATTCCTCCATATCGTAATTCAACTTCCAAACGTCAACAATACATTCACAATATCATAACAATGGCCATTAATAATCTACATTATCCACATTCTCAAGTCACTTCCATTCATCCATATTCATGGTCACAACACCCAACTTCGTCCGTTCATATACAATGTCTATTTCATGGTCTTAACGTCATTTATAACACATTCATGTCACAACACAACAACAATCATGATTCAATTCAAACTATTTCTCAAAAACGTCAGTATTCATCATTCATAACCCATTTTGCTATACTCTTCTAATGACCAAGCATTTTAACCTTCAAACACCTTGAAAAACATATAAATATCATGAATCTTACCTTAGATGTCGTAGGAATAAGCCTTAATTGATAATACTCCACTTTGAGCAAAACCCTAGTTTCCTCCATTTGGATTTCTTGACTTTAGATGATCTTTGATGGGTTCTTACTCTTGATTCACTTGTTTTATGTTGTTGATGGCTTATAATCCTTGAAAACTTGTGTAATAAATGTAGAGAGATGTTTTAGATAGAATAATAAAATGTGGAAATGATTTCATGAACTTGGCCTCTTATTTAATAACCCATCACTGATCTGTCGGGTTCATTATACGGTCCGTATAATTGACCGTGAAATGGGTCTCTCCTTCACCCTTCACTGTGAACATTTTACGGTCCATTATACGGTCCGTCACAAGAGTCAGCCAATCCACAGTCTCAAACTGGGGCAGAAATTTTGAGAATACTCTTAACCAGTCACTCAAAATAACAAATTCAACACCCTAAACTGGTGAAGAAATATTTAGGTCCCTCAAAGTTTCTATAGTCAAGACTCAGCACGAGAGTTTTCCAAGAAAATAGGTAGACTGGAGCCGAATTTTTGAGTGGATCTCAAAAAATTCTGCACGAGAGGGCAGGAATCTCAGCTATCGAAAGCGATGAAGAAGGAAAAAATTTTCATTCAAAAGCGCATGTCATGACAATCAACTTAAGCAGTATTAAAAAAATATATACGTCTTTCTTTCAAAAATAAACAACTCATAATCCATGATTTACGAAAAAAAAATATTTCCATGTTAAGATAAATTCATTTCAAATACCGAATCCAAGAGGATTGAACCCAAGGGAGCTGGCAAACCCGAAGACACGGCCAAAGGCACTAATAGGGATCAACTTGGTTAGTAAAATAACCCATTGTTGATGCAGATCTCCATGTCTTCAGGAGGACGACCCATTTTTCCAACCTTGTTTCATTTGCAGGTAAATACAAGTACGCCTAATGAGGTCGAAGCCACTAACAAATAAAGGGTTTGCAGCAGCCAAAAGCCATGAGGGCTATAAAAGGACGAAAATGCCATAAGGGCAAGATATCTAGCCACGAGGGCTAAAAAACGATCTAAACGCCATAAGGGTAAAAATCTAGCCACGAGGGCTATAAAAGGATCTTAACACCATAAGGGCAATTATCTAGCCACAAGGGCTACATAATGATCAAAATGCCATAAGGGCAAATACGTAGCCACAAGAGCTATAAAATGACCAAAATGCCACAAGGACATCCGGTCAAAAGGGCCACGACAAATCAAAACGGCACATTTGACCACGACGGTCACAGCCGATACAAAGGATGAAAGAAAGACAATTTAGCCGAATGGGCCATATTTGTCATTTGCATTGCCATAAGGGCCATTCATAAAAATATTTCCGCGAGGGCCACTCATACAAACATGCCATAGGGCCATTGATACAAACATTGCCAAGAGGGCCATTTATAGAAGCATTTCCAAGATGGAAATTCATAGAAACATTGCCAAGTGGGCCATTCATACAAACATTTCCAAGAGGGTCATTCATTCAAACATTTCCAAGAGGGCAATTCATACAAACATGCCAAGAGGGCTATTCATACAAACAATCCAAGAGGGCCATCCATTCATACAATGCCAAGAAGGCCATTCATATAAATATTGCCAAGAGGGCCATTCATACAAACATTTCTAAGAGGGCCATTTGTCACGACCCAAATCGAAGGGCTATGATGGGCACCTGACTGTACTAGCAAAGTACTGCCTGACATACATCTGTAACATAAAAACATAGGTGGGCTAATAGGGTCATCATGTGATACTTGACAGACTCATAGGGATATCATGTTTGAAATATAATAGGCTGTAAATACTCAATTGCATAACATGTGAAACATTAAGATTGGACTTCATTTGACTGCACATAACTATATACGAGCCTCTACTGGATTACATGACATAACGCAGTCGAGATAGGGCCCCACCCTACCTATGCATATGTATATATAAACATGCTGACTCACCGTAACTCCGGAATAAGTGAAGTGCAACTACACTGGCTGCCGAGCTTATATCCTACGGAACGGGTCACCAACCTATACCTCAAGACCAGCGAGCATGAAACGCAGTCCCCCAGGAAATAAGGGAGTCAGTATGAATAATGTACTGAGTATGTAAGGCACGAAAAATAGTATATAGGAGGCATAGAAGAACAACGAGGCAATAAGAGTCAGCCTGTGCATCTGAATTTCAACGTGCACCATGAAATACGTAAATATCTTCCATATGCTTATGTAATGTCAGGTCATACATATATATGTGCACATATATCATCATCAAGCCTCTAAGGGCATCCTATCATATCATATCGGCCTCTGTGGGCATCACCATCATCATCGTGTACCAGCTGATCAGGTGGTGGTGCGTATATAACGTCTTCCCTTTCCCCATACCCCATATACCTATAATATACGCGTATATAACGCTCTTATGGCCATGGGTCAATATGCATGTGTAAATGAATGCAATGCATAAGTAAAGGTATATAATAAGAACTCTTTGAGTGACATAAGGTCGTGCTACCTCCGATTAACATTATTGAGCTAACATCATCAACATACCTATCCTCGAGACCCATGAACAGAAGAAATGACAATAGAGGGTATATGAATTCAAGAACACAGGTACTCCTACTACTTCTAAATGTAGAGTCATATTAGAGTTCGTTCATTAGCTTATTTCGTTTGTATCATATGGATCATGCCAAAAAGAAAGAAAGGGATAGCCTTAACATACCTCGAGTCGCTGATATGAACCCACAATGAACTCATCATAATGTTTACACCAATTCTATAACAAGGGAATACGTATATGAACTTAGACGACGCTAGTGAATCGCGTATATCAAACGATAAACCGATTCTAAAATGAAACAGGTAGTATTTCTCTCATTTTATTATCACCACAACATATCCAGAAACCAACAATAACAACAATATTCTCCTATAAGCCTCTTCAACTCACAACAATCAACACAACACAATATAAGCTTTCCAATTACTTTAACAATCATATCGAGCGGCAAGCTCGATTTGCGAATAACAAAACATAATTTGATTCCAATTCATATTATATGAATCTGTCTACATTACTTATAACTTTATACAAAGGCCTACCATTCCATTTTAAGCCCAAAATATCTTAAAGAAAATCCATAAAACAGTCCACACGCCCACACTTCGACCTTCACTTTCAATTCGTGGTTTCTTTACATATCTTCTCCTTCATTTAACTTAATTAACACCTAAATAACCTTAACAACACTAACCATGATATAACCAGGTTATATTCCATAATTTCCAGCCATAAGATACCATAAGGGAATCTTAAAAATAGTTCAACAAAAAAACAACAACAAAACTACGATTTTCAGAAAATTGGGCAGCACTTCCCCTATATCTATCACTTTTTCCAATTCAAAAAAACACCAAAAACAACAAAAAAAAACATCAACAACAACGCATCCAAGCTACTACATCAATAACCAGCCGAAACTTAGCTCAAAACCGTTCCAAAACAGTCCCATACACACAACGCCTCTACTTCAGTTTCCAACCCTTGTTATTCATGTTTTCTTCAATACCAAAGCTTGCTAAAGAAAAAAAAATGAATAAGCCTAAGTAGGAAAGGGTAAAACATACCTTATAACACTCAGACAACCCATTTTGAGAGCTTACTTCACTGCGAAGGAATCCTCAATGAACCACGAATGGATGAGAAGCAAGATAGCAGTCACCTCGGGATATTCGGCATTTGATTTGCATTTTCTTTGGATTTCACTCTTGGGTGGGTGGGCATCTCATAGACATAATTTATGGGTGTTTTCTAGTCTGCGTTGGTGAGAAATGGTGAAGAAATAGAGCTGGAAAGGCTTAAATACTCTTAAAATGTGGGAAACCACCTCAAGTCGGTCCCAAAGGGTCTATCTGCGCTGTCTCGCGAAAACGTGAATATCTCTCTACTCCGACATTGTATTGATGAACAGTTTAAAGCGTTAGAAACTAGACTCGTATAAGTTTAATTTGATAGGTCGATCACCTCGTAACTCCAAGTACATTGGGAGAAAAGCATAGTGACATAAAACCGAAATTTAAGCAAACTTATGAATGTAACTTGTGAAAACTTTTGTCGACTTTTATTTTACAACTCACTTGACTTAAAAACATAACACACAACTATCATACGACTAAAATTCCACATGAAATGACCTTCTTAGCATGTTAAGCACCCCTAGTCTTACCCCCAAAAGTACGGGTTATAACATTCTCAAACTTGCCGTCTTTTGATGAAAATTATTCTTTCTGATTAATTTGACGTCCAACCTTCCCAACACTTATCAAACATGATTAAAACTCTCATATACATAGGATGATCATGTAGAATCTCTTATGACCTCGACAAAAATTTGTAACAACCCGTTTGGTCTTTATTGCACTTCCGAACCTTTTGACCCTTTCCCAAGCTTGGTTAGCTCACTTTTGACCCAAGAGGATCGTTGACATGCTTATCAAGGTGTTTAGATTTGATTTAGGAGACTCTTTGTGAAATTTGGGCTTAAAGCGAAAAAGAGTTGACTCAAAGTTGACTTTTGGGTAAACAGACCGTTTTTTATAATTCGTCGATTTCGAGAGGTCCGGATGGTCGTTTAGAATTTGTGCGTATATCTGGTTCGGTTATCAATACACTCGGATGCAGTTTGGGACTTGGATTGGGAATTTGAAATTGAGGTATTGGGGGTCGACTCGGTCAACGAGAACTCTGTTCGGAATTTCGAGGCCACGAGCACGTTCTAGCATGCGTTTTTATATGTGTCTGTGTATGTAGTTTGTGAGCAGATGGCCTAAAAAATTAGTCCGAAATTCGAGTTGAACTGTGAAATTTGGGGACGTTTCTGGTGTCAAAGCGGCGCCAGCACCACGGCAGCGGCACCGCTAGAGCGGTCACCCTGCCGCTGGAACGGTCCTTGCCAATTAGGCATGACCATTGTAGCGGTCAAGGGACGGATGGGGCGGCGCCGCTAAAGTGGTCTGACTGACCGCGGAAGCGGTGATCGGGCAGTGACTGGGTATTTAATGATATAAAACTCTAAGTCTTTTCATTCTATTATTATTCCGAAAGTGGTTGATATGGGGTGAAATTCTAGAGGATTCTTGGCGGTAAGTCCTCCTAACCTTCTTGTTAATTCATTATTCCTAACCATCTTAGAATTCCTTTTCCTTGTTAGTTCTGTAGTGAAGAAGTTTAAAGTGGGTTTAATGAATGTTGTATCTAGGCTTCTAAATGACGAAATTCATTGGGTTTATGCTAGATAATGATGTAGGTTGTTAATAATATATCTTCCATTGTTAGTGTTGGATTCTTGAATATAAGAGTTAGGGTTTATACCCAAAATTAGGGGTTTTGCTTGAATTTTAAAATTGGGTGAATCCTTGATTTAATTTAGCAATTAGTTGATGGGTTTTGATCACCTAGTGTTAATTGAGTATTTTACCCCCGAATTTCCCGTTTTGACCTTGTGGGCCCCGTTTCCCCAAATTCTTGGGTTGGGTATTTACCTAAATTGAATGCTAGCAATATAGATATTAATTTTCATGATTTCTAATCTAGATTTTGAATATGCCTAGAATTTCTTGATCTTGATGCTCAGCGGAAGGGCAAGGCTAAGAAGTGATTATTGGTGTATTGTTGTTCGGCCATCCAGGTAGGTTATGACTTACCCTTAGTGAGACTTCATGTAGTGAAGCATATATTTAGACTATTTTGTCGGAGAAATCATGTAAACCTTCCGATATGAAGATGGGTTGGGCCTTGTTGCGTGATTGGGGCTAGCCACCCCGTTGTGTTTTGATTCGATTTGTTCCATTGTTGTCGGCTTGATGCCCGTAGTGATAGTAGATATCAGAGACTATTGATATATCTTGTTCATGATATTATAGTGCCTCACTTGGCATTGATTACGAGGATAATGTTCTATATGACTCACATACTCTTTCACGATATTATTCGCGTACCCATGCTTGGTACTTGTGATATTGATTTGATTATTCATGTTGAGACTATTGATATATCTTGTTCATGATATTATGGTACCTCAATTGTTGGCATTGATTACGAGGATAGTGTTCTATATGACTCACGTAGTATTTCATGATATTGTTGGCGTACCCTTGCTTGGTACTTGTGCTATTGATCTGATTATTTATGTTGACTCATACATCGCACACATTCACAACTCTCATGATATATTGTTGATACATTATTGATATCACTGTGATGAGCTGAGCTCAGTTTGCATAAGAGTGATGTGAGTAGTCCGATGTCCGATAGTTATCCTGGAATCGTGGATAATGTGCGAGTGATGTGAGCAGTCCGATGGTCGATGGTTGTTTCAGAATCGTGGATTGTGTACGAGTGATGTGAGTTGTCCGATGTCTGATAGTTGTCCCAGAATCGTGGATTTTGTGAAGTGAGAGTCCGATGTCCGATGGATGAACGAGTACATAGACTTCGCGGGTCCCCCATGGGTTGTGCTATCGGGACATCGATATTTCTGTCCGGAGTACATGTGTATACTGCATTGCATTGCATTGGCATCCTTAGGTCATTGCATTGCATTGCATCTTGACTTATATTGTGATGAACCAGTGTTTTACTTGTGTTTTTTATTTCGGATTGGATATATAATGAGACTTGGCATACTTAGGTTTAGATGCTTCATCCTAGATGATGACGGATACTTTATTCTTATTGTGTTTGACTTATACTTTTTGATTTGTCTGCCTATCCTACTTTATTATCTGAATTATGTTAGCTATGCTTAGTCAGCCAATGATACCTACCAGTACTGTGGTTTTGTACTGACTTACACTTCTGCATTCTTTTATGAATGCGGAGTTCCAGGTTAGATCAGCTTCTGTTTCTCGTGGCTGATAGTCGCTATCAATACAGCTTCTAGTTTCCAGGGTGAGCATGAGATGTTTGCTGCCTTAAAGACTCCGCTTATTTATGTCTTGCTTTATCATTCTGAGAAATATACAAATTTGATGTATTATTATATTCCAGAATTGTATACTTTCATTTAGAAGCTCTTGAATGGATAAGACCAGACCCTGGGTGTATTTCTTATTTTCGCATTTTCTTATATATTATTATCGTATGACTTACGTGAATTATTCTCTTCCGCTTAATTGATCTATTTATTTATGCCTTTATTATTGTTGGGTTGAGGATTCGCTTATCGCGGTGGAAAAGGTAAGTTCCTACACGACTTAGCCAAATTGGGTCGTGACAAGTTGGTATCAGAGCCCTAGGTTACCCAGTCATTAATACGAGAGCGTGCCTAGTAGAGTCTTGTGGATCAGTACGATGAGCTCCATACTTAACTGCGAGAGGCTATAAGACATTTAGGAAAGTTTTAATTCTTTCATTCTATCGTGCGACTTTATTCAAATTGGTATCTAGTCGATTCCAATTGGTATCTGGACGTTCTTATCTTGATCAACCTCGAAAGATGAAAATTCGTCCCTAAATTCTTTCACAAACGGTCGCTCTGTGACGTGTTTTGGAATGGTACGAGATGTGTTATCCTGATTCGGACGGGTGATTTAGTTCAGTCACTAGTTATGGCCAGAGGTTTCCATTGGGTGTCGTCGCGACTAGACTCGGTTGCTGTGTGGAGTCTCGATTAGACTCATTTATTGTGGAAGCTCGTGAGAAATTGCAAGAACGTTCAGAGGGTTACCGGGTCTTCATGTTTCAGCGTTGTGTTGCTCGTAGGTGACGAAGTACATTTATGGCTTCACAATAGTGGGTTGCTTGATGATATGATCGATTTTACTTCAGCTTCGACCGAGCTTTATGATGGTGTGCGTGACACTGGTTGTTACACCTCCCATTTTCTTCGTAAGAAAGTCTTTGGTTTAATGGTGGTTTATACCCTTAGTATGGAGATCCGCACCCAAGTTTTTGAGATATTATGTGCTTTACCTCGTGTGTACCAAATCATAAGTATATGTTCTTTACAATACGATAGGATTAGGTGCTAAACGAATCGAATCGTCTCGAGTCGGAATGACTCAGGGAACTGGCAGGAAACAATTCCCCTTTGATGGACCATCGACGTGTCGGCGATGGCGTTACTCCACGCCGTCGACACACCGCCGTCTCTGATTCTCTAAGTGAAAGATTGATGATGCAACTCAATGGCCTTCAACCTGTCGACGGGCCGTCGACCTGCTCGTCAAATCGCCCCACTGTCAACCCGCTCGTCAAATCGCCCCACTGGAATTTTCTAGCTCCACTTATATATATATGCAGCCTCACGTTTTATTCCTCATATTTTTCATTCCCAACTAGAGGAAACCCTGTCATATTTCCCCTTTACATTTTCCATCATATTGGAGGAATTCTAGCAAGATCCGAGCCCCGTAAACTAGAGCTAGTTATGGAAAAAGGTTGTTCCTAGTGTTTCATTGAAGTTGTGGACCTTGGAAGTTTGAGTTGAAGTTTATTCTTGGTATCTTAGTCCCTTCAAGGTATGTATAAGATTCCTACCTCTGTGTTTAAGTTGTTTATCATAATTTTAGTGGTTTTAAGTAAAGGAAATATAGTTATGAAAATGATGAGCTGAATAGGGTTTAAGGTGAGACTATGGGCTGTTTTGGGAGAGGATTTGGAGTAAAATTGGTTATATTTCGATATGTGAGAATTAATATTATTATTGTTGATGTTGTTGTTGATGTGTGGGTTAAATTGGAATTGAAGGACTATTAAGTTTACGAAGGAGATACTGTCTGCAATTCGTTAAGCTCTTTTCATACTTAAATTGGTTAATAAGTAAGGTAAATGGTCTAATTGTGACCTATGTTGTCATGATTGCAGACTTGCGAACTCGAGAAGTAGAAGTTTGATGATTAGATACGCTTCAAGGTATGTTAAGGATGTCGTTTCTTTCATTTTGGCATGATGTTATGGTATGAATGAACAAACGAGTAAACGAGCTTCCATATTACTCTACTCTTAGAAGTAGTAGGAGTGCTGTTACACCCCAAAATATTTGACGTTACCAAGACTGTATGGGCATAAGCCCTCCAAAAGGATGATTTAAGGATATCTTTTTGGATGATCTGACTTAAAGAGGCCAAAACACCTTTATAAGTTTGGAATTTGGAAACATACCAAAAGTGAAAGTTGTAGATAATTGAAATACCTTTCCAACCATAAGTCATGGGCCCTCATGAAATATCGAGATACAGAGTTATGACCTTTTTACTGAACGAACGCACAGGCAGTAAAATAAGCCTGTGCGAACGGGCCCAAAGCCTATGCGAACGCCAAGGGTAGATTCTGAGTCAGTGGAAACCGACTCTAGAACCTTATATAAGGGGGTTTACCCCATCATTTTCATCCAAACACCCCTCTAAACTCCCAGAACTTTTTGGAAAATTGTGTCACGACCCGGCTAGGGGGCCGTGACGAGCACCCGGTGCTACCCCACCCGAGCACCCCCTTATCGTACATAACATAACATCTAGGTGAACCATAAGTCTATTCGTGCTTTTCTTATCGTTAATCATATTGATCCCATTAGGTGACCATCATCATTTAACACATCATAGGCATCTGTGCCACATCATAAGTACAAGGCTGACGTGGCTAACAAAAGATATACAAAACATGGCCGACATGGCCGAACATCTCTACCCACATACACATGACCACGAGCCTCTAAGAGTATGACATATCGTATGAGCGGGACAGGACCCCGCTATGCCCATAATTATATACACAAAAGAATAAGTACCCAAAAGCTACGGCTCCGAAAGAAATGGAGCTCTGCTATGCAATCTCTGAATAAGCAGCTATGGATCAAGTCTGTCTCCCTGTGCACCTGCGGGCATGACGCAGCGTCCACAAACAAAAGGACGTCAGTACGAAGAATGTACTGAGTATGTAAAGCATGATCAACATCAGTATAGAAGCATAATAGATATCATATGAAAATAGCATAGGAGGGGAGACAGTAATATCATCATCATCATGTCGCTTACTTGCATACATCGTCGTTCGTATCCCATAATAATAGCCATACCACTTTTTGTTCATGTTCGTATACATGCCCTTACTAAGTCTTATCACACTGATATTCTATCATATACATGGTCATATCATATACATAGTATTTACATAGCATACCCAACCTCGTAGGATCGGTGTGTCATACATACTTGGCCAACTGAGGCTCAGGATCATACATACCTGGCCCTACCAAGGCGTCAGGGTTATCTGTACCATCTGTAGAGGTGTGCGCGTGTTTCGTAATTGTATACATACTTTATACATAGTCATATACATATAGTCTTACCTGGCATCATAAGCTCGGGGTCTTATCATAGCCCTTCATAGGCATACATATACATATATCATAGCTCGTAGGCATCTCTAATCTCATTTTACTCTCATCATCATTACTATCCTCATTATTATCGTTACATCTACATTATAGACTTACTCGTCATACGAGGAACATAGTATAATCATAGTACATATCAAGGGTCGTGAGCTTATGCCCTCGGAATGTCAACCACGTGAAGACAGCATACTCATGTACAGGAATTAGGAATTTGGCCAAGAACCATGCCTTATGAAAGAAGGGTTAGCCTTACATACCTTTCCATCGAACTATTCTACACTTGCACGTTCCCTTCCAATGCTAGCGTTTATACCTTCATTAATATCATAACAATGGCCATTAGTCATTCAAATTATCTAGATTCCTCAATTTGCCTCTAATTCACCCACATTCATGGTCATAACACTCATATTCGTCCATTCGTCTAAAGTGTTTAGTTCATGATCTTAATACCATTTATAACACATTCATATCACAACACAACAACATTCATAACTCAATTCAAACTATTTCTCAAAATGTCACTATTCATCATTCATGACCTAGTTGACCACATTTTCTACAATCCATGTATTTTAATTATCCAATACCTTAAACATCTTGTAAAAATCACAAATCTTACCTTAGAAGTTGTAGGAACAAGCTTTGGTTGATAATACTTCTCTTTGAACAAAACCCTAGTTTTTCTCCATTTGGATTTTTTTGACTTGGATGATCCTTGATGATTCCCTTATCCTTGATTCACTTGTCTTAATGTTATTGATGGCTTATAATCCTTGAAAACTCATATAATAAATGTAGAGAGAAGTTTTAGAGAGAAGTGGTGTAACGTTGTAATGAAATAAGACAAGTCTTGATCCTCATATTTAATGACTTGTGAAATCTGTGCTGGGTGAACAGTGGTCGTCCATGGAGGTTTACGGACCGTATTCCACTATACGGCTCGTCCTCTATGGGCGTATTTAGCCATTTCCCAAACCAGAAGCTGGGCTGCCTTCATGGTGGTTTACGACCATGGTTTACGGGCCGTAAATCACTTTACGGTCCATCCACCAGGTCGTATTTAACCATTTCCTCGGCTGGCAGAAAGTCGAAGCCTTGCGTGGTAGTTTACGACTGCCAGTTTACGGACCGTATTGCACTTTACGGTCCGTATTTTGCAATATACGACCACTGGGCAGTTGCAATTCTTCAACTTCCCATATTTCTTAGACTTCTCATTTTTAATCACCCCCGTCCATGCACATGCATTGCTCACCTTGTATCTCATCTTAACTTAGCCAACTTCTTTGTCTCACATCGGATACCTTCGAAATATCGCCCAAGGTTATCAACGTCGTTTCTTGCTCATAGACATCATGCACTCATATTCATCACTAGTTATCCACTTGCGTACCAACAGAAAATTTTCCGAGGTGTAACATTCTACCTCCCTTAGGAACATTCATCCTCGAATGTTAAAGGCATGGGGAATTCTATAAAAATTTCGCCAGAGTTTCCTCTGTAATGTGGCACTACCACCCTGTCACAAAACCCACAATAACAATGCCTCACAGGGCAATAATACAACAACACTAGAAATTTGGCCACACACGACCTGAATGTATAAAAGGAAAACATGCATACCTTATGATTTTGACGTCTCATCTTGGACTTCTTCCAAGGGCTGAAATAAATGTGGGTATTTGGATCGCATATTCTCTTCTGCTTCCCATGTCATTTCATCTCGATTGTTATTTCTCCACAGAACTTTAATTGAGGCCACTTCTTTGTTTCTAAGCCTCCGTACTTGCCTATCTAATATGGCAATGGGTATTTCATCATAAGTTAACTTTTCTGTCACTTGAATATCATTCACTGGGACGATCCTCGTAGGATCTCCAACACACTTCCGAAGCATCGAGACATGAAATACTGGATGGACTGACTCCAAATCTGGAGGTAGATCTAGCTCATAGGCCACTTTGCCTATTTTGTGCACAATCTCATAGGGTCCGATATACCGGGGACTGAACTTCCCCTTTTTGCCAAATCTCATAACGCCTTTCATTGGCGACACTTTCAAGAATACCCAATCCTTAACTTGGAACTCTAAGTCCCTTCGACGATTATCCGCATAGGACTTCTGGCGACTTTGAGCCGCTAACAGCCGATCTTGTGTGAACTTGACTTTCTCTATTACTTGCTGGACCAAGTCTGGCCCTATCAACTTAGCTTCTCCGGTTTCAAACCACCCAATTGGGGATCTACACTTTCGCCCATATAGAGCCTCATACGACGCCATTTGGATGCTAGAATGATGACTGTTATTGTAAGCAAACTCAATGAGTGGCAAATGGTCATCCCAATTTCCTCCAAAATCTATCATACATGCCCGTAACATATCTTCAAGAGTCTGAATAGTACGTTCAGCTTGCCCATCGGTCTGGGGGTGAAATGTCGTGCTTAGGCGCACTTGGGTCCCTAAACCTTCTTGGAAAGACCCCCAAAACGTGGCTGTAAACTGAGTTCCTCTATCGGAGATAATAGATACCGGAACGCCATGGAGTCTCACTATCTCTTTAAGATAAAGCTTGGCATAATCTTCTGCCATATAGGTCGTTCTGACCGGTAAGAAATGCGCTGACTTTGTGAGTCTATCCACGATCACCCATATAGAATCATATTTACGTCGAGAACGGGGTAACCCTGTAATGAAATCTATATTAATCACTTCCCACTTCCAAGTTGGGATTTCAATACCTTGCAATAAGCCACCCGGCTTTTGGTGTTCTATCTTCACTTGTTGGCAATTAGGACACTGAGCTACGAATTCCGCTATGTCTTTCTTCATCCCATTCCACCAATATATGGTCTTAAGATCATGATACATTTTCGTCGCTCCGGGGTGAACGGAGTAACGAGAACAATGAGCTTCTCTCAAAATCTGATGGCGTAGACCTGCCACATCGGGAACACATAACCTTCCTCGACATCGGAGAACTCCGTCTTCCGAAATGTCAAATGATGACTCCTCCTTCTGAGGGAGTGTATCTCTATACTGCATTAGCATGGGATCCTCATATTGTCGCTCTTTTACTTCCGCTACTAATGATGAAACTGCTGAATTCTGAATAGTAGCTCCGCTGCTACCTGAGTCCACCACTCAGACTCCTAGGCTAGCTAACTGCTGAAGATCACGAGCCATCTCTTTCTTTTCTGGTCATACATCACTTAGACTTCCCATCGACCTACGGCTAAGAGCATCAGCCACAATATTTGCCTTTCCGGGGTGGTACAGGATTTCAACATCATAGTCTTTTAGCAACTCTAGCCATCGTCGTTGCCGCAAATTCAACTCTTTCTGCTTGAAGATGTACTGGAGACTCTTATGATCTGTATAAATATCCACGTGGACACCATATAAGTAATGTCTCCATATCTTTAAAGCATGGACCACCACGGCCAATTCTAAGTCATGGGTAGGATAATTCTGCTCATGTTTCCGTAATTGTCTAGAAGCATACGCAATCACCTTACCATTTTGCATCAATACACAGCCTAGCCCGACGCCTGAAGCATCACAATAAATAACATATCCTTCCAATCCCTCTGGAAGTGTCAAGACTGGGGCTGAAGTCAGTCGGTCTTTCAACTCTTGGAAACTACGCTCGCAAGCATCTGTCCATTGAAACTTAGCTGACTTCGGAGTCAACTTGGTGAGTGGTGCAGAAATAGAAGAGAAACCCTCAACAAATCTCCTGTAATAACCGGCTAAGCCTAAAAAGCTACGAACCTCCGTAGGGGTCGTGGGCCTTGGCCAAGTCTTCACTGCCTAAATCTTTTGGCTATCTACTCGAATACCGTCAGCTGCAACAATGTGGCCCAGAAATGCCACTGAGTTCAACCAAAACTCGCATTTGGAAAACTTCGCGAATAACTCTCGGGTTCGAAAAACTCCAAGGACAATACGCAAGTGATCTGCATGTTCTGCCTCGGATCTAGAATACACTAGGATATCATCGATGAATACAATCACGAATAGATCCAGAAAAGGCCTGAATACATTGTTCATTAAGTCCATAAACACTGCCGGTGCATTAGTTAGCCCAAACGACATTACTCGGAACTCGAAATGGCCATATCTTGTTCTGAAAGTTGTCTTAGGGATATCTTTCTCCCTAACTCTTACTTGGTGATACCCGGACCTCAAATCAATCTTTGAAAACCATTTGGCACCTTGCAATTGATCAAATAAATCATCAATCCTCGGGAGGGGATACTTTTTCTTAATTGTCACTTTATTCAATTGCCGATAATCAATGCACATTCTTAAGGAGCCATCCTTCTTCCGGACAAACAATACGGGTGCTCCCCACGGGGATGAACTAGGCCTAATGAAGCCTTTTCCAAGCAAGTCTTTCAATTGCTCCTTCAACTCTTTCAACTCTGCGGGTGCCATCCTATAGGGAGGAATAGATATGGGATTAGTGTCTGGCAACACATCAATCGCAAAATCGATCTCTCGCTCAGGAGGAAGGCCTGGAAGCTCTTCCGGGAACACATCCGGAAATTCGTTAACTACCGGAACTGACTGAAGAGTCGGCGACTCAGCTTCTACATGTCGAACTCGTACTAGGTGATAAATGCACCCTTTCGTGATCATCTTCCTTGCCTTTAGATAGGAAATAAACCTACCTTTTAGTGACGGCGTATTTCCTTTCCATTCTAAGACTGGTTCTCCCGGAAACTGGAAGCGAACCATTTTCATTCTACAATCAACATTGGCGTAGCTAGAAGCCAACCAATCTATGCCCATAATGATATCAAAATCTACCATCTTTAGTTCATGCAAGTCAGCTATAGTACGGTGATCACGTATCACGTCTACACAATCTCTATACACTCGGCTAGCTATCGCCGATTCGCCAACGGGCGTAGACACCTCAAAAGGTTTGATCGACTCCGGCTCGACTATAAACCGACCCGCAATATATGGAGTAACATAAGACAATGTGGAGCCCGGGTCAATCAAAGCATATACATTATGAGAGAATACCGATAATATACCTGTGACTACGTCAGGAGAAGACTCAAGATCTTGGCGTCCAGCAAAAGCATAAATACGATGCTGAGAACCGCTAGTACTGGGAGCTCTCCCTCTGCCTCTACCATGGCCAGCTGGCGTATGTGAAACTGGCCCCGTAGGGCGTACAGATGCCGAAGATCTAGCTACCGACCCTGATGGCTGGGTCCTACCTCTACCATGTACTGAGGGGAAATCACGCATAATATGCCCTGGCCGACCACATGAATAGCAATCATCTAAACCAAATCGGCATCGACCCCAATGCATCTTCCCACACTGGGAACACGGTGGTATGGGTGGCCTTGACTGGCCCAAATCACCTCTGAACTGAGGTCCTGTATAACTCGGACTCGGCCCTGAACGAGCAGATCTATCAAGGCCCTGGCCCGAAAACCGTGGAGGTGGACTGGTCATAGAATAGCCTGAATGGCTGGGAAGCTGCTGTCTGTGTCCACCCCTGGACTCATTCCTCGAACCTGAAGGTCTAGCTCTCTTGCTATGTCCCCTATCTTGCTCACGTTCATTTCTCCGCTGCTGTAGGTGTTCCTCTGATTCCTGAGCATGTTCCTGAATGCGTGCAATATCCATGCCATCCTGAAGGGACGCAGTTAAGCATTTATCCATCAAGTGTGGCCCTAGGCCTTTCACAAACCGGTGCACCCGATCGCCCATATCTGCTACCATGGCCGAAGCATACCTGGCCAAGGAGTTAAAGCGGAGACTATACTCTGTAGCACTCATGTTACCTTGCCTCAAATTCAAGAATTTATCGGCCCTAGCTCGCCGAACTTCTGGAGGCATGTAGTGATGGAGAAAAGCATCGACAAACTCTTGCCATACCGGCGGAGGTGCATTGGCTCCCCGCGAAGCCATCCATACTGTATACCACTGGATCGAGATATCTCTCAATCTATAGGATGCTAGCTCTACCGACTCAGTGTCTGAAGCATGTATCAACCGGAGCGTCCTTAGCATACCATCAATAAAGTCCTGGGGACCCTCCTCCGGTTTCGACCCAAAGAATTTCGGGGGTTTCAAAGCAATGAAGTCACGGGCCCTTGCACTAACAGCCCTGTCACCTTGCCCTGCGCTTGGCCTCTGAGTCTGGGCCGCAACCAACTGAGTCAAAAAATTAATGGCCTCCCTCACGTCTTGGCCCGAAGCGTTCGGTGGAGGAGCTGGAGCTGGGGTTGAGGCTCCCACGTGCTCCTTGGTAATAGGCACTGTCTGGGAGGACTGAGATTGAGCCGCACTCTGGGACTCATCTTCCTCTACTACCGGTGGCGGTGCTCTTTCAGCACGCTTTTCTGCCACCGTCTTGCCCTTTTGGGCTACTGTAGCCTTTTTCTTTTTAGGCATCTCTGAAATACACAACACACGATTTAGGAACAAGAATTTCTTACATCATAGCTCTATCGCACGATTCTTATGAAGAAAGAAGGTCATATATTCCTAAAATGTCCGCAGCTTCTCGTTTATAAGTGTGGCGCGCAACACACCCATAACCAAGACTCTACTAGACACGACTCGTAGACACATCCTAGGAGTGAACTGCTCTGATACCACTTTTGTCACGACCCGGCTAGGGGGCCGCGACGAGCACCCGGTGCTACCCCACCCGAGCACCCCCTTATCGTACATAACATAACATCTAGGTGAACCATAAGTCAATTCGTGCTATTCTTATCGTTAATCATATTGATCCCATTAGGCGACCATCATCATTTAACACATCATAGGCATCTGTGCCACATCATATGTACAAGGGCGACGTGGCTAACAAAAGATATACAAAACATGGGCCGACATGGCCGAACATCTCTACCCACATACACATGACCACGAGCCTCTAAGAGTATGACATATCGTATGAGCGGGACAAGACCCCGCTATGCCCATTATTATATACACAAGAGAATAAGTACCCAAAAGCTACGGCTCCGAAAGAAATGGAGCTCTGCTATGCAATCTCTGAATAAGCAGCTATGGATCAAGTCTGTCTCCCTGTGCACCTGCGGGCATGACGCAGCGTCCACAAACAAAAGGACGTCAGTACGAAGAATGTACTGAGTATGTAAAGCATGATCAACATCAGTATAGAAGCATAATAGATATCATATGAAAATAGCATAGGAGGGGAGACAGTAATATCATCATCATCATGTCGCTTACTTGCATACATCGTCGTTCGTATCCCATAATAATAGCCATACCACTTTGTGTTCATGTTCGTATACATGCCCTTACTAAGTATTATCACACTCATATTCATATCATATACATGGTCATATCATATACATAGTATTTACATAGCATACCCAACCTAGTAGGATCGGTGTGTCATACATACTTGGCCAATTGAGGCTCAGGATCATACATACCTGGCCCTACCAAGGCGTCAGGGTTATTCGTACCATCTGCAGAGGTGTGCGCGCGTTTTGTAATCGTATACATACTTTATACATAGTTATATACATATAGTCTTACCCGGCATCATAAGCTCGGGGTCTTATCATAGCCCTTCATAGGCATACATATACATATATCAAAGCTCGTAGGCCTCTCTAATCTCATTTTACTCTCATCATCATTACTATCCCCATCATTATCGTTACATCTACATTATAGACTTACTCGTCATACGAGGAACATAGTATAATCATAGTACATATCAAGGGTCGTGAGCTTATGAGCTCGGAATGTCAACCATGTGAAGACAACATACTCATGTAGAGGAATTAGGAATTTGTCCAAGAATCATGCCTTATGAAAGAAGGGTTAGCCTTACATACCATTCCGTCGAACTATTCTACACTTGCACGTTCCCTTTCAATCCTAGCGTTTATACCTTCATTAATATCATAACAATGGCCATTAGTCATTCACATTATCTAGATTCCTCAATTTGCCTCTAATTCACCCACATTCATGGTCATAACACTCATCTTCGTCCATTCGTCTAAAGTGTTTAGTTCATGATCTTAATACCATTTATAACACATTCATATCACAACACAACAACATTCATAACTCAATTCAAACTATTTCTCAAAATGTCACTATTCATCATTCATGACCTAGTTGACCACATTTTCTACAATCCATGTATTTTAATTCTCCAGTACCTTAAACATCTTGTAAAAATCATGAATCTTACCTTAGAAGTTGTAGGAACAAGCTTTGGTTGATAATACTCCTCTTTGAGCAAAACCCTAGTTTTTCTCCATTTGGATTTTTTTGACTTGGATGATCCTTGATGATTCCCTTATCCTTGATTCACTTGTCTTAATGTTAGTGATGTCTTATAATCCTTGAAAACTCATATAATAAATGTAGAGAGAAGTTTTAGAGAGAAGTGCTGTAATGCTGTAATGAAATAAGACAAGTCTTGATCCTCATATTTAATGACTTGTGAAATTTGTGCTGGGTGAACAGTGGTCGTCCATGGAGGTTTAAGGACCGTATTCCATTATACGGCTCGTCCTCCATGGGCGTATTTAGCCATTTCCCGAACCAGAAGCTGGGCTGCCTTCATGGTGGTTTACGACCATGGTTTACGGGCCGTAAATCACTTTACGGTCCATCCACCAGGTCGTATTTAACCATTTCCTCGGCTGGCAGAAACTCGAAGCCTTGCATGGCAGTTTACGACTGCCAGTTTACGGATCGTATTGCACTTTACGGTCCGTATTTTGCAATATACGACCACTGGGCAGTTGTAATTCTGAAACTTCCCATATTTCTTAGACTTCTCATTATTAATCACCCCCATCCATGCACATGCATTGCTCACCTTGTATCCCATCTTAACTTAGCCAACTTCTTCGTCTCACATCGGATACCTTCGAAATCTCGCCTAAGGTTATCAACGTCGTTTCTTGCTCATAGACATCATGCACTCATATTCGTCACTAGTTATGCACTTGCGTACCAACGAAAATTTTTCCGAGGTGTAACATATTGCCCCAACTTCCGTCCATCAAAATTTAGCGCAAATTAAGTGCAAATCTCTGGATTTAGGTTCGGACAGCGTATAGTTGCGATTGTAATATCATCTTGCAATTGATCTTGACTTGGATTCAAGGTGGATATGGAAGATATTGCGGTTCTAGCAGAGGAAAGGTATGAATCTTCCTTTATTAATATTGATTTAGGTTTATTTACGGAGATAAAGTTATTAAATAACCGTATTACAAGTTGGGTAGTTGAGAAATTTGGAAAACATTGTGTGTGATGTTTAATGGAATTTATTGGTATGGATAATGGTGTTGATGATGTTGGTATTGTTGTTGTTGATTGTTTGTTGATATTATGATTTTGGGCTAGGCATAGAAAAACAGGAGAGATGCTGCCCGAATTTCGGCAGATTCTAAATGGATTTAAATTGAAGACTTAAGAGGAGTATATTAGTATGATCCTAACAATAGCGTGAATTTTTTTATATGTAGATTACAAGACTACGAATGATCTTAAGTAAATGGCAAGACAAGAAGTAAGTGGGAAAGTCGACAAATAAGCCTCCTGGTATGTTAAGGTTGTTCCTTCTTTTCTTGGCATGATTTCATATATGCTAAGAGCGTGATGAACCTTATGACTAGAGATTTGTCAAAATAGAGCTTGTCATATGGTTTCTTAGTTTCCGAGTGATATGTTGTTCTTTCTGAGGGGCCATTTATTACACCTAAAAATATTTCATGTCGTTGTGCGGTAAATAGACTAACGCAAGGTGTACATGATGTCCCTACAAGTAAGAAGGGATACTTAATGATTCTAATTAAGATTTCAAAGACATTTGAGGCAAGAGAAGAAAGTTCGTCCAAGGAAGTAAAGTATAAGTCGTGTTTGGAGAGGTTTTTTCAACTATAAAGTTAAGGATTATTTAGTGATTTCTTGAGGAGAAGTTATAATGCTCCTTAGATGGTTAACGAAGTATTAAACAATTGTTAAGGTGGTTCCATAAGGAATCAATGAGAACAATTTCGGAAGAGGGTGAGTTATATGACCAATTGTACGGTCCGTATAACTTTATACGATCTGTATAATGGTCCGTATAATAGTCACAGTGAAGGGCCAACACTGGAAATATTATACGGTCACTTATACGGACCGTATAAAATTATACGGACCGTGTATGTGTCCGTATAAATCCAAGCGGGCAGCTTTTATTTTTTTATATAAAGATGACCCAAAGTCTTATTTTTCACTTCTCACCTTCTCCACACTTCACGAGACCTCTACAATATTCCATACACCATATTAGCTCATAACCAAGAGAAAGCAAAGATTAAACACCAAGAATTAGTAGAATCAAGTGTGTGGATGCTCACTAGGGTTGATACAAGCAGCCAAGGTTCCCTTTGGAATAGAAGTTGGGGTTTTCTCAAGTAGAGTATCTTCATCCAAAGACCATTCCTACATAATCAAAGGTGAGTTTTGCATCTATTTCATGTAATTACATGTATTAAGTGGTTGAAAGACTTGGATTAGAGAAGAAGGTAGAGTATGGAGCCCAAATGTGAATATAATGGCATTCTTGGATAGTAACTTAACTTGAATCATAGTTCTTGACATGCCATGAGTATAATCTTGTTGTGAGTGATACAAATGACGTTAAAGAAGTATCATATGAGAATGAATATGGTGTTGTGTTGTAGCCATGGCTGTGGATGATTTGAAAGGGAATTGTGAGGATTGATGTCACGACCCCAATAGAGGCCGTGACGGGTACCCGATACTACTGTACCGGGCACCTCTTATCTCGCATTCTATTCTTACTACTAAGTGGCCCATATGGATGATACAGTCATATTTTACTCAACATAGTCATCAATAGCATACTCGTAAACGAATGTCAATAAGCTTTTCCAAATAATTATACAACAACAAGGAGGGGCCGGATTCCACCATGCCCAAATATGTACACAAGAGTAGTACCGATAAACTGAAGCTCTGGAACAACTGGAGCGCTCCCAATGTGCCGCTGGTGGAGCTCCCAGGGATCAGACGCGTCGACTTGTTTACCTGCGGGCATAAACGCAGCGTCCACGAGAAGGGACATCAGTCCGAGCAATGTACTGAGTATGTCAGGAATGAGTAATAACATATTAAAGGATACAAAGTATGAATAGTAACAGGACGGAAATATAGAGCATATCAAGAGATAAAAAGTAACCTATACATCTGAGTGCCTTTTAGGAGGGTACCATGCATGCTTAGTGTTGCGGAACGTGCAACCCGATCTACATATATACATATATACATATATCCATAGTAATGCTTTTTTTGAAAAGAATTTCTTATACGTGTATGCATAAAATAGAACATATCATATTGCCGAGGAACGTCGGCTCCGATCCATTTAGCCACATATATCTCGCATCCGGGCATCCCGCGTCCGGGATGGTATCATGTCATATAATACCAACTGATCAGGTGGCCATGCGTCGATAGCGCCTCGCCCTTTTTCCCATATACCCTATATACATATACATATACATATACATATATCATGTTCATATATCATATAAACAACATCCAGGAGAGCCCAAAGAAAAACTATGTCTCTATCGGAGTGTCGTAAGGTCGGTAACTTCCGATTACATTACGGAAAAATCATGATCGTCATGTCTCACCTTGAAGGAACAATTATTATAAGGTGAGACTATCAATGAAAAATAACCTCAAGAGAAAACATAGAATAAGGTCATAAATCTCATAAGGCGTCAATTCATATACTACTTTGAAGTCTTTTGAAAACAGAGTCATTATCAAAGAATAAAATTGAAGATCAAGAAATAGCTCAATATTCTCATATTTATATTGAATTCACAACTTGAGACTTTCAGACCTGAAACCATAGACATAATCTCATCTTTGGTATCATTATTATCATGTGAAAACATGCTCATCGTTGTTATCATAAGAGTTCTCATAATCATAAACCTTTGGTTTGGAAAATACGGGCATTTAGAAAACATGTATGGACTATTAGAAAAAGGAGACATGCCTTTGAGTCAAGGACTTCCAACTTTGACACAAAGGATATTATGGAAACATTTATGGTATCACAATATAGGAGTCGTGCGTTTGAAAGAAAGGGACAAGCCTTAACATACCTGCTCGACCTCCTATTGGCTATGTTTATCCGCCCGAGCTCGTAAATCTACATTCAAGATAATTCACACTAATGTTAGTCTCCTTATCACACACCTATCCTAAGTTTCAATTTAAACTATTTTATATTCTGTCAAAAATCGGGCAGCATCTCCCCTGTTTATGTGCCTAGCCCGAATTCTTAGTTCAATAACCAATAACAACAGAAACAATACCAACGTTAATAATATCATTTCCCATATCAAAGTGTTCCATAAAACATCCCACACGCTGTTTTCCAACTTCCACAACTAATTAACTCGCTATACAATCATTGAACCACTCTATCTTCATAACATTCATAATTATCTACTCTGATGTCCTACCGATGAGCGGTGTATTGCGTTGGAAACTAGACTCGACGAGCTTAATTTTAGGCTTTTGAAACACCTAAAAACTCCTAATATACTAGGAGATATACCCCTCCAAAGTTGACTAAAAATCTGCCCAAAATTCTGCCAACTTCTTTTTTTCCAAATTTTTTGACAAATTTATTTTCTTCGATTTGCTTCGTCCTGGAACCTTTAGGCACTTTCTTGACACTTATTAAGAGTATTAATTAACCTTATAAGGGTTCCATGACCTCTCTGAGCTTACTTTAGTTTATTTACGACGCAAGCGACGCAAAAGTTTTTCGAGGTGTAACATTCCTCCCCCCTTAAGAACATTTGTCCTCGAATGTTAAGTTCTTAGGGATTTCTACGAAAATTTCGCCAGAGTTTACCCTGTAATGGTACCACTATCATCCTGTCACAACAACCCAAAACATATAATCGCCTCACTGGGCTACAACATTAATATCAATACTGGCCACACACGTCCCTGAAATCACTTTGGAGAAGCATTACATACCTGAGGGTTTTGATGGCCCTGTTTGCACGTCTTTTGGGGGTGGGAATAAATGCGGGTATCTAGATTTCATTTCTTCCTCAGCTTCCAAAGTCATTTCTTCTCTATTATTATTCCTCCACAGGACTTTGACTGAAGCTACGTCCTTGGCTCTAACCCTTCGGATTTGCCAATCCAGAATAACAATCGATACTTCCTCATAGGATAGTTTCTCTGTGACCTGTACATCGTCCACAGGTACAATCCTGGAAGGATCTCCAACACACTTGCGTAGCATGGATACATGGAACACTAGGTGGACTGCTTCTAATTCTGGAGGAAAATCCAACTCATACGCTACTTGGCCTACCTTGCGCACAATCTCGTAGGGTCCAATATACCGAGGACTAAGCTTTCCTTTCTTGCCAAACCTCATCACCCCTTTCATCGGTGATACTTTCAAGAACACCATATCACTGACTTTGAATTCCATATTTCGCCGACGGTTATCCGCATACAATTTTTGACGACTCTGAGCTGTTAGTAGTCGTTCTTGAATAAGCTTGACTTTTTCTACTGCCTGCTGAATCAAATCTGGTCCTACTAATTTCGTCTCTCCCACTTCAAACCATCCAATAGGCGATCTACAATTCCTCCCGTACAGAGCTTCATATGGGGCCATTTGAATACTAGAGTGATAGCTATTATTGTACCCAAATTCAATAAGTGTTAGATGATCATCCCAATTGCCTCCAAAATCTAGCATGCATGCTCTTAGCACATCTTCAAGGGTTTTGATAATGCGTTCCGCTTGCCCATCAGTTTGCGGATGGAATGATGTACTAAGTCTCACCTGCGTTCCCAAACCTCCTTGGAAGGATCTCCAAAAATTAGCTGTTAATTGTGCTTCTCTATCCGTAATAATAGATACCGGAACACCGTGACGTCGCAATATCTCTTTGATATATAATTTTGCATAATCTTCTGCTGTATACGTCTTTTTGACCAGCAGAAAATGGGCGGACTTTGTGAGTCTATCCACTATCACCCATATAGAATCATACTTACGCCGAGAACGAGGTAAGCCTGTAATGAAGTCTATATTAATAGCCTTCCATTTCCAAGTTGGGATTTCTATAGCTTGCAGAAATCCTCTCGGCTTCTGATGCTCTGTTTTGACTTGTTGACAATTCGGACATTGGGAAACAAACTCCACTATGTCCCTTTTCATGCCATCCTACCAATATAAGCATCTGAGCTCATGATACATCTTCGTTGACCCCGGATGTATAGAATAATGGGCATAATGTGCCTCACCCATAACCTGTCGTCGTAGCCTGGCAACATTAGGCATACATAATCTACCTCTATACTGTAGTGCTCCATCGGGTGTCACCTCAAATGGGGTCTTCTCCTTTTGAAGAGTTGTATCCTTATACTGTACGAAAACTAGGTCCTTGGACTAGCATCTCTTTACCTCTTCTATAATAGAGGACTCAGCAACTTCCCAAAGAGAAACTACACTATTTCCAGAATTAGCCAAACGGACTCCAAGGCTAGCTAGCTGGTAAATCTCACGAACCATCTCCTTGCTTTTTGGCTGCACATCTGTCAAGCTGCCCATAGATTTACGGCTAAGAGCATCTGCTACAACATTTGCTTTCCCTAGATGGTATAGGATGTCAACATCAAAGTCCTTTAGCAGCTCTAGCCACCGTCTTTGTCGTAAATTCAACTCTTTCTACTTAAAAATGTATTGGAGACTCTTGTGATCTATATAGATATCAACATGAAAACCATATAAATAATGCCTTCATATCTTGAATGCATGAATGATCGCCGCCAACTCTAGGTCATGAGTCGGATAATTCTTCTCTATTTCCGCAACTGCCGTGAGGCACAGGCTATTACTTTGCCACGCTGCATCAACACACAACCTTGTCCAACACCTAAAGCATCACAGTAAATAACATAAGTCAAGACTGGGGCCGAAGTCAACCTATTTTTCAATTCCTGAAAGCTGCGCTCACACGCATCCGTCCACTGAAACTTAATCGATTTCTATGTCAGCTTCATTAATGGTGCTGCGATGGAAGAAAATCCTTCTACAAATCTTCTATAGTAACCGGCCAAACTCAAGAAACTACGGACCTCTGTAGGTATTGTAGGCCTTGGCCAATCCTTCACAGCTTCAATCTTCTGTGTATCTACCCGAATACCATCAGCGGAAATAATGTGACCCAGAAAAGTCATAGAATTCAGCAAAAATTCACATTTTGAGAATTTGGCATATAACTCCCGAGCTCGAAGGATTCCAAGAATAGTACGCAAATGGTCTGCATGCTCCGCCTCTGATCGGGAATATACCAAAATGTCATCAATGAACACAATCACGAACAAATCTAGGAAAGGCCTGAATACATTATTCATCAAGTTCATGAATATCGCCGGAGTGTTGGTCAGGCCAAATGACATTACCCGGAACTCATAATGGTCGTATCTCATTTTGAAAGCTGTCTTTGGAATGTCCTCTTACTTTACCCTCACTTGGTGGTACCCTGATCTTAGATCTATCTTCGAGAACCATTTAGCACCTTGCAGTTGGTCAAATAAATCGTCGATCCTTGGAAGGGGGTACTTATTCTTTATGGTCACCTTGTTTAGTTTCCTATAATCGATACACATCCTTAAGGAACCATCTTTCTTTGTCACAAACAACACAGGCGCTCCCTATGGCGATGAGCTTGGCCTAATAAAGACTTTTTCAAGCAATCCTTCAATTGCGCATTTAACTCCTTTAATTCTGCAGGGGCCATTCGATATGGGGGAATAGATGTGGGCTTAGTATCAGGCAACACATCGATTGTGAACTCAATCTCCCGCTCTGGCGGTAAACTTGGAAGCTCGTCTAGGAACACATCCGGGAACTCATTTACCACTGGGATGGATTGCAGAGTCGGTGGTTTTGCTTCTGTGTCGTGGACCCGGACCAAGTGATAATAATAGCCTTTGGCAATCATCTTTCTCGCTTTGAGCTAGGAAATAAACCTACCTCTCGGAGACGCCGCATTACCTTTCCATTCCAACACTGGTTCTCCTGGAAACTTGAATCGAACCACCTTTGTTCTACAATCAACGTTAGCGTAACAGGAGGCTAGCCAATCCATACCCATAATAACATCAAAATCTAACATCTCCAGCTCATGTAGGTAAACATTAGTATGACGATCGCAAACTACGATTACACAACCCCTATATACCCGCCTGGATACTACTGGGTCTCCTATAGGTGTAGCTACCTCAAAAGGTTTGATTGGCTCCGGTTTCATCCCAATATGGTTAGCAACATGAGGATTAATATATGATAGAGTAGAACCTGGATCAATCAATGCATACATGTCATGGGAGAATACCGATAATATACTTGTAACGACGTTGGGAGAAGACTCAAGATCCTGCTGTCCTGCCAGTGCATATATACGGTTCTGAGGACCACCTGAACTGGGTACCCCTCCTCTGCCTCGGACATGGCTTGCTGATGCCTGGGAAGTCTTTCCAGGAGGGCGTACAGATGATGATGAACCAATTGCCGATCTGGTGGGCTGAGCTTTGTCTCCCTCATTCCTCAGCGGACAATCACGCATCAAATGGCCAACTAGACTATAAGTAAAACAAGCACCTATATCTACGTGACACTATCCAGAGTGTGGCCTGCCACACCGTACACCGTGGGAGGGGTGGTCTCGTCCGGCTAGAGTCGGCTCTATACTGGGACCTTGAAACCCTAGAACTCTGGCCTGGTCCTGAATAGATAGGACGATCAAATCTTTTACTCGCGAATCGAGGAGGTGCGCTAGCCACTGATTGGCCTAACTTCTTAGAATGTTGTTTTGTATGCCCTCCTCCATACTCATTGATTTCTCCAAAAGATTTGGCCCTTTTGCTGCGCCCCCTATCAGAATCACGTTCACCTCTCTACTGCTGCTGCGGTTCCTCCAAGTTTTGGGCATGGGCCTGAATACGAGCTGTTATACCCCGTATTTTTGTAAGTTGGATTATTCGTAAGCTAATCGACATGAATTCAAAGACAAGGTTATTTTTGAGATATGAGACAAGGACTTTTTAATCCCGATTTTAATAAGTGCCCGATTTGCTTGTAAATTTCAATTAGTGTGGAAATATTAGTGGAGACTAGGGATTAACTAACCATGATTAGATTATTAAGTGGGGATTAATGATTAATTAGCCTAATTAGTGTATTAGGTGGGCCCCACGAAAATGTGGACAATTGTGATTGGGCATGGGTGAGGACATGTCGTATCATATTGACATGTAGTGGCAGCCTTGTCGGCTTGCTATCATATTATGTATTGGTTAGTTGTGACTCCTCAGTAGACAGGTTTATGATATGCGGCGTTATGAATCTTTAGTTGCTTTCATAAGTTCCATACAGTTCTTAATTTCAGTCTGACTAGATCTAACAGGTACGTATACGGGTGTCCATCTCGGGCACTAGTTATGGCCCATGGGGTTGGGTCGTGACAAAAGTTGTATCAGAGCAGTTCATCTTCGGAGTGTCTACAGACCGTGTCTAGTAGAGTCTTGTTTATCGGTGTGTTGTGCACCACATCTATAAACGGGAAGCTACAGGACATTTAGGATGTCATCTTTTCTTCTGTCTTAGATCGTGCGATAGAGCCAGAACCTAGGAAAGACTGTTTCTGACCACTTTTCTTGTAGGTAGGTGCAGATTGGCGTGTGATGAAGAGGTCGGCTTCAGATAGTGGGGGTGCTAAGAAGGCCCCTAGAGTAGATTCAGGACCCAGGCTCCAAGACCGAGCAGGAGGAGCCTCAGTGATTCTATTGAGACTGACCTCTCGGAGGACCCAGCGACAATTCCTCTAGAGTTTCTGATATCCAGGGAGGCGGTCCCCGAGGCCGTACCAGTTGCTCCTATGTCATAGCACCACGTTAGACCGGCTACCCCGGTAAGTGTTACAGATTACTCCAGGCCCCTATCCTGGCCGTCGGTAAACCAGGAGTTGCCCAGTTATCTACATTCCTCGGACTCAGATAAGGGAGAAGATGAAGGCCAGATGAGTAGATGGCGGGCAGACAATGACGAGGAGCATTTTACCGTAGCAGTACTGTAGCAAGTCGGTTACTGTTGCAACATTGTAGCATGCGTTTCTGCTCTGTCAGCTGAACTTGTAACGCCCATAATTCTCTACTCTGAAATCGAATCGACGAACGGTTTATTGCGTTGGAAACTAGGCTCGACGAAATTCATTTTAGGATTTGGTTTCACCTTAAAGAACTTCATATGCTAAGAGATATTCGTCCACCAAGTTGGACCAAAATTTTCACACAAAACATTACCCATCCTTTCTCCGAAGTCGTACTACTTCATTTCTTCCACTCATTTCCTTATAAAACCTTCCGGTATATCTTATATACATGCTTCACTTATTAAATATACTTAATAATGCTTGCTCCTTACATTTCAAAGTGGCTTTACTTAACCATAACTCAATGTACTTATGTTTCAAATTTGATAAGTGCTTCTTCGAAGATACGGGGTGTAGCAAGATCCATACCTTATTCTTACTAAAATAGCAATATCTTCGGTGTTCTCCTAGAATCCAAACCAAAATCCACCACAAAATGACAATACAATCACAGTTTCACGCTATCCGAACCTAAACTACACTCCGCCACTTAAAATTCCCTCAATTTAATGATATCCTCACCCCTCAACTATTTTCTAGAATTTTCTTGGGCAAATCTGATGAAAAAAAGGGGGTTTTACCCTTTATATAAGGTTCAAATTCGGGTCGGGCACTGTAGCAGTACTGTAGCAGTCGGTACTGTGGCAATTACTGTAGCATGTGTTTCTGCTTTGTCAGCCGAACTTGTAACATCCATAATTCTGTACTCCGATATGCTATCGACAAGCGGTTTATTGCGTTAGAAACTAGATTCAACGAGATTCATTTTAGGCTTTTGAAACACCTAAAAACTTCTAATATACTAGGAGATATACCCCTCCAAAGTTGACTAAAAATCTGCCCAAAATTCTGCCAATTTGTTTTTTCCAAATTTTTCGACAAATTTATTTTCTTCGATTTGCTTGGTCTCGGAACCTTTAGGCACTTTCTTGACACTTGTTAAGAGTATTCATTAACCTTATAACGGTTCCATGACCTCCCGAAGCTTACTTTAGTTTACTTACGATGCAAACGACGCGAAATTTTTTTGAGGTGTAACAATTGAATAATATTTAACTTGGAGAAGTTTATTGATTATGATATTATGGGTGTGTTATTGATATTTGGGAGTTGTTTGTTATATGCAGAAAGTTGTTGAAACAAAGGAAATGCTGCCCAATTTGCATTAGCTCTTAGTCCCCTTAGCTTAACTTAAGCATGTTTCTAATGACCTAATCTTACTGCAAATTCTCTTCTATGTAGAGTAGTGAGCTGGGAAGGAAAACACTTAGTCGTTAAGGAGACGTAAAGGTATGTAAGGCTAGTGCCCTTCTTTCAAAGGCATGATTCCTATGTTATGATTCTTTTCTATATTTCCATGACCTTCTTACATCCCAAAATATGAAAGTTAAAGATTATTAAAAGCTTCTTATGAGATAGAGATGAGATATGTTCCATGGTAATGATGATGATAATGATGCTATGATGAGCTTAACATTCTTATCTTTATGATTTCATTGATGTTGCTTCTTGTTGTTATCTAAACTCATGGTATTAGTTCCTTCAAGGTGAGACATAGTGATGAGGATTATTCCATAATGTAATCGGAGGCTCCCGACCTAATGTCACTCTGATAGAGTTACAACTTTTACTTGAGCTCTCATGCATGCTTTAGATTATGTGTATGTAAGATTACACCGTTCCTAGTTGGTCGGGCAGTCACCACTACAACAGGCGTAGTGGGAAGCTATGATGATGATTACACCGTGCCTAAAAGGCTGGGCAGGCACCACTAGTGGGCGGCTTGAGATGTTTACCCCAGACGCGGGCTAATTATGATCACACCGTACCTATATGGACGGGCAATTTATACATATATACATGATATGATGTTGTTTATTATGAAAGTTAGCATGCATGATTCTGCCTTAAGAGGCAATCAGTTACTGGTTATCTCTTCATCTCATGTTCTCTTATTTCTTTGTTATGTTGACATACATGCCTTACATACTCAGTACATTGCTCGTGCTAATGTCCTTTTCTTTTATTGATGTTGTGTACATGCCCGCAGGTAGACAGGGAAACGGACCGGGTACCTAAAGGGCTTATCAGTAGTTGTACAGGAGCACACCACTACTTCGAATGTGCAGTCCATTAGTAAATTCTTTTGTGTACATATTTGGGGCATGGTGGGGTCCTGTCCCGTCCTTATGATTTAAGTACTTTAGTTAGAGGCTCGTAGATACTTATGTGTGGGTTGTAGATGTTATGAGACTTCTTTAGTGTATATTTTGTACATCATTTTGAGCCTCGTGGGCTTATGCATATGTACGTGTTTTGGGAGATTTGGAAATTGGTTTACGACCAATTTTATGTTGAAAATGATATATGTCCAGGTTAAGTATGATATACAGCATGATGAGTGGTGCTCGGTAGCCAACTCTGGGTACCCGTCATGGCCCACTAGTTGGATCGTGACACCATATCCCCTCCCTATGTCCTTGAGCCTATAGAGAGATAGAAGAGAGATGTAAAGTATCAGTATTTTTTCGCATATGCATGATATACATATATATACATTTTTTTTAGCCTGGCCACTTGGTCAGTGAGACAAATTGCCTGACTTACGGGTCAGTGAGGCATTTTCTTTAGCCTGGCCACTTGGCCAGTGAGACAGATATGCCTGGCCTATGGGTCAGTGAGACAGAATGCCTGACCTATGGGTCAGTGAGACAGAATGCCCGGCCGACTGGTCAGTAAGACAGATTGCCTGGTCGACGGGTCAGTGAGAATTTTCAGTTTCGTGGCCACTTGGTCAGTGAGACAGATTGCCTGGCCTATGGGTCAGTGAGAAATTTTCTTTAGCCTGGCCACTTGGCAAGTGAGACAGATATTCCTGGCCTACGGGTAAGTGAGACAGATATGCCGGGCCTATGGGTCAGTTAGACAGAATGCCCGGCTGACTGGTCAGTGAGACAGATTGCCTGGCCGACGGGTTAGTGAGACAGATTGCCTGCCGACGGGTCAGTAAGAATATTCAGTTTCGTGGCCACTGGTCACTGAGATATATAATAGTATTATATTACATTTCATATGAGACAGGTCAATTGAGATTTTCAAGGCATTCCTCTGCCTCCAGATTATATTATTTTCGGTTCAGTTTCAGTTTTTCGTTGCCTTACATACTCAGTACATTGTTTCATACTGACGTCCATTCTGCGTGGGGACACTGCGTTCATGCCCACAGGTTCAGGTAGCCAGGCAGATGATCCAGCTAGTAGGACTTCCACTCAGCTGTAATCAGGGCGCTCCACTTGGTTCGGAGCTGCAGTCCCTTTTGGTATGCTATTTAGACATATATATGTGGGTATGACGGAGCCTTGTCATGTCCTTTCTGCAGCTCGTCTTTCCTAGAGGTCTGTAGACAGTTGTATGTAGTTGGGATGTTATGTAGCCTTGTCGGCTCTCATTTTTGTTGTACAACATACATAGCAACTTCGACGTCTTGCTCAGTTGTGTATTTATATTTTAGGTGTGTGTGTGCCCAGTTCAGCCGAGATAGTCAGCATTTATATATACATACATACATACATACATATATATATATGTATATATATATATATATATATATCCAGATTACGGCCTCGCCGGCTTGTTGGTATTGTCTGTGTGCAGGTAAGACTTATTAGAGTTTCAGAATTAGAGTGGTTCGCTCGGGCCTAGTTTGGCACCGAGTGCCAGTCATGCTGCTCAAGGTTTGGGGTGTGACAAACTTGGTATCAGATCAGTTCTGTCCTAGAGTTGTCTACAGACTGTGTTCAGTAGGGTCTTGTTTACGGGTGTGAAGTGCGCCACACTTATAAATAAGAGGCTGCAGGGCATTTAGGAATAATTTACCTTTCTTTCGCATCTTAGATCGTGCCATAGTGCTAAATTATAGGATGTGATGTCCCTGATTTTAACCCTAAATATTTTGATTATGGATAAGTAGTTGATTATGCCGTTATGAGATAATTGACGAGAATTGATGTTGTTACTCCGAAAGCTATGTTTCTTACCTTATTGATATTGATAGACTTTGATATGAGAACCCGAGGTAAATGTTACGGTTATTGTGATCGCCCTGCGAGGCATTGGATGTGTTTTCTGGGCTGTGTGCAGGAATGAGGCCGTAGGAAGTATAGAGGAAACTCTGCCAAATTTTTTACAAATTGAATGATTTGAATGTCTATGCTATAAAGAAAGAATGAAGGAGAAATGTGACAACCAGATGTTTGGTAAGTCATGATTGAATAAATGAACAATTATGAGATGCTTTCAAGGAGAAGTTTTAGAATGATTTTAATTTAATTTATGGGAAGAACCTTGGAGGGGAAAATGATTAGTAATTAAACGAACTGGAATAAGTTGCATTCGAGATTTCAGAGAATTGAGATTTATTGAAGATATAGGGAAAGTTGGCATTAAGAATTCAAATGCAGTTTATGATTTATAGATTGGCGAGTAAGAGATAACGAAAAGATATTGATATGGGAAAGGAAGTTAACGAGTAGGGGAAAGTTTCACTCTAGAAGTTTATACATATACATAAGATCAGGACGGTTTGATGACAGGCACACAGACTCGCTTTATCAGACTTTCCTATATGATGTGGGCTTACATTGGGATTTAGAAGTCACTAGTCATTCGACTTCAAGAGGGTTCTGAGTATTTGATAGTTGGTACTATTCTGAGAATCATTATGGCCAAGTTACTTCAGGTGTTAATGACGACCTTGAACTCAAGAATGAGAAATGGTTAGGTAAGTTGGATTGTAATTATGATTTTCTTCTAGATTTCTTATATCACTTCTAAATGTGATGTTGCGTGGCTGACAAAGGAAGTAGAGATTGTATCAACCTTAGGAATATGTGGTGTATTTCTAGCTAATCCTTAGAAGAAGGATTCCCCCCAATTTGTTTAGATGGGTGTGTGAAGGTTATTTGACGATCGAGAAATGAGGTGCGATGTCGGCTTATGTGTAAGGAAAGAAGAGAGTAGGTGTACAAGTGAAGATAAAATATCGCAAGGATCGATTCGGTTGCTACAGGAAAGTAAAGGATGTGAGGTTGATTATTTAGACTAAGAGACAGGGTACAAGTACGTGTAAAGATTTTTAAGTAAAGTTATATTGCTAGGAGTTGCAATTAGGATGTAGGAAGGTATGCTAGGAAGCCTTACAAATTTAGACATACGGAAGAAGAATATGAGAAACCAGAATAGCTCGAGGGAAATTAGGAGCATATGAGCTTTACAATTAGAATTCTCTGGCTAGCTGGACAAAAAGAGAAGGCAGATTTATTAAAGCCACAGATTCCAGATAAAATCAAATGGTAATGGGATATCTCCCAAGAAAAATGTGTTAAAAAACGAAAAAAGATAAGTCACAAGTGGCTACATCGAGTATTATGTATACCCTTATGATTGATGTTACGAAATGTTAAAAATATTGATTGTGCTATATGTCAAAATTGAGGTAGCAAGCGCTACAAAGAGAATCAAGATTGGGTTTTCTCGAGAATTAAAGTCGGATAGGAGTAACGTGACCAACAATGTAAGAAGGAGGATTAGGAAAAGAAGGTTATAATATCATGAAGGGGAGAGAAACTTGGACAAGGAAAACATATACCCATTGAGGGTCAGGTAATATATATTTGAGGAAAACGTTCGGATGAAAGCAGGAAATCAGATGCTGAACGTGAGGACCCTGAAACCAACCTATACGTCTTCATAATTAGAACCAAGGATGTTGTAAATAATAAATAAAGGTGCATCCTCGAGAAGAAATAAACAGGTCTTATGAGAGCGACGAGGAAATTTTAAACTCTTGAGATTTAACCAGGAGAATGGATGTGAACCCATGATTGGTATGTCTATTTAAAGGAAGAAATTACCTCAAGAAGAGATTTTTAGCGTCAAAAGGGATTCTCACTCGTAATGGAACACTCCAAGGTTTCCTAACCTAAGAGTAAAGGATGACTAATGGAAACATGCATTTTACAAGTAAAAGAAACTATGAGAACTAAAGGAGAAGGTTAGTGAGTCAGTAGTCTTTCCCAAGGGAAGACAAATTGAAATTATAAGACACTAGTTGTGTGATAGATGCAAAGATACTATCATGAAGGAAACAGAGAAAATTCGAGATATATACATATATATATATGTGTGTGTAAAAGTTGTAGTATCATAAATGAAGGTGAAGACTCGCCGAAAGAAGAAAGGAAAGGGTGTACTTTGTGAGGATTTCACGATAAGAACAAGAACCAACAGAACACTAGAAGGACTATGATGCATAGCTATGATGCAACCAAGTAGTTAAGAAGAATTACGGGACAAAATGAGCTAAGCTAATGAAGGGACGAGTCGTGGGAATGGATGGTGTGGAATATCAACTATTAATGGTATAGTATAGACATAAATCGAAATTAGGAACCTAGAGCAAGGAGAATTTCAAGAATATTAAGAATATAGTCATGGAGAAAGGCTAGGGTTGAAGAAGCTTGGTGAAGTCGAACACTCCATAAGAGGCCTAATGAATTCGGATGTCCCCATTAATTCATTAGCTTAGAGGACTACAGGTCATTAAAGGTAGAGGTGAAAAGACAATAGAGAAGGCATCTGAATTGTATCCTGTCACACCCTAATCTCGCTAGGGTGTGATGGGCACCCGACCCCATATTCGGAGCCGAGCGAACCCGCTGACTCTTATTACACTCCTAATCTCTTAAATCACAAAATGAAATACATAGTAAAGGCTTTTAGAAACATTCCTTTTATCGTTCTCAAGTCAAGTAAAATCTGTAATCATACGAAACTCATAACATGATGCATAATGACACATCGGCTGGTGAAGCCACTTACAAGACTGACATTCTATACCCACGACTCTATTTGCAAAGTCTCTAACATAAATCAGAAATCATAACATATATACTCTGACTCGGCAACACTCCGGAAGGAAGTGGAGCTCGCCAATCCCGCTGAAACACCTTCTAGCAAAGTCTTCTACTCATCTGGGTATACCTGCGCGGCATGAAACGCAGCCCCCGAAGAAAGGGGGTCAGTACGGAATATGTACTGAGTATGTAAAGCATGAAATATAGTAAAGCGGATCACAACTGAAACAGAGATTTACCAAAAAATAGGAGTAACCTTTAAAAACATCAATGCACTTGCCTTTTTGAAATGAAAATCATGTATGTCATCATCATATATCATATATACATATAACGTGCCCCGGTCCTCTAGTGAGGGACGCGGTAAAATCATGTATATCAATATCATATATCATATATGCATGTAACGTGCCCTGACCCTCTAGTGAGGGATGCGATGAATAGAGTCATCATATGCCATCCTGGACGCCACCCCGTCATCATATCACCATGTCATCATATCATATATATATATATATATATATATATATAACGTGCCCCGACCCTCTAGTGAGGGACGCGGTGAACAATGCAGGGGAGTACGCACGAGAACATGCCCTGGCCCGGGACACAGTGAAAGATACATTGAGGCATGCACGAGCAGAGTAGTGAGAAACCATATGCACTTTAAATCATATCTGAGACTCAATGGAATAATAAAAACAAACCATCATTTGAAAATCGAGACAATAGTCGTATCAAATACCTTTCGAATGTCACTGCGGATTATATCAAAATAGAACTCTGGAATCATATGTACGTATCAAAATATTTCAAAGACTCAATAGAATAATCAAACATGCTATCATTTGAAAATCAAGACATTAGTCATATCAATTATCTCTTGAATGCCATTCGGAAACATATGAAATAGAACTTCGGACATCATAGATACGCATCAAAACCATATGAAATAGCTTATGGAAATCAAGAACGTTAGCCATCCTAGTGGCTCTAAGTGTAGGAATTTCTTGGAATCATATACATATCGTCTGTTCATTTCACAAAGACCATGACAAAAAGAAAGAAAGGGACGAGCCTTAACATACCTGTTCGACCGCCTATAAGCTACGCTTATTCGTCCAAGCTTGTAAGTCTACATTTAAAAGGATTCATACTGACGTTAGACTCTGCCATCGGACATTTGTACCATATTTCAAATTATACTATTTTATATTCTGCCAAAAATCGGGCAGCATCTCCCCTGTTTATATGCCTAGCCCGAATTCCAATTCAGCAACCAACAACATCAACAACAGTACCAATAGTATTAACATCATTTCCAATACCATCTTATGTCATAAAACTGCCCGCACACTGTTTCCTAAATTCCTCCACCAACCAATTTGTGGTATAACTATTTAATAATTTTATTTCCGTAAAGAAGCTGAAATTAATACCAATAACGTTAATAACAACATCCTCCACATTTTACAAGTTAAATACATTTATTATCATCCAAAATTTTCTTCAAGTTTCATTCCATAATTCACAACACCAACAAACGAATTTATCAGACTATTCTCTCCGTGCTAATCCGTCGAAACTCTAAATAAACTCGTTAACAATGAGAAGGAACCTTTTTCATACCTTAAGCATGCATCCACCACGTTATCACTCTTCCCCATGGTTGATTTTTAGCTCAAATGGAAGACAACACAGCGTACAACACTTTTCCCTTCACGGGCTTTAGGATTCGGGGCTCAGATTTCGATAAAAAATGGTTTTTCTTCTCCAAGAATCTTTTTCTCTCTCTCCCCAGAATTTTCTGGGCGTTCCTGGTCTTAAAATGAGGAGGAAGGACGAAATTTTCACTTATAAAGACATGGGTAATGGGCCTAACCCGATTGGGCTCAGATTGGGCCTAGCCCACTGACCCTTCTGCCTTAAAACGTCCATATCTCCTTATTCCGACGTCACCTGTGGACCTACGACCTATGGTTGGAAATATAATTCAATTATCTACCACTTCTATTTCTTCGTATTTATTCCAAATTCCAAACTTATAATACCGTTTTTGCCCCTCGAATTCAGATCACTCGAAAACGTTACTTAAAAATATTTGTTTGGAGGACTTCCCCTTTGATTCGGCTCAAGGGTCCTTCTTGAGTTGTGTTCAACTTCACATATGTGCTTCATATAACTTGTCACGTGTCCTAAAAAAATCTCGACGTATGGGCCCCACCTCAGCTTATGAGTAATCCGACGTACAAAATTACGGAATACAACATTATCAACGTGAGTTTAAATTATGTGGAAACAACATGATTGCCAATTTTGAGGAAGCGCATGTCACGCTAATGCTCTGAAAATGCGGGATATAACATCCTCCCCCTCTTTAAAAACATTCGTCCTCGAATGTTCAAACTAGTCTTGTAGTCTGTCCATACTCCTATTCTCGGGTACATCCCGTTATCGATCCTTCTTCCTTTGATGCGGTTATACCATAATAAGCATGTTTGATACTCTAATATCTTGTCAATATTTGCCCCCTTCATTGGAATATCGCTCATTTCTTTTATTCCTCACAAATTATTTTTAGTCCGATCATAAAAGATACCCTTCAATCACTCTATTGCTTTGCTGACTAACCCCTGGATCTTATTGAACTCGTTTCTACAAAAATTCTCGTTTCGAACTACATCTATTCGTCATATCTGAGTGCGTTTAGAATCTTTGCGTTATATTCACTCGCCTTCTCCTTATGAATCTTACCTTACGGTGTATTCAAAACAAATCCACACTTCGATCTTCAATCCTTACTTTCAATTTTAAGATCAATACGTTCCTTTCGTCGATTCCCTTAATGTCCATACTGAAATGTATAACGATAACGGCTGTATCATTTCTGTATAAATTTCATTTTTTGTTTTAGGGCCTATACTTGTCATATCTTGGAGTTCGTCGTTCCAATCTCTACACTTATACTTTCTTTACTCGCTTCCCCCCTTTTGGGTCTTACTTATGTCATTCGCCAATCCATTGCCTCACTTCCAATCTTAAATTCATGTATCCCTTTCCTCAATTCCCCTTTCATACCACATCATATTCATGCTATTTCCCATAATTTATAGCAGTCGTAATTCACGTGCGAAGTCTTAACATACTCATCTTGTAGTAGCGTAATTCAGTAGTACAGCCAAGGTAACAATCCAAATAATGGATGCATTTTACTTAGCTCAATCGTTAATTATGGGTTAATGTCTACCTCTGCTCCACTTGACAGCTCTGTCTCGTGGGGATACTTAGAATACCAGTATGTCAAACCGTCCGTACCCTCCATGTAGTGTCACTTATCCCATTCTTTAATAGTCAGCATTCGCTGGCAGCGTCATCTTCCCCTTTTCTTTTCCATCTCAAGCTATTCCTCTCGCCCCCATGATCGACTCACAGTGACCGTAATGTATTTCCCTTAACCGCCATCGGTCTTATCAGGGATTTAAGTCCCATGCACAACTAATACCCTTTGTGCGTCATACTTTTTTTTTCTTGTATCGTACTCAACATTGATTTCAACGACAATCATAATCATATCTTTACTTGGCATTGATGATATCCTTACTTTATCGCCTTATTGTCATATGGGGAACTCGCAACTCATAGCCACATTTCTCTTCCCAGCTTATTCCTTTAGGTACTTTATCTGTCCTGTCTTAGAATAGGGTATCCATAGGAGACACATCCTCCTTTTTCCATAATATAACTACTCCTTAAGTTTGTGTACTTCACATATTTCCTTGTCCTTTATACCCATACATACTCCATTTTATAATTAATCCTTTATTCTTCGCACAAGGGACCTTATTCTCAACTCTGTACTGCTTTGTCCTTCAAAATATATTACTTCTATACAATCCATTCTTCGCTTTCCCACACTCATCCTACTCATTCCCTCTCATCTTTATTATGCTGATCCTTTCCTAACAAGGTCTCATAAACTTTCCTATCCACTGGTTCATGGCTCGCTTATTGGTTTCACACTTGCATTCACTCTCTATTCATGTAGGACATGTCACCTATTTAGTCGTCTCCTCGCTATACTTTATTTACTTTGCATTATAGTTCTTGCTACATTCTCGCCTTTAATTGGAATACTTATGAGGGCATCCATTTCTGACGCTTACTCTTCCGGTTCCCATTTTGACATATCTTTGTCTTTTATGACTAACAGCGTTATTAACCATTTCTAATTTACTGTGCCGATTCGTCACCCTCGTTCTTTCCTTGGTGCGTAATCGGTTCCCTACCGCCAGTTTATTAAAGCGTCCTTCTTACTCCAATGGTTAGAGATTCCCAGTTACCTCCTCCCTAAATACTCTCCCTTTTCCTTCGATCAAGCCGTTAGTATCTTTAATTTTCCTTAGGGTCCTCCTTCCTCGAGTAGCTTTCTCCTCTTGTTATTTGTGGTATCAACTCCGAAGTTTGTAAAATATCCTTTTATACACGCGAATCGGTTCCACTCTCTATGAAGGCTTCTCTATGTGCGAGGCAACCACGCCAACCTGGCTGCGCATTTATCCTTTTATAAATATATCCTTCAATAATTGGAAATCTATAAACATCATAGCTAGGCCTAACCATACTTCTTCTTACTTTCCATTTCTCATCATGGTCAGGTTTGAACTCCAACGAAGAAGGCGTGTCAAGGGTGTTCGATTTCACGCCCCTGAAGATAAGAATCAAACGTGGGGCTGTCGTATGTTCATACTCTGCTGTAGAATGGGGTGTCTTGAAAGAACCGCTGACATATAGTTATAGTTGAAATGGCTTAAACTTTGATGAAAAATAATGGAGTACCAAAGCATCTATGGGTTGAAGCATTCACTACTGCAGTGCATTTAATCAACGGATTGCCATTTTCTGTCATCAACATGCAATCTCCCTTTTCTTCTCTTTATGGTCATGATACTTTTCAGGGGGAGATCACTACTCTTTCTGAGACATCTGATTAGGTTACTTTAAGAAATCTTCAGGGCACAGTTCGGCTAGTACAGTTCAAGGTGCCAATAATTCACCTTCGAACATCATTCTATCTCTGTTTGCCGCCTCAAGCGAGCACGTTATGGCCTTAAACAAGTACCCAACCTATACAAAAGGCTATAGCTGTCCACTATAGGAGCTTCCTCTTGCAATCCCTTATTTAGTATATCACGAAATCATGAAGCGAACTCGTTCCATTTAATATCTTCTTTTATCTAAATTCATTTATTCCATACTACCACACCTTATTCCCTTTACTTACCATCTACTCACTTTCTTTCTTTTCCCATTATCGTTGCATTAGGATCTTCCAATCTTAACTTGTAGTGGAAACAACATCAACTTACCTTGTAACGTTCATACCATATCTTTTGTTTTGTCCGTTAAACTCTGTTATCCTGTTTAATCAATGCCTTCCATACACCGTAAGGTTGGTTGTCGGGATACATATACCCACTTATATAGCCATGTATGGGACATCACATGCATAAGCATATATATAATTACTACCATCTCGCTTACAAAATATTTCCAACACTATTCAAGCTTACCCTAATTCTAGAGCTGGGATGCACCTTCTTTCTCTTCACCAGTCTGGTCCGCCTCACCCTACATGACCTTTTTAATATTTCTAACCACTCCGCACACTCTAATTTTCCTTTAGATTACTTTAGCTTTTCATTTTTCTCTTATGTCTGAATTTACAGAATTTTTTAGTGCACTTCCCAGGGGGTTACCCATCTTAATATTTCTCTCACCCCAGCACGCTTAACCTCAAAAATCGAATGAAATTCGGTGTATTAATGCTGATATAATCGCATCCACCTCCCCACATGACCTTCATTACATTATCTGGAGCAAGTGGAAGTCTTAACAGATTCCGAGGCATTCTCGTAACACATCTCTCCTTTAACAATTACTATTTTAGCCTTTTCAATCCCCAATGTTCACCATTTCACTTATGTGTATGGCTACCTTTCACCTTGGATTTCCAGATTCCTAAAGGGGGGGAGGATGTTATATCCCGCATTTTTGTACAGTCGGATAATTCAAGACAATCGCGGGAAGACAACGAGCAAGGCCATATTTTTATTTTGTTAAGCATATGAGTTGCTTATGAAGAATTTAGAAGCGGAAATATTAAGAAAGGCTAGGGGCGAAAGGGTAAATTTGCAATACGACTCATAGAAACATGGAGCAAGGCGAAGGGTAAATTTGGAATTTGGAAAATAATTTTTTATGAATTGCAAGACACAAATAAAAATGGGCTTGGAATTAAAGGGGCCATTTGGGCCATCCAATTGGAGTGGGCTTAGCCCATCTAGAAGCTTAATGGATAAATAAAAGATGACTAAGTCATCTTATTCACTTATTTCCCTAGAAATTTCAAGAAGCTCCAAGAACAAAAGAAGGAGGAGAAAAATAAAAGGGGCATTCGGCCACCTTCAACCCCAACAAAAATCTTGGAAAAATTTTGCCAAAAATTATTTTCTCCTAGCCAAACAATCCCTTGAAGGGTCCTTAACAAAGTGGAGTGGTTATTGAAGCAAGAAAAACCTATATTCATACAATTTGTAAGTTCTATACAAGTGAAGAATCAAGGAAAAAGGTGAGGTTTAATCCCTTTTCTTATATGTTATGGGTGATTATGTATGTTGTAGTGTGCAAAAGTGAATGAAAATCATGAAAATAGAGGTGTATGTTGTGGCCATATATATGGTGTTTAGCCGTGCATGTATATATAGGTGTAGGAGTAATGATTTAATTATTTTATCTAGTATTTGGTTGTTGTTGTTGTGGGTGTTAGGTTGATAACGAAAATTGGATGATTCTACTGAAATTGTGGTTTCTTGTGAATTATGGAAAAAGTTAGAATGGCACTAGTGAAGTTTCTTATAATGGTGGTAATGATATTGTTAGTGTATCGGGTGGAGTAGTGTATTATCGAAGCCGTTTGAATATTATGTGAATCGAATTAAATGTGAATGAAGTGTTGCTGAATTGTGTGACAAAGGTTGCAAATAATGGGTTGATTGTTGAAGTTATTAGTTTGATGGTTGGCATTATTGTTGGTGGTTTTGCCGGGTTGAATTCCCGGATTGTTGTTGATTGAAAATTGGCTAAGTTGAACTTTTGGGAATGGTGTATTTACAGGGGAAGTGCTGCCGAAATTTCGGTAGCCAAGTATTATCTTAAGATTCCAATTCTAAATGCTCTAACCAAAGTTTGGTAAATATGACCAATTTGTAGATGGTGGCGGATTTGCAACTTGAATTTGGAATAGCATAAGGAGCGGAAAGAGGTATGTAAGGCTTTACTCTTCCTTCTATGGCATGTCTTAGACGTAATAGGTCGGATACAAGCCTTGGGGACAACTCTATTCTACGGAATCCGCACCTAAAGTTACCTCTTTTTCATTCAGAAGAATTGAATTAAAAATTGTGTGAAATATTGGAAAAACTTCCTAAACCTCTAGAACTTGCATAAATAGGACCCGACTACCTTAAAACCCTCACAGGTAACGCCATGACATGTAACATATGTAAATTGTGTACGCTACCTCACTCAGCCCGAGGTGGGCCCATTGTTCCCGGATTTTCCTTATTGTTCCGCTTGACTTATTTTGAAGCAGAATCCAAAGGAAACTTTTGATCCTTATCCCGATTATCAAACGATAAGTACTGTACCATTCTAATGGAAATATGTCTATGATGACCATGATAACGATGATGCTAAGGAAGAGAATACGTCTATGATAAGTATGACAAGAATGATTCCATGACTAAGAGTCTTAAGCTAAGGATTCAATATGAGTATGAAAGTGTCCAACTAGTTCTTGATCTTTAATTCTATTCCTTGGTCATGACACTATTTTCTAAAGATTTCAAAACATGAATTGATGTCTATGATGCCCCTGGTTTCATACTATGTTATCTTCTAGTGCTATTCTCCGTTGATAGTCTCGCCTTAAAATACACGTTCCTTCAAGGTGAGACAAAGCGATCCCGGTTATTCCATAATGTAATCGGAGGTCACCGACCTTACGTCACTCCGATGGATACATGATTTTTCTTTGGGCTCTCCTGCATGCTTATATGACATATGTATATGAGATATGAATATGTACATGGGGTGGGGGGAAGGGATACATGGGGATGCGAAGGGAAACATGTTTCATTGCCACCTGGTCAGCTGGCTTATCATCCCGGACGCGGGATATATGGGCGAGCCGATGTATTTCGGTGCTATGTGGGCGAGCCGACATTGTTCGGTGCTATGCTATGACCTGATATGATATGACATGATATGATATGACACGATATGATATGACATGATCTCATATGATATGATACGATATGATATGATATGATAAGGCATGACATGATATAAGTTCTATTTTCTATGTCTATGAAACAGAAATGTTCTTTTTAAAGGAAAAGACAAGCATGCATGGTATCCGGCCTGAAAAGGGTATTCGTATGTACAGGTTACTTTCTTGTATCACTATATGTCCGATGATCCCATGATATTGTTAATCATACCTTATGTTTCTGTTTGACTTTCCCTGAATTCCCCAACAGACCTTGCTCCTACTAAACCTCGAATGTTATCCATTTTAATTCTTCGGACTACTAACCGTCTTTCTCGCAATCGTTCTTCATGCCATGCCAAATCCATAACCCTTTTGAAACAACGCACCTCACTTGTTGTCTATTTACAATATTTCCTTCCCACGCTTCCTCTTGTTGGGCGTACCTAACTAAATGACCTGATTTTGAAAAATTCTGACGGAGTCTCTGTTACAATTCTCATTACCCAAATCTGTATGCAGCAAATACCAATAATGCCTCACAGGGCATGTATGTGTATATACGACATATCCCAGCAACCAAGGGCTCCCAATTTCAGGTAAAAGAACAAATATATCAAAACTTACCTCTGTGACTTCACATATCGTTACTCACTTTCTCCCGTCGATACTATACTTCTGCAAAAATGAAAAGTTAGCATAGGGGATCTCATTTCCTATGACTTGGCTCTATCGCACGATCTAAGACAGAAAGAAGGTCCATGATCCCTAAATGCCCTGTAGCCTCCTGGTTATAAATGTGGCCGGCTTCACACCCATAAACAGGACTCTACTGGACACGACTTTGCAGACAACCCCTAGGACGACCTGCTCTGATACCACTTTGTCACACCCTAATCTCGCTAGGGTGTGATGGGCACCCGACCCCACATTCAGAGCCAAGCGAACCCGCTCACTCTTATTACACTCCTAATCTCTTAAATCATAAAATGAAATACATAGTAAAGGCTTTTAGAAACATTCCTTTTATCGGTCTCAAGTCAAGTAAAATCTGTAATCATACGAAACTCATAACATGATGCATAATGACACATCGGCTGGTAGAGCCGCTTACAAGACTGACATTCTATACCCACGACTCTGTCTGGAAAGTCTCTAACATAAATCAGAAATCATAACATATATACTCTGAATCGGCAACAATCCGGAAGGAAGTGGAGCTCGCCAATCCCGCTGAAACACCTTCTAGCAAAGTCTTCTACTCATCTGGGTGTACCAGTGCGACATGAAACGCAGCCCCCGAAGAAAGGGGGTCAGTACGGAATATGTACTAAGTATGTAAAGCATGAAATACAGTAAAGCGGATCACAACTAAAACAGAGATTTACCAAAAACAAGTATGACCTTTAAAAACATCAATGCACTTGCCTTTTTTAAATGAAAATCATGTATGTCATCATCATATATCATATATACATATAACGTGCCCCGGCCCTCTAGTGAGGGACACGGTAAAATCATGTATGTCAATATCATGTATCATATATGCATGTAACGTGGCCCGGCCCTCTAGTGAGGGACGCGATGAATAGAGTCATCATATGACATCCTGGCCGCCACCTCGTCATCATATCGTATCATATATATATATATATATATATATATATATATATATATATATATATATATAATGTGCCCCAGCCGTCTAGTGAGGGACGCGATGAACAATGCAGTGGAACACGCACGAGAACATGCCCTGGCCCGGGACGCAGTGAAAGATATATTGAGGCATGCACGAGCAGAGTAGCGAGAAACCATATGCACTTTAAATCATATCTGAGACTCAATGGAATAATCAAAACAAACCATCATTTGAAAATCGAGACAATAGTCATATCAAATACCTTTCGAATGTCACTTCGGATTATATCAAAATAGAAATCTAGAATCATATGTACGTATCAAAATATATCAAAGACTCAATGGAATAATCAAACGTGCTATCATTTGAAAATCAAGACATTAGTCATATCAATTATCTCTCGAATGCCATTCAGAAACATATCAAATAGAACTTCGGACATCATAGATACGCATCAAAACCATATGAAATAGCTTATGGAAATCAAGTACGTTAGCCATCCTAGTGGCTCTAAGAGTAGGAATTTCTTTGGAATCATATACATATCGTCTGTTCATTTCACAAAGACCATGCCAAAAAGAAAGAAAGGGACGAGCCTTAACATACCTGTTCGACCGCCTATAAGCTACGCTTATTCGTCCAAGCTTGTAAGTCTACATTTAAAAGGATTCATACTGACGTTAGACTCTGTCATCGCATATTTGTACCATATTCCAATTTATACTATTTTATATTCAGCCAAAAATCGGGCAGCATCTCCCCTGTTTATATGCCTAGCCCGAATTCCAATTCAGCAACCAACAACATCAACAACAATACCAATAGTATTAACATCATTTCCAATACCAACGTATGTCATAAAAAAGCCCGCACACTATTTCCTAAATTCCTCCACCAACCAATTTGTGGTATAACTATTTAATAATTTTATTTCCGTAAAGAAGCTGAAATTAATACCAATAACATTAATAACAACATCCTCCACATTTTACAAGTTAAATACATTTATTATCATCCAAAATTTTCATCAAGTTTCATTCCATAATTCACAACACTAACAAACGAATTTATCAGACTATTCTCTCTGTGCTAATCCGTCGAAACTCTAAATAAACTCGTTAACAATGAAAAGGGACCTTTTTCATACCTTAAGCATGCAGCCACCACGTTATCACTCTTCTCCTTGGTTGATTTTTAGCTCAAATTGAAGACAACGCAGCGTACAACACTTTTCCTTTCATGGGCTTTGGGATTCGGGGCTCAGATTTCGATCAAAATTGGTTTTTCTTCTCCAAGACTCTTTTTCTCTCTCTCCCCAGAATTTTCTGGGCGTTCCTGGTCTTAAAATGAGGAGGAAGTCCGAAATTTGCACTTATAAAGACATGGGTAATGGGCCTAACCCGGTTGGGCTCGGATTGGGCCTAGCCCACTGACGTTTCTGCCTTAAAACGTCCATTTCTCCTTATTCCGACATTACCTGTGGACCCACGAACTATGGTTGGAAATATAATTCAATTATCTACAACTTCTATTTCTTGGTATGTTTCCAAATTCCAAACTTATAATACCGGTTTTGCCCCTCGAATTCAGATCACCCGAAAATGTTACTTAAAAATATTTGTTTGGAGGACTTCCACTTTGATTCGGCTCAAGGGTCCTTCTTGAGTTGTGTTCAACTTCACATATGTGCTTCATATAACTTGTCATGTGTCCTAAAAAAAATCTCGACTTGTGGGCCCCACCTCAGCTTATGAGTAATCTGACGTACAAAAGTACGGAATACAACATTATCAACGTGAGTTTAAATTATGTGGCAACAACATGATTGTCAATTTTGAGGAAGCGCGTGTCACACTTATGCACTGAAAATGCGGGGTATAACATATCCGATACATATAAGTACTTTGATTTGATACAAGAACTCAACTAGCAAAAAGGAAAATAAGTTAAACTATGCGATGAATCGAACTTCAGCATTACGTGGAATAGAGAGAGTTGTAGGATCGTTAAGCTCGGTCATATGACTATCAAGACGGTTAACACTCGAAGGTTACTGATATATGAGAACATCCTTCAGAAGGGGGGAAGAAAAATTCAGTTCTAAGATGAGCTACAATATTTCAAAGTTCAAAAGAGGGAAATATATTGAATTGAAGGAATCAAATTTCGAGATGAACCGATATGTTAATAATGCGCTAAAAAAGTGAGAATGGACTAAATGCAAGTATATTATGAGACAAATGGGAAAAAGGAGGCATGACAAGATGATGAAGGTTTAGCTAATCAAAGAAAATAAGTTTCGTCGACGCGATACATTATATGTCGCACTATGACTCGAATCATTTTCGCCAAAGATATTTTTAGGTACATTTAGATATGCAGTAAAGTACTACAAGAGGGTAACAGAAGGAGTAAGAAAGGCCGCATGTGACCAGGGATAAGTATAACGGACAATCGGGATTACTAAAAAAAACTTGTAGCACTAGAAGAGATAAAAGCCTTAAAAGAGGAAAAATTTATAAGCAGCTCAATAATCTTCAAAGGAGAGGTGCTATATCTGAACAAGAGAGTTTGTCTACTAGTAGAGAAATGAGGAGCAAGGCAAAAGAATACAACAATCAAGAGTGCTCACAGATTGGCATAGAGCCGTACCGATCATGAGTTAAGACCGTTTTATTGGCAACAGGTCCTAGGATGGTAGCTAGATACCAGTTGACCACTGGGTGTATGCATAAGAACATGAGAATATGGAACTAATGAATGAGTTCGACAAAGAATTGGGTGAATATGAAAGAAGACTAATGAGCTCATAGTAAACATGGAGATCAGGAACTAAATGAGGACAATTATTTCAACAAATTAATGATAACATCGTATGCTTGCAAGCTATGACATTCGAGGACGAATGTTCCTAGGGGGAGGAAGGATGTTACACCCCGAAATTTTTTGCGTTACCAAGACTATAGACGGCTTAGTATGAGCCCAAGGGATAGTAAAGATACACAAGGATTAGGGATGAAGATTATATTACATGAGTATAAAAATAACATATATATGACATTTGGAGACCGTATGGTGTAAATCAGTTAATACGTTACTTGATGAATAGCCCATGTAACCGTAAGATAAGGTGGCGCTCACATGCCGGGAATTTATAAAGGGCATATGAAAAGTTAAATGAGTAGTACATGGGAAGTTGAGCAAGTCTTAAGAAGAACCCTAACGCCAAATATGGGCATAAGCCCTCCAAAAGGATGATATAAGGATACTTTTTCGGATGATCTGACTTAAAGAGGCCAAAACGCCTTTATAAGTTTGGAATTTGGAAACACACCAAACATAAAAGTTGTAGATAATTGAAATAGCTTTCCAACCATAGGTTGTGGGACCTCATGTAATATCGGTATCAAGAGTTATAACTTTTGTACTGAACGAACACGCAGACAGTAAAATAAGCCTACGTGAACGCACCCAAAGCCTATGCGAACGCGAAAGGCAAATTCTGGGTCGGTGGAAACCGACACTAGAACCTTATATAAGGGGGTTTACCCCCTCATTTTTATCCAAACACCCCTCCGAACAAATTAAGTGGAAATCTCCGGATTTTGGTTCGGACAGCATGTAGTTACAATTGTGATATCATCTTGCAAGGCATCTTGACTTGGATTGAAGGCGGATATGGAAGATATTGCGGTTCTAGTGGAAGTAAAGTTATGAATCTTCCGTTAATATTGATTTAGGTTTATTTACGGAGATAAAGTTATTAAATAGTCGTATTACATGTTGGGTAGTTGAGAAATTTGAAAAACATCGTGTGGGGTGTTTAATGGAATATATTGGTATGGATAATGATGTTGATAATTTTTGTATTGTTGTTGTTGATTGGTTTTTGATATTATGGTTTCGGGCTCGGCATATAAACAGGAGAGATGCTGCCCGAATTTTGGCAGATTCTAAATGGATTTAAATTGAAGGCTTAAGATGAGCGTATGAGGATAAGCATAAAATTAGTGTGAATTATTTTATATGTAGATTACGAGACTACGAATGATCTTAAGTAAATGGCAAGACAGGAAGTAAGTTGGAAAGTCGACAAATACGCATCCAGGTATGTTAAAGTTGTTCCTTCTTTTCTTAGCATGATTTCATATATGGTGAGAGCGTGATGAACCTTATGACTAGAGATTTGTCAAAATAGAGCTTGTCATATTGTTGCTTAGTTTCCGAGTGATATGTTATTCTTTCTGAGGGGCCATATCCCCTCCCTATGTCGTTGAGCCCATAGAGAGATCGAAGAGACATGTACAATATCAGTATTTTTCCACATATGCATGATATACTACATTATATACGTATATATACATTTTATTTAGCCTAGCCACTTGGTCAGTGAGACAGATATGCCTAGGCTACGGATCAGTGAGACAGATATGCCTGGCTTACGGGTCAGAGAGACAGATATGCTTGGCCTACGGGTCAGTGAGATAGAATGCCTGGCCTACGGGTCAGTGAGACGGAATGCCTGGCCGACGGGTCAGTGAGACAGATTGCCTGGCTGATGGGTCAGTGAGAATTTCCAGTTGCCTGGCCACTTGGTCAGTGAGATATATAATAATATTATACTGCATTTCATGTGAGACATGTCAGGTGAGATTTTTAGGGCATTCCTTGGCCTCCAGATTATATTATTTTCAGTTCAGTTTCAGTTATTCCATTGCCTTACATACTTAGTACATTGTTTCATACAAACGTCCTTTCTCCCTAAGGGCACCACATTCATGCAGCAGGTTCAGGTAGCCAGGCAGACGATCCAGCTCAGTAGGTCTTCCACTCAGCTGCAGTCAGGGCGCTCCACTTGGTTCGGAGCTACAGTCCCTTTTGGTTTTCTATTTTGACATATATATATGGGTATGACGGGGCCTTGTCCTGTCCTTTCTACCGCTCGTGTTTCCTAGAGGTCTGTAGACAGTTGTATGTAGTTAGGATGTTATGTTGCCTTGTCGGCTCTCCTTTTTGTTGTACAACATACATAGCAGCCTCATCGTCTTGCATAGTTGTGTATATATATTTTAGGTATGTGTATGCCAAGTTCAGACAAGATAGTCAGCATTTATATATATATATATATATATATATCCAGATTACAGCCTCACCGACTTGTTGGTATTGTCTGTGTGCAGGTAAGCCGTATCAGAGTTTCAGATTTAGAGTGGTACGCTCAGGCCTAGTTTGGCACCGAGTGCCGGTCACGCCGCTCCAGATTTGGGGCGTGACAAGTACCTTAGTCTTTGATGTTCCTATATCCATTTTTATGATTGTTGCTTCTGTTCTTGGTCCTGAGATTTCATATATTGATGATGTTAGCTCAAAAGTTGTCTATTGGAGGTAGTACGACCTTATGTCACTTCACGAGGTCTAGTTACTCATTATACTTATGCATTGCATTCATTATACATATGCATATTGACCCTTGACCATAAGGCGTTATATATGCATATGTTATATGTATATGGGGTATGGGGAAAGGGACAGGCATTATATACACATTACCACCTGATCAGCTGGTGCACGGTGATGAGTTTGTTGATATATGGATCGGGCCGTATGTTCCTCGACACTATTATATGATATATGGATCGGGTCGTACGTTCCTTGACGCTATTATATGATATATGGATCGGGCCGCACGTTCCTCGGTACTAACATATGGTATATGGATCGGGCTACACGTTCCACAACATTAACAAATATATTATGACCTATGCATATCATATGCCCTTCGAGTCACTTTCATGTTATACAGAGTTATACAGATGTTCAGCCACAGATGCATTTAGATATTTAGATTGGCTTTTATATTTCAGACGTCTCTTATGGTTCTTATGTACTTAATGTTCGTATACCTTAAATACTCGGTACATTATCCGTACTGACTCCCATATTGCTCGGGGGGCTGGGTTCATGGCCGCAGGTTCAGGTAGACAGACAGGCGGTCTAGCTCATTAGGACTTCCACTCAGCGACAGTCAGTGCGCTCTACTTGATCCTGGGCGGCAGTCTATTTTGGTATGCCATCTTGAGATGTATATGCATATATGGGTATGGCGGGGCCCTGTCCCGTCCTTTCAACAACCTTCTATTCCATTAGAGGCCTGCAGACAGTGATATGTAGTTGGCACGTGATGTAGAGTTATCGGCTCCCATGCTTTTGTGTACAACATATGTAGCGGCCTAGTCGGCTTGCACTGGTCTTTATATATATATATATGTATGTATAAGATGGTTGATAGTTCTTGATGCATAGTTCTTGATATTGTTTTTGTATGCGTCAGCATGGTTCAGTTATAAGTCATATGGGCCACCCAGTTATTCAGTGATTTTCCTGTACGAGTATAGGGGTGCTTGGTCAATAGAGGTCAGGCACTCGTCACGACTCATCGGTTAGGTCGTGACAAAAGTGGTATCAGAGCAGTTCTGTCCTAGGGTTGTCTACAGACCATGTCTAGTAGAGTCTTATTTATGGGTGTGTCATGCACCACACTTATGTACAGGAGGCTGCAGGACATCTAGGAAATTGTCATTCCTTCTCTCTTAGATCTTGCAATAGAGCCGTGTGTTAAGAGTTCCCTTTCTACTAATTTGTTCCGATTTCAGCGATGCCTCACAAGAAAGGTACAACTGCCCAGAAGAGCAAGGGAGTGGCTGGTGAGGCCACTAGCCATACTCAGCGGGCTACCAGGGCTCGGGGCAAGTCTTAGAGTGAGAGTCCATCTCAGAATTCATATACTCCGCCTCCAGCACCTGCCCCAGTGCCCCCAGTCCCTCAGCCAGATGCACTGGGCCATGATATATGGGATGCTACACAGTTATTGACCCGATTGGCAGCCGCTTAGGCTTAGCGTCAAGGAATTGGTGTTGATCAGGCAGACCGAGCTGGTAGTGCGAGGATCAAAACATTCCTCAGATTAGATCCTCTAGAGTTCTTCGTGTTGAGGCAAAACATGGATCATCAGGACTTCGTGATAGTATGCAGAGGACTTTGAGGGGTATGCACACTGATGAGGTCGAGTCAGTGGAGTTGGCTTCTTATAGGCTCCGTGAGAGAACGCCCCTCTAGGGGAGAGAACACCCCTCTAGCTGTTTAGAGAGAGTTTTTAGACCCCTTTATTTGTCATTATTTGCCGCCAGAGGTTCGGTGGGCTCGAGCAGATTAGTTTTTACACATTCAGTAGGGCAGTGTGAGTGTTCAGGAGTACAGTGTGTGTTTTGATTCATTGGCTAGATATGCCCCAGCCATGGTGGCTGAGATGGATGATCGAGTTCATCATTTTGTTGCTGATCTAGGACCACATTTTGATTGATGAGTGTACGACAGCTGTGTTACAGCTGGGTATGGATCTTTCTCGTATACATGCATATGCACAGAATCTGGAAGATCATAAGCGTCAGCGGAGGACAGAGAGTGAGCGTGACCGGGGCCATGGTAAGAGAGCTAGGTCTTTAGATATGGTTGGTATGTTCAGGGAAGGACAGAGACAGCAGCATTCCCGGTATCAATTTCATTTAGCAGGGAGTGCACCTCCGTAATTTTCAGGCCAGAGATTTGATCAGCATTTTATTCTCGAAGAGAGTCAGAGTTCTAGAGCTTTAGGTTCTCAGTACAGACCGGAATCAGGACAGGTGAGACCACCCTTGCCACGGTATGCCCAGTGCGGTAAGTTACACATTGGACAGTGTCTATTAGTATCTAATGTTTGTTATGCTTGTGGCTAGCCAAGCCATAAGATGAGGGAGTCTCCGACGAGGGGTGGTATAGGTATTATTCAGCCTGCAGGGTCTGTATCTGGTTCTCTTTATCTGTACGCCATCTAGGGCATGATATTTAGGCGCCAGCAGGACGCGGTAGAGGAAGGAGTAGAACATCTAGTTCGAGCGGTCCTCAGAATCGTATTTATGCATTAGTTGGTAGACAAGATCGTGAGTCGTCTTCTGATGTTGTCAAAGGTATACTATCTGTTTCCTCCTATGTTGTAGAAGCACTGATTGACCCAGGTTCCACTTTATCATATGTTACTCCATTTATTGCTGGTAAGTTTGGGATAGAGCCTGGATCGATTAAACCGTTTGAGGTGTCTACGCCAGATGGTGATCTAGTTATAGCTAGGTGAGTGTATCGAGGCTTTGTAGCGATAGATTATAATCACCATACGCTAGCTGATTTTATTAAGTTAGACATGATTGATTTTGATGTTATTATGGGTATGGATTGGTTGGCTTCTTATTATGCTAATGTTGATTGTAGAACAAAGATAGTTCGATTCTAGTTTCCCAACGAGCCAGTCCTAAAGTGGAAGGGTAATGCTGCTTCGCTAAGGAGTAAGTTTATTTCCTACCTTAAGGAAAGAAAGATGATCACGAAAGGTTATATTTATCACCTAGTTCAGCTCCAGAATGTGCAGGCAGAGTCACCGACCCTTCTGTCGGTCCTTATGGTCAATGAGTTTCCAGAGGTGCTTCCAGATGAGCTTCCAGGCATTCCGCCAGAACAGGAGATTGATTTTACTATTGATATATTTCCAGATACTCAACCAATATCTATTTCCCCTTATAGAATGGCGTCTGCGAAGTTGAAAGAATTAAAGGAGAAACTGAGGGATTTACTTGAGAAGGGCTTTATTACGCCCAGTATATCGCCGTGGGGAGCACTGATATTAGTTGTAAGAAAGAAGGATGGCTCTTTGCGAATGTGTATTGATTACCAACAATTGAATAAAGTGACTGTAAAGAATAAGTATCCACTTCCAAGGATTGATGACTTATTTGGCCAGCTGCGGGGTGCTAGGTATTTCTCAAAGATAGACTTGAGATTAAGGTATAATCAGGTTAGGGTGAAGGAGGAAGATATTATGAAGACGGTATTAACGACTAGATATGGGCACTATGAGTTCTGTGTCATGTCATTCGGGCTAACTAATGCTCCAGCTGTATTCATGGACTTGATGATTCGTGTATCCATACCCTTCCTCGATCTGTTTGTGATTGTGTTTTTAGATGACGTTCTGGTCTATTCATTGTCAGAGCTTGAGTAGGCAGATCATCTACGTGCAGTGCTTAGAGTTCTTCGAGATAGAGAGTTATATGTGATGTTTTCTAAATGTGAGTTCTAGTTGAACTCTGTGGCTTTTCTCGGTCACATTAATTCAGATGAAGGCATTAGGGTGGATACTCAAAAGGTTGGATCTGTGAAGAATTGGCCAAGGCCCACGACACTAATGGAGATACGTAGCGTCTTGGGTCTAGTAGAATATTATAGGAGGTTCGTAGAAGGGTTTTCTTCTCTTTTAGCCCCATTGACCAAGCTGACTCAGAATTCAGCTAAGTTCCAATGGACGGATGCATGTGAGCGGAGTATTCAGATATTGAATTACAAGCTAACCTCAGCACCCGTCTTTACTCTTCTAGAGGGAATAGATGGCTATGTGACATATTGTGATGTTTCAGGTATTGGGTTAGGTTGTGTATTAATGCAACACAGTAAGGTTGTTGCTTATGCCTCTAGACAGCTGAAGAAGCACGAGAAGAATTATCCGACCTACGATCTTGAGTTAGCTGCAGTGATCTATGCCTTGAAGATGTGGAGACACTACTTATACGGTGTTCATGTTGATATTTATATTGATCATAAGAGCCTCCAGTATATATTTAAGCAGAATGACTTGAATTTATGTCAAAGGCGATGGTTAGAGTTGTTGAAAGTGTTAGGCCCCGTGTTTTCGTACAATTGGAAATCGAGAAATAATTATGACTCGGGTGTTAGAAGGACATAAATTAATTTTTGAGAATATGACTATGTTGGTTATGGAATCTTTAATGTCAAGACATCGGGAAAGGCCAAGGGTAAATTTGGAACTTCATAAATTAGTTTCGGGAATTTCAAAACGGGGCATTTTAAGAATTAGGCCCAAGAAATTACAATGCAAATGAAGCCCAAACAAATGAAGGGGGGCCGGCCATAGTAGTGGCCCAAGCCCATTTTTAAAGGGGCATGTGCTATGCACATGACCCCTAAAGTAGATATATACATGGATTACACTTGAACTTATCACAAAATTAGAAAAAAAAAAATCAAGAACACCCCAAGATAAGGGTTCGGCCGAAGTTGAAAGAGAAAGGAAAAGAAAACTTCCAAGTTTGATTAGTGATCCAAAAATCTTGGTTTCTACATATTTGTGAAGTACTCAAGGCCCTCTTCAACGGGGTATAATTAGTTTGGCACGAGGACGACGTTTTCGACGAGTCGGGTTTTCAAGAAAAGGTGAGAATTCTTACCCTTATGTTGTAGAATTGATATGAATATGCTTAGGATTGGAAATAGATGAAAATCCCGTAACTTGGATGTTGAAAAAAACGTGGGTGTGTGTGTATAGTGTGTTGGCCGTGAGCTTTGGGGTGGATAAAATGGTTTGAATTGATCTTGTTTAAGTTGGCATAATGTGTTGTTGTGATCCTTATATCGTAAATGACTGATTGTTGAATTAAATTGGCGGTGGAAAACGAACTCGGATATTATCGGAAAGTGTATATCCTTGGTATCTTTATGTATATCAATGTATATTTTGGGTGCTAGAGACTTTAGATATGACTTTATAATGATATTGATGAATTCAGAATGAAACGACGTTAGTTAGAATGTTCGTCGTGAATTTTAATGTTTTGAAGAATTATGGGAACTAATGGATTTTTGGTGCAATTTTGTGTATGTCTTAGATTGAATTTGGAATGTGTTTGACTAGTGTTGGATGGGTAAATGAATGCACTTATGTGAATATGGAATTGGGATTTTGAAAGTTTGAATGGAAGTTGCCAACTTAAGAAATTATGTAGAACTTTGAAGCTAGGGTGACTTGATTGTTGTTTATATGGTTTGGTTGATGTGTGGGCTGTTGTGGTTGGTTAATTTGAGCCGAGCTACGCCTCGGGGATGTTAGATTTATAGGGGAAATGCTGCCGAAATTTCGGTAGGCAAATATGGAATTAAAGGCAATTTTAAGCCTAAGAATCTCAATTGGTAACTTTGACCATTTGCAGATTTTTGACGAAACGGGACTGGACTTTTGGAAGAGCATACGACGTCTGTGAGGTATGTAAAGCTTCCCACTCCTTTATTTGGCATATCTTAGTATGTTAGGCGAATATGAGAAATTCTGGAGCATTTCGGCTCCTCGAAACCCGATCCACAGAAAAGTTACTATTCATTCAATTCGATTGAAGCCTAAGGGCTCTATTTTGGCTAGAATACCACCACTCGTCCGAAACCTATCGAAATGTGGTCGGGTAACCTAGAAACGACCATGTATGACCTTTGGCATATAAATGTTCGTAAAGATAAGTTCGCCACCCCACTTTGACTCGAGGTGGGCCCGCTACCCTGAAACGCCCTATTTGCCTTATTGGGCTATCTTTGTGAATAAAGTTGGATACGATACTTTCGATTGTGAAACTCCCTCCTATGAGATGTATTTTGAATATTATGATACGCTAAGTTACGTTTTGAGTTATACGTACTACTTGGGAATGTTTTGTGAAATGAAACTTTATATCGGCTAAGTATCCGACTATTTTGCATTATGATATGACTTATGCGTTTACTTCGTTTTGGAAAACTATTTTGAAGTACGAATTGCATTGGTTTGCTCACGACTCCGCTCGTGCCTTATTATGACTTCGTTCCCCGGTTCCCGGGCCGGTTATGATTCGTGCGCCTTACAATAATTCGGTCGTATGCTGTGTTACGGTTCCCGAGGCTCCGCCATAGGGAAGGGTTCCGTTTGGAGTTATGCTGTGATATGGCTCGTGATGCGATACGCTCACCTATGATTATGTTTGTGTTCGGGGATGTACGGAGATTTGAAACCTTCTGGTGTTATGCTGTGTGTGGCGCCAGCGTCGGAGTGGCGACCACGTTCCTAAGCGTTTGCATGATTCATTGCATTATGTATACATATTATGATTTCGATATAGATTTTGATCTACCCATTTGTACTCCACTTTGACATTTGATTTGCTTTCGGTTTTGATCCATATTTCTGTACTCCGTGCTTTACATACTCAGTACATATTTCGTACTGACCCCCTTTCTTCGGGGGCTGCGTTTTATGCCCGCAGGTGCAGATATCGGTGATCCTCCGCAGTAGGCTTCACTTCTTGCTTTTCCGGAGTACTCCTATTTGATGCGGAGTCCACTTTTGGTACAGACTCTTTTTGCTTTGTATATATTCGGTATATTTGACTATTTGGGTACGGCGGGGCCCTGTCTCGCCATATGTTTTTGTTTTGAGTTCTTAGAGGCCTGTAGTCATATATGTGGGGCGAGGGTCCTATGTGTGTTTGTCTGATTCCGTTTTCTGGTCTTAAGGCGGTCTGTTTGTTATGCTGGCCCCAAATGGCCCTTATGCTTATATTTGCACTTTTGACCGGCGATGTCCATTCCGCCGCTCAGTTTGTATTTGATATGATATTTTGATTTGGCACGACCGCTTAAGACATATTTGATATCAATTATGTTCGATATGATTTCGGAAAATTATGAAATAAGTTTGGAGTTGAAAATGAATGTGTGATTCGGTCTGGGTACCCAGGTAGGGTGCCAGTCGCGGCCCACGGGGCTGGGTCGTGACAAAAGTGGTATCAGAGCAGTTTGTCCTCGGAATGTCTACAGGCCGTGACTCGTAGAGTCTTGTTTATCGATGTGTTGTGCACCACGTCTATAAGCAGGAAGCTACAGGGCATTTATGATGTTACTTTCTTTGTAATCTTACATCGTGCGATAGAGCTGAGCTATTAGGATGATTTTGATCTGACTCGCCTTCGTGTTTGCAGTGATGCCTCCGAAGAAGGCAACGGCGGCCCAGAAGGGCAAGGCGAGGATTGGAGAGACTAGCCAGGCACAGCGAGCTACCCGGGCTCGTGTCTATGATTTGCCTGAGGATGTGCCTCATTCTGAGGGGTCTGCTACACCCCCACTAGTACAGCCTGGAGCAGGACCTTCAGCAGCTCCAGAGGTCCGTGTACCCGCACCTGAGACTCCAGCTCCTCAGCCAGGGGCGGAGGATAGGACCCTGAGGGAGGCTGTACAGCTGTTGACTACACTGGTAGCAGGACAGGCTCGCAGGCGCGGGCGGAGGGACGACGATGATGATGACAGGCGGGACAGCCTGAGAGTTCGGGAGTTTTTGCTATGTGGCCCTCCAGATTTCTTCGGGTCTAAGCCCGACGAGGACCCCCACGACTTCATTCGGGGGATGCGACGCTCACTGGACTTGGTCAGGGCTTCAGAGACCGAGTCAGTTGAGCTGGCTTCGCACAGGCTTCGAGATGTGGCTACCCACTGGTACGAGACTTGGGAGCTGTCTAGAGGAGAGGGTGCCCCTCCAGCCACTTGGGATCAGTTTGTGACAGCATTCACCCGCCACTTTTTTCCACCAGAGTTACGGCGGGCACGGGCTGATCGATTCTTACGTCTGCAGCAGAGGGGTCGGAGTGTTCGCGAGTATAACCTTGAGTTTGATTCTCTGGCCCGATATGCACCGGCCGTGGTAGCAGATATGTCCGATCGGATGCACAGATATGTTATGGGATTGGACCGGTATTTGGTTGATAGTTGTATGGCAGTGTCATTGCAGGCAGACATGGACATTGCCCGACTTCAGGCCTATGCGATAGGTATGGAGGACCGTCGCAGGTCTGATCCGGCTGGCAGAGATCGAGATAGGAGGCCGCCCAAGAGGGCTAGGTTCGCAGGTTATGCTGGAGATTCTCGAGGCGGACAGCCTCAGCAGCAGCAGTCAGACAGGCATTTTCCTCCCTCCGGCCGGGGTACTCAGTCAGGCAGCCGGAGATTCGATAGTACAGGACCGTCTGGGGCCGGTCAGAGCTCCAGAGTGACAGGTTCACAGGTACCCAGGGGTCCCAGCCAGGCCAGACCACCCAGACCCCATTGTCCTCACTGCGGGAAGTCTCATCCAGGGGAGTGTTACCGAGCGACTGGAGCTTGCTTTTCGTGTGGTGGTCAGGGCCACTTTATGAGAGATTGTCCATTGGCTAGCGGTTCTGGTAGTGCTGCTCAGTAGACAGGGTCAGCCGCCGGTTCTTCTTCTGCTCCATCAGTTGCACGCCCTGGAGGGCGAGGTATTTCAGCACCGGCAGGACGCGGTCGAGGCCGCGGTGGCACTTCAGGTTCTAGCGGTCCCTCGAACCGCATATATGCTTTGGCCAGCCGCCAGGATCAGGAGGCTTCGCCAAACGTCGTAACAGGTACATTGCTGGTCTTCTCCAGATCTGTATATGCATTGATTGACCCTGGCTCTACTTTATCATATATTTCCCCGCTCGTTGCTAGTAAGATTGGGATAGTGTCTGAGCCTATAGAACCGTTTGAGGTAGCTACGCCAGTTGGGGATTTTATTATAGCGAGACAGATTTATAAGGATTGTTCTGTGACCATTTATGATCGTAGCACTAAGGCTGATTTGATAGAGTTAGACATGCTGGAGTTTGACGTCATTATGGGCATGGACTGGTTGTCTTCCTGTTATGCTAATGTCGACTGCCAGAAAAAGGTAGTCCGTTTTCAGTTTCCAGGGGAACCAGTCATAGAGTGGTGCGGATCTACAGCATCGCCGAGGGGTAAGTTTATTTCATACCGCAAGGCTAGGAAGATGATCCAGAAGGGTTATATCTATCATTTGGTTCGTGTGCACGATACTGCCGCGGAGGTACCTACCCTTCAGTCCGTTCCGGTCGTCAGTGAGTTTCCAGATGTTTTTCCTGACGAGCTTCCTGGCCTTCCGCCTGAGCGGGAGATTGATTTTACTATTGAGTTGATGCCAGATACGCAGCCCATATCTATTCCTCCGTACAGGATGGCACCAGCCGAGTTGAAGGAGTTGAAGGAGCAGCTGAAGGATTTGCTAGATAAGGGTTTTATCAGGCCCAGCACATCACCCTGGGAAGCGCCGGTATTGTTTGTTAGAAAGAAAGATGGGTCGTTGCGGATGTGTATTGACTACCGGCAGCTGAATAAGGTGACTATTAAAAATAAATATCCTCTTCCCCGGATTGATGACTTGTTTGATCAGCTGCAGGGTGCTAGACACTTTTCAAAGATAGATCTACGCTCAGGCTATCATCAGGTGCGAGTACGGGAGTCAGATATCCCGAAGACTGCTTTCAGGACCCGGTACGGGCATTATGAGTTCAGAGTTATGTCTTTCGGGCTGACTAATGCTCCAGCGGTGTTTATGGATCTGATGAACCGGGTATTTCGGCCTTTTCTGGATATGTTTGTTATTGTATTTATTGATGATATCCTGATTTACTCGCGATCAGCCGAGGAGCATTCAGATCATTTGAGGACGGTACTTGGCATTCTCCGTCAGCAGAAGTTATATGCTAAATTCTCTAAATGCGAGTTCTGGTTGACTTCTGTGGCATTCTTGGGTCATATTGTTGGCGCAGACGGTATTCGGGTCGATACGCAGAAGATTGAGGCTGTGCAGAATTGGCCCAGGCCTACTACACCGACAGAGGTGCGTAGTTTTCTTGGATTGGCTGGGTATTACCGCAGGTTCGTGGAGGATTTCTCTTCTATTTCAGCACCACTGACGAGGCTTACCCAGAAAGCAGCAAAATTCCAGTGGTCGGATGCCTGCGAGCGCAGCTTTCAGATGCTGAAGGAGAGATTGATTACAGCACCAGTTCTGGCTCTTCCAGAGGGATTTGACGGGTATGTTGTCTATTGTGACGCCTCTGGTATTGGGATAGGATGTGTATTGATGCAGCACGGTCGAGTCATAGCCTATGCTTCCCGGCAGCTCAGACCGCACGAGAAAAACTATCCTACTCATGATCTTGAGTTGGCCGCGGTGATTCATGCTTTGAAGATTTGGCGGCATTATTTATATGGGGTCCATGTTGATATCTATACGGACCATAAGAGTCTCCAGTATATTTTTAGGCAGAAGGAACTGAATTTGCGGCAGCGGAGATGGCTTGAGTTACTAAAGGACTACGACGTTGATATTCTGTACCACCCAGGGAAAGCCAACGTGGTAGCTGATGCGCTTAGCCGCAAGTCCGTAGGCAGTCTGGCTGATGTTCCATCTGATAAGAGGGATTTGGTTCGCGATATTCATCAGCTGGCCAGCCTCGGAGTTCGTTTGGTGGATTCTGGAGATTCTGGGATTTCTGTTCGTCCAGTTGCTGAGTCATCTATTATTCAGGAGGTAAAGCAGCGCCAGTTTGAGGATCCTCTTTTGATTCAGTACAGAGATGTGGCCCTTAATAAAGCAAAGACTCAGTTTGAAATCTCGCCTGAAGGAGTATTATTGTATGACGGCAGATTCTGTGTACCGGACGTTGCGGGCTTACGGCGACAGATTATGGGCGAGGCCCATAATGCACGGTATTCTGTTCATCCTGGTTCCACTAAAATGTATCGGGACCTCAGGTGTTTGTATTGGTGGGACGGCATGAAGAAAGATATTGCTGAGTTTGTTAGTCAGTGCCCGAACTGCCAGCAAGTTAAGATCGAGCACCAGAAGCCCGGTGGCTTGTTACAGGAGATGGAGATTCCAGCCTGGAAATGGGAGATGATTAATATGGACTTCATTGTTGGGTTTCCGCGTACTCTACGCAGGTACGACTCTATTTGGGTTATTGTGGACAGGCTGACAAAATCAGCCCATTTCCTTCCGGTCCGGACTACATTTTCGGCTGAGGACTATGCCAGATTATACATCAGAGAGATAGTCAGACTTCACGGGGTCCCTGTATCTATTATTACTGACCGAGGTGCTCAGTTTACAGCTAATTTCTGGAGGTCATTCCAGGAGGGATTAGGGACCCAGGTGACCCTCAGTACAGCTTTCCATCCTCAGACCGACGGGCAGGCCGAGCGCACTATCCAGACGCTCGAGGATATGTTACGGGCTTGCGTTATTGATTTCAGGGGCAGCTGGGATGATCATTTGCCGCTTATAGAGTTTGCTTACAATAATAGTTATCACTCCAGCATTCAGATGGCCCCGTATGAGGCCCTTTATGGCAGGAGATGCAGATCTCCTATTGGCTGGTTTGACGTGGGCGAGACTAAGCTGATTGGGCCAGATGTGATCCAGGAGGCTGTGGATAAGGTGAAGCTCATCCGGGAGCGATTGTTAGCTGCTCAGAGTCGACAGAAAGCGTATGCTGATAGGAGACGTCGACCGTTGGAGTTCCAGACTGGTGACTGGGTATTCCTGAAGGTGTCGCCTATGAAGGGCGTTATGAGATTTGGCAGGAAGGGTAAGCTGAGTCCGCGGTACATCGGGCCATACCAGATTGTTCGGAGGATAGGCGCAGTCGCCTACGAGCTAGACTTGCCATCCGATTTGGAGTCCGTGCACCCGGTGTTTCATGTGTCTATGCTGCGGAAATGTATTGGTGACCCTTCCAGGATATTCCCAGTAGGTGATCTTCAGGTGACGGAGCGGCTATCTTATGACGAGCAGCCGGTATCTATTCTGGATCGTCAGGTGAGGAGATTGCGCACTAAGGAAGTGCCTTCTGTCAAGGTTCTGTGGCGCAATAACAACCGGGAAGAGATGACCTGGGAGGCGGAAGATGAGATGAAGAAGAGATTCCCCCATTTATTCCCTACGCCTCCTATAATCTAAACTTTTGTATTTGTTGTACCAATGAACGGATGGACCATGTGTGCTATTTATATATAAAATGGTTTTCCCGTTATGCTTGTGAGCCTTCATAAGATTTGTTTAACATTCGGGGACGAATGTTCTTAAGGGGGGGAGAATGTTAGGCCCCTTGTTTTCGTACAATTGGAAATCGAGAAATAATTATGACTCGGGTGTTAGAAGGACATAAATTAATTTTTGAGAATATGACTATGTTGGTTATGGAATCTTTAATGTCAAGACATCGGGAAAGGCCAAGGGTAAATTTGGAACTTCGTAAATTAGTTTCGGGAATTTCAAAACGGGGCATTTTAAGAATTGGGCCCAAGAAATTACAATGCAAATGAAGCCCAAACAAATGAAGGGGGGCCGGCCATAGTAGTGGCCCAAGCCCATTTTTAAAGGGGCATGTGCTATGCACATGACCCCTAAAGTAGATATATACATGGATTACACTTGAACTTATCACAAAATTAGAAAAAAAAAAATCAAGAACACCCCAAGATAAGGGTTCGGCCGAAGTTGAAAGAGAAAGGAAAAGAAAACTTCCAAGTTTGATTAGTGATCCAAAAATCTTGGTTTCTACATATTTGTGAAGTACTCAAGGCCCTCTTCAACGGGGTATAATTAGTTTGGCACGAGGACGACGTTTTCGACGAGTCGGGTTTTCAAGAAAAGGTGAGAATTCTTACCCTTTTATGTTGTAGAATTGATATGAATATGCTTAGGATTGGAAATAGATGAAAATCCCGTAACTTGGATGTTGAAAAAAACGTTGGTGTGTGTGTATAGTGTGTTGGCCGTGAGCTTTGGGGTGGATAAAATGGTTTGAATTGATCTTGTTTAAGTTGGCATAATGTGTTGTTGTGATCCTTATATCGTAAATGACTGATTGTTGAATTAAATTGGCGGTGGAAAACGAACTCGGATATTATCGGAAAGTGTATATCCTTGGTATCTTTATGTATATCAATGTATATTTTGGGTGCTAGAGACTTTAGATATGACTTTATAATGATATTGATGAATTCAGAATGAAACGACGTTAGTTAGAATGTTCGTCGTGAATTTTAATGTTTTGAAGAATTATGGGAACTAATGGATTTTTGGTGCAATTTTGTGTATGTCTTAGATTGAATTTGGAATGTGTTTGACTAGTGTTGGATGGGTAAATGAATGCACTTATGTGAATATGGAATTGGGATTTTGAAAGTTTGAATGGAAGTTGCCAACTTAAGAAATTATGTAGAACTTTGAAGCTAGGGTGACTTGATTGTTGTTTATATGGTTTGGTTGATGTGTGGGCTGTTGTGGTTGGTTAATTTGAGCCGAGCTACGCCTCGGGGATGTTAGATTTATAGGGGAAATGCTGCCGAAATTTCGGTAGGCAAATATGGAATTAAAGGCAATTTTAAGCCTAAGAATCTCAATTGGTAACTTTGACCATTTGCAGATTTTTGACGAAACGGGACTGGACTTTTGGAAGAGCATACGACGTCTGTGAGGTATGTAAAGCTTCCCACTCCTTTATTTGGCATATCTTAGTATGTTAGGCGAATATGAGAAATTTCGGAGCATTTCGGCTCCTCGAAACCCGATCCACAGAAAAGTTACTATTCATTCAATTCGATTGAAGCCTAAGGGCTCTATTTTGGCTAGAATACCACCACTCGTCCGAAACCTATCGAAATGTGGTCGGGTAACCTAGAAACGACCATGTATGACCTTTGGCATATAAATGTTCGTAAAGATAAGTTCGCCACCCCACTTTGACTCGAGGTGGGCCCGCTACCCTGAAACGCCCTATTTGCCTTATTGGGCTATCTTTGTGAATAAAGTTGGATACGATACTTTCGATTGTGAAACTCCCTCCTATGAGATGTATTTTGAATATTATGATACGCTAAGTTACGTTTTGAGTTATACGTACTACTTGGGAATGTTTTGTGAAATGAAACTTTATATCGGCTAAGTATCCGACTATTTTGCATTATGATATGACTTATGCGTTTACTTCGTTTTGGAAAACTATTTTGAAGTACGAATTGCATTGGTTTGCTCACGACTCCGCTCATGCCTTATTATGACTTCGTTCCCCGGTTCCCGGGCCGGTTATGATTCGTGCGCCTTACAATAATTCGGTCGTATGCTGTGTTACGGTTCCCGAGGCTCCGCCATAGGGAAGGGTTCCGTTTGGAGTTATGCTGTGATATGGCTCGTGATGCGATACGCTCACCTATGATTATGTTTGTGTTCGGGGATGTACGGAGATTTGAAACCTTCTGGTGTTATGCTGTGTGTGGCGCCAGCGTCGGAGTGGCGACCACGTTCCTAAGCGTTTGCATGATTCATTGCATTATGTATACATATTATGATTTCGATATAGATTTTGATCTACCCATTTGTACTCCACTTTGACATTTGATTTGCTTTCGGTTTTGATCCATATTTCTGTACTCCGTGCTTTACATACTCAGTACATATTTCGTACTGACCCCCTTTCTTCGGGGGCTGCGTTTTATGCCCGCAGGTGCAGATATCGGTGATCCTCCGCAGTAGGCTTCACTTCTTGCTTTTCCGGAGTACTCCTATTTGATGCGGAGTCCACTTTTGGTACAGACTCTTTTTGCTTTGTATATATTCGGTATATTTGACTATTTGGGTACGGCGGGGCCCTGTCTCGCCATATGTTTTTGTTTTGAGTTCTTAGAGGCCTGTAGTCATATATGTGGGGCGAGGGTCCTATGTGTGTTTGTCTGATTCCGTTTTCTGGTCTTAAGGCGGTCTGTTTGTTATGCTGGCCCCAAATGGCCCTTATGCTTATATTTGCACTTTTGACCGGCGATGTCCATTCCGCCGCTCAGTTTGTATTTGATATGATATTTTGATTTGGCACGACCGCTTAAGACATATTTGATATCAATTATGTTCGATATGATTTCGGAAAATTATGAAATAAGTTTGGAGTTGAAAATGAATGTGTGATTCGGTCTGGGTACCCAGGTAGGGTGCCAGTCGCGGCCCACGGGGCTGGGTCGTGACAAAAGTGGTATCAGAGCAGTTTGTCCTCGGAATGTCTACAGGCCGTGACTCGTAGAGTCTTGTTTATCGATGTGTTGTGCACCACGTCTATAAGCAGGAAGCTACAGGGCATTTATGATGTTACTTTCTTTGTAATCTTACATCGTGCGATAGAGCTGAGCTATTAGGATGATTTTGATCTGACTCGCCTTCGTGTTTGCAGTGATGCCTCCGAAGAAGGCAACGGCGGCCCAGAAGGGCAAGGCGAGGATTGGAGAGACTAGCCAGGCACAGCGAGCTACCCGGGCTCGTGTCTATGATTTGCCTGAGGATGTGCCTCATTCTGAGGGGTCTGCTACACCCCCACTAGTACAGCCTGGAGCAGGACCTTCAGCAGCTCCAGAGGTCCGTGTACCCGCACCTGAGACTCCAGCTCCTCAGCCAGGGGCGGAGGATAGGACCCTGAGGGAGGCTGTACAGCTGTTGACTACACTGGTAGCAGGACAGGCTCGCAGGCGCGGGCGGAGGGACGACGATGATGATGACAGGCGGGACAGCCTGAGAGTTCGGGAGTTTTTGCTATGTGGCCCTCCAGATTTCTTCGGGTCTAAGCCCGACGAGGACCCCCACGACTTCATTCGGGGGATGCGACGCTCACTGGACTTGGTCAGGGCTTCAGAGACCGAGTCAGTTGAGCTGGCTTCGCACAGGCTTCGAGATGTGGCTACCCACTGGTACGAGACTTGGGAGCTGTCTAGAGGAGAGGGTGCCCCTCCAGCCACTTGGGATCAGTTTGTGACAGCATTCACCCGCCACTTTTTTCCACCAGAGTTACGGCGGGCACGGGCTGATCGATTCTTACGTCTGCAGCAGAGGGGTCGGAGTGTTCGCGAGTATAACCTTGAGTTTGATTCTCTGGCCCGATATGCACCGGCCGTGGTAGCAGATATGTCCGATCGGATGCACAGATATGTTATGGGATTGGACCGGTATTTGGTTGATAGTTGTATGGCAGTGTCATTGCAGGCAGACATGGACATTGCCCGACTTCAGGCCTATGCGATAGGTATGGAGGACCGTCGCAGGTCTGATCCGGCTGGCAGAGATCGAGATAGGAGGCCGCCCAAGAGGGCTAGGTTCGCAGGTTATGCTGGAGATTCTCGAGGCGGACAGCCTCAGCAGCAGCAGTCAGACAGGCATTTTCCTCCCTCCGGCCGGGGTACTCAGTCAGGCAGCCGGAGATTCGATAGTACAGGACCGTCTGGGGCCGGTCAGAGCTCCAGAGTGACAGGTTCACAGGTACCCAGGGGTCCCAGCCAGGCCAGACCACCCAGACCCCATTGTCCTCACTGCGGGAAGTCTCATCCAGGGGAGTGTTACCGAGCGACTGGAGCTTGCTTTTCGTGTGGTGGTCAGGGCCACTTTATGAGAGATTGTCCATTGGCTAGCGGTTCTGGTAGTGCTGCTCAGTAGACAGGGTCAGCCGCCGGTTCTTCTTCTGCTCCATCAGTTGCACGCCCTGGAGGGCGAGGTATTTCAGCACCGGCAGGACGCGGTCGAGGCCGCGGTGGCACTTCAGGTTCTAGCGGTCCCTCGAACCGCATATATGCTTTGGCCAGCCGCCAGGATCAGGAGGCTTCGCCAAACGTCGTAACAGGTACATTGCTGGTCTTCTCCAGATCTGTATATGCATTGATTGACCCTGGCTCTACTTTATCATATATTTCCCCGCTCGTTGCTAGTAAGATTGGGATAGTGTCTGAGCCTATAGAACCGTTTGAGGTAGCTACGCCAGTTGGGGATTTTATTATAGCGAGACAGATTTATAAGGATTGTTCTGTGACCATTTATGATCGTAGCACTAAGGCTGATTTGATAGAGTTAGACATGCTGGAGTTTGACGTCATTATGGGCATGGACTGGTTGTCTTCCTGTTATGCTAATGTCGACTGCCAGAAAAAGGTAGTCCGTTTTCAGTTTCCAGGGGAACCAGTCATAGAGTGGTGCGGATCTACAGCATCGCCGAGGGGTAAGTTTATTTCATACCGCAAGGCTAGGAAGATGATCCAGAAGGGTTATATCTATCATTTGGTTCGTGTGCACGATACTGCCGCGGAGGTACCTACCCTTCAGTCCGTTCCGGTCGTCAGTGAGTTTCCAGATGTTTTTCCTGACGAGCTTCCTGGCCTTCCGCCTGAGCGGGAGATTGATTTTACTATTGAGTTGATGCCAGATACGCAGCCCATATCTATTCCTCCGTACAGGATGGCACCAGCCGAGTTGAAGGAGTTGAAGGAGCAGCTGAAGGATTTGCTAGATAAGGGTTTTATCAGGCCCAGCACATCACCCTGGGAAGCGCCGGTATTGTTTGTTAGAAAGAAAGATGGGTCGTTGCGGATGTGTATTGACTACCGGCAGCTGAATAAGGTGACTATTAAAAATAAATATCCTCTTCCCCGGATTGATGACTTGTTTGATCAGCTGCAGGGTGCTAGACACTTTTCAAAGATAGATCTACGCTCAGGCTATCATCAGGTGCGAGTACGGGAGTCAGATATCCCGAAGACTGCTTTCAGGACCCGGTACGGGCATTATGAGTTCAGAGTTATGTCTTTCGGGCTGACTAATGCTCCAGCGGTGTTTATGGATCTGATGAACCGGGTATTTCGGCCTTTTCTGGATATGTTTGTTATTGTATTTATTGATGATATCCTGATTTACTCGCGATCAGCCGAGGAGCATTCAGATCATTTGAGGACGGTACTTGGCATTCTCTGTCAGCAGAAGTTATATGCTAAATTCTCTAAATGCGAGTTCTGGTTGACTTCTGTGGCATTCTTGGGTCATATTGTTGGCGCAGACGGTATTCGGGTCGATACGCAGAAGATTGAGGCTGTGCAGAATTGGCCCAGGCCTACTACACCGATAGAGGTGCGTAGTTTTCTTGGATTGGCTGGGTATTACCGCAGGTTCGTGGAGGATTTCTCTTCTATTTCAGCACCACTGACGAGGCTTACCCAGAAAGCAGCAAAATTCCAGTGGTCGGATGCCTGCGAGCGCAGCTTTCAGATGCTGAAGGAGAGATTGATTACAGCACCAGTTCTGGCTCTTCCAGAGGGATCTGACGGGTATGTTGTCTATTGTGACGCCTCTGGTATTGGGATAGGATGTGTATTGATGCAGCACGGTCGAGTCATAGCCTATGCTTCCCGGCAGCTCAGACCGCACGAGAAAAACTATCCTACTCATGATCTTGAGTTGGCCGCGGTGATTCATGCTTTGAAGATTTGGCGGCATTATTTATATGGGGTCCATGTTGATATCTATACGGACCATAAGAGTCTCCAGTATATTTTTAGGCAGAAGGAACTGAATTTGCGGCAGCGGAGATGGCTTGAGTTACTAAAGGACTACGACGTTGATATTCTGTACCACCCAGGGAAAGCCAACGTGGTAGCTGATGCGCTTAGCCGCAAGTCCGTAGGCAGTCTGGCTGATGTTCCATCTGATAAGAGGGATTTGGTTCGCGATATTCATCAGCTGGCCAGCCTCGGAGTTCGTTTGGTGGATTCTGGAGATTCTGGGATTTCTGTTCGTCCAGTTGCTGAGTCATCTATTATTCAGGAGGTAAAGCAGCGCCAGTTTGAGGATCCTCTTTTGATTCAGTACAGAGATGTGGCCCTTAATAAAGCAAAGACTCAGTTTGAAATCTCGCCTGAAGGAGTATTATTGTATGACGGCAGATTCTGTGTACCGGACGTTGCGGGCTTACGGCGACAGATTATGGGCGAGGCCCATAATGCACGGTATTCTGTTCATCCTGGTTCCACTAAAATGTATCGGGACCTCAGGTGTTTGTATTGGTGGGACGGCATGAAGAAAGATATTGCTGAGTTTGTTAGTCAGTGCCCGAACTGCCAGCAAGTTAAGATCGAGCACCAGAAGCCCGGTGGCTTGTTACAGGAGATGGAGATTCCAGCCTGGAAATGGGAGATGATTAATATGGACTTCATTGTTGGGTTTCCGCGTACTCTACGCAGGTACGACTCTATTTGGGTTATTGTGGACAGGCTGACAAAATCAGCCCATTTCCTTCTAGTCCGGACTACATTTTCGGCTGAGGACTATGCCAGATTATACATCAGAGAGATAGTCAGACTTCACGGGGTCCCTGTATCTATTATTACTGACCGAGGTGCTCAGTTTACAGCTAATTTCTGGAGGTCATTCCAGGAGGGATTAGGGACCCAGGTGACCCTCAGTACAGCTTTCCATCCTCAGACCGACGGGCAGGCCGAGCGCACTATCCAGACGCTCGAGGATATGTTACGGGCTTGCGTTATTGATTTCAGGGGCAGCTGGGATGATCATTTGCCGCTTATAGAGTTTGCTTACAATAATAGTTATCACTCCAGCATTCAGATGGCCCCGTATGAGGCCCTTTATGGCAGGAGATGCAGATCTCCTATTGGCTGGTTTGACGTGGGCGAGACTAAGCTGATTGGGCCAGATGTGATCCAGGAGGCTGTGGATAAGGTGAAGCTCATCCGGGAGCGATTGTTAGCTGCTCAGAGTCGACAGAAAGCGTATGCTGATAGGAGACGTCGACCGTTGGAGTTCCAGACTGGTGACTGGGTATTCCTGAAGGTGTCGCCTATGAAGGGCGTTATGAGATTTGGCAGGAAGGGTAAGCTGAGTCCGCGGTACATCGGGCCATACCAGATTGTTCGGAGGATAGGCGCAGTCGCCTACGAGCTAGACTTGCCATCCGATTTGGAGTCCGTGCACCCGGTGTTTCATGTGTCTATGCTGCGGAAATGTATTGGTGACCCTTCCAGGATATTCCCAGTAGGTGATCTTCAGGTGACGGAGCGGCTATCTTATGACGAGCAGCCGGTATCTATTCTGGATCGTCAGGTGAGGAGATTGCGCACTAAGGAAGTGCCTTCTGTCAAGGTTCTGTGGCGCAATAACAACCGGGAAGAGATGACCTGGGAGGCGGAAGATGAGATGAAGAAGAGATTCCCCCATTTATTCCCTACGCCTCCTATAATCTAAACTTTTGTATTTGTTGTACCAATGAACGGATGGACCATGTGTGCTATTTATATATAAAATGGTTTTCCCGTTATGCTTGTGAGCCTTCATAAGATTTGTTTAACATTCGGGGATGAATGTTCTTAAGGGGGGGAGAATGTTAGGCCCCGTGTTTTCGTACAATTGGAAATCGAGAAATAATTATGACTCGGGTGTTAGAAGGACATAAATTAATTTTTGAGAATATGACTATGTTGGTTGTGGAATCTTTAATGTCAAGACATCGGGAAAGGCCAAGGGTAAATTTGGAACTTCGTAAATTAGTTTCGGGAATTTCAAAACGGGGCATTTTAAGAATTGGGCCCAAGAAATTACAATGCAAATGAAGCCCAAACAAATGAAGGGGGGCCGGCCATAGTAGTGGCCCAAGCCCATTTTTAAAGGGGCATGTGCTATGCACATGACCCCTAAAGTAGATATATACATGGATTACACTTGAACTTATCACAAAATTAGAAAAAACAAATCAAGAACACCCCAAGATAAGGGTTCGGCCGAAGTTGAAAGAGAAAGGAAAAGAAAATTTCCAAGTTTGATTAGTGATCAAAAAATATTGGTTTCTACATATTTGTGAAGTACTCAAGGCCCTCTTCAACGGGGTATAATTAGTTTGGCACGAGGACGACGTTTTCGACTAGTCGGGTTTTCAAGAAAAGGTGAGAATTCTTACCCTTTTATGTTGTAGAATTGATATGAATATGCTTAGGATTGGAAATAGATGAAAATCCCGTAACTTGGATGTTGAAAAGAACGTGGGTGTGTGTGTATAGTGTGTTGGCCGTGAGCTTTGGGGTGGATAAAATGGTTTGAATTGATCTTGTTTAAGTTGGCATAATGTGTTGTTGTGATCCTTATATCGTAAATGACTGATTGTTGAATTAAATTGGCGGTGGAAAACGAACTCGGATATTATCGGAAAGTGTATATCCTTGGTATCTTTATGTATATCAATGTATATTTTGGGTGCTAGAGACTTTAGATATGACTTTATAATGATATTGATGAATTCGGAATGAAACGACGTTAGTTAGAATGTTCGTCGTGAATTTTAATGTTTTGAAGAATTATGGGAACTAATGGATTTTTGGTGCAATTTTGTGTATGTCTTAGATTGAATTTGGAATGTGTTTGACTAGTGTTGGATGGGTAAATGAATGCACTTATGTGAATATGGAATTGGGATTTTGAAAGTTTGAATGGAAGTTGCCAACTTAAGAAATTATGTAGAACTTTGAAGCTAGGGTGACTTGATTGTTGTTTATATGGTTTGGTTGATGTGTGGGCTGTTGTGGTTGGTTAATTTGAGCCGAGCTACGCCTCGGGGATGTTAGATTTATAGGGGAAATGCTGCCGAAATTTCGGTAGGCAAATATGGAATTAAAGGCAATTTTAAGCCTAAGAATCTCAATTGGTAACTTTGACCATTTGCAGATTTTTGACGAAACGGGACTGGACTTTTGGAAGAGCATACGACGTCTGTGTGGTATGTAAAGCTTCCCACTCCTTTATTTGGCATATCTTAGTATGTTAGGCGAATATGAGAAATTCCGGAGCATTTCGGCTCCTCGAAACCCGATCCACAGAAAAGTTACTATTCATTCAATTCGATTGAAGCCTAAGGGCTCTATTTTGGCTAGAATGCCACCACTCGTCCGAAACCTATCGAAATGTGGTCGGGTAACCTAGAAACGACCATGTATGACCTTTGGCATATAAATGTTCGTAAAGATAAGTTCGCCACCCCACTTTGACTTGAGGTGGGCCCGCTACCCTGAAACGCCCTATTTGCCTTATTGGGCTATCTTTGTGAATAAAGTTGGATACGATACTTTCGATTGTGAAACTCCCTCCTATGAGATGTATTTTGAATATTATGATACGCTAAGTTACGTTTTGAGTTATACGTACTACTTGGGAATGTTTTGTGAAATGAAACTTTATATCGGCTAAGTATCCGACTATTTTGCATTATGATATGACTTATGCGTTTACTTCGTTTTGGAAAACTATTTTGAAGTACGAATTGCATTGGTTTGCTCACGACTCCGCTCGTGCCTTATTATGACTTCGTTCTCCGGTTCCCGGGCCGGTTATGATTCGTGCGCCTTACAATAATTCGGTCGTATGCTGTGTTACGATTCCCGAGGCTCCGCCATAGGGCCGGGTTCCGTTTGGAGTTATGCTGTGATATGGCTCGTGATGCGATACGCTCACCTATGATTATGTTTGTGTTCGGGGATGTACGGAGATTTGAAACCTTCTGGTGTTATGCTGTGTGTGGCGCCAGCGTCGGAGTGGCGACCACGTTCCTAAGCGTTTGCATGATTCATTGCATTATGTATACATATTATGATTTCGATATAGATTTTGATCTACCCATTTGTACTCCACTTTGACATTTGATTTGCTTTCGGTTTTGATCCATATTTCTGTACTCCGTGCTTTACATACTCAGTACATATTTCGTACTGACCCCCTTTCTTCGGAGGCTGCATTTTATGCCCGCAGGTGCAGATATCGGTGATCCTCCGCAGTAGGCTTCACTTCTTGCTTTTCCGGAGTACTCCTATTTGATCCGGAGTCCACTTTTGGTACAGACTCTTTTTTCTTTGTATATATTCGGTATATTTGACTATTTGGGTACGGCGGGGCCCTGTCTCGCCATATGTTTTTGTTTTGAGTTCTTAGAGGCCTGTAGTCATATATGTGGGGCGAGGGTCCTATGTGTGTTTGTCTGATTCCGTTTTCTGGTCTTAAGGCGGTCTGTTTGTTATGCTGGCCCCAAATGGCCCTTATGCTTATATTTGCACTTTTGACCGGCGATGTCCATTCCGCCGCTCAGTTTGTATTTGATATGATATTTTGATTTGGCACGACCGCTTAAGACATATTTGATATCAATTATGTTCGATATGATTTCGGAAAATTATGAAATAAGTTTGGAGTTGAAAATGAATGTGTGATTCGGTCTGGGTACCCAGGTAGGATGCCAGTCGCGGCCCACGGGGCTGGGTCGTGACAGAAAGATTACGACGTTGATATTCTGTACCATCCTGGAAAGGCTAATGTAGTAGCTGATGCTCTTAGTCATAAATCCATAGGCAGCCTGTCATATATGCAGAAAGAGAAAAGGGAGATAGTCCGCGAGGTTCGTCAATTTGCTAGCCTTGGAGTTCGGCTATTAGATTCAGGTGATTCAGGAGTTATGGTTCAGGACACATCATTGTCATCGTTAGTAGCACACATAAAGGAACGTCAGTACGAGGATCTTGTTTTAGTTCACTATCGGGATACAACTCCTCAGAAAGAAAAGACATCCTTCGTGATCACAGGAGTTGGAGTACTCAGGTATCGAGATAGATTTTTCAGTCCTAATATTGCAAGCCTCCGTCGACAAGTTATGAGGGAAGCCCACTATTCTCGCTATTCTATTCATCCAGGAAACAAAATGATATACCATGATATCAAGGAAGTTTATTTGTGGGATGGTATGAAAAGAGATATAGCAAAATTCGTCGCTCAGTGCCTGAATTGTTAGCAAGTTAAGATAGAGCACCAGAAGCCCGGAGGTTTATTACAGGCCATGGATATTCCAACATGGAAATGAGAGGTAATCATTATGGATTTCATTACAAGTTTGCCCCGTACTCCGCGGAAGTATGATTCAATATGGGTCATAGTTGATAGGCTTACAAAATTAGCTCACTTCCTGCCTGTCGAAACTACTAATTCCGCTGAAGATTATGCTAAGCTCTATCTTAGAGAGATTGTACGACATAGTGGTGTTCCTATAGCCATCATTTCAGATAGAGGGGCGCAGTTCACAACAAACTTCTGGAGATCTTTTCAGAATGGATTGGGGACTCAAGTGAGTCTTATTACTGCATTTCATCCATAGACAGATGGACAAGTGGAGCATACTATACAGACACTTCAAGATATGCTGAGAGCTTGCATACTTGACTTTCGAGGTAGTTGGGACGATCATTTGCCTCTTATTGAGTTTGCATATAATAACAGTTACCATTCCAGCATCAAGATGGCTCCTTATGAGGCTTTATACGAGCGGAGATGTAGATCACCTATAGGATGGTTTGATATTGGAGAAAATTATCTAGTAGGCCCAGACTTAATACAACAAGCAGTTGATAAGGTGCAAGTGATTCAAGAGAGGTTACTAGCGGCGCAGAGTTAACAGAAATCCTATGCAGACAATCGGCAGCGCAAGCTAGAGTTCGAGGTAGGATATTGTATTTTCCTAAAGTTCTCACCTATGAAGGGAGTGATGAGATTTGGCAAGAAGGGTAAGTTGAGCCCTCGATACATTGGGCCATATAGAATCACTCGTGCAGTGGGTAAGGTAGCATATGAGCTAGAACTACCTTCTGAGTTAGAGTTTATACATCCAGTATCCCATGTGTCCATGCTCCGTAAGTGTATAGGAGATCCCTCGAGAATTTTACCGGTAGATGATATCCAGGTGGTCGAGCAGTTATCATACGAAGAGACCCTAGTGGCTATATTGGATAGACAAGTTCGTCGATTGTGAACCAAGGATGTGGCTTCCATTAAAGTTATATGGAGAAATAATAATGCTGAAGAAATAACTTGGGAAGCTGAAGATGAAATTAAGGCTAAGTACATGTATTTATTCCCGACATCTCAGCAGGCTCAATCTGAAGCATTATCTCCCCTAGGTATTGGTATCATTTGTAGTTATTGTGATTGGTCATGCGAGGCCATGATATTATATATTTTAGCATGTGGCCCTGTGTGGCATTATTTTGGGTTGTTGTGTACAGGTGGGATTTGTATATTTACAAGGGAGACTCTGCCAAATTTTTATAGCCCATGACCTGTATGAACATTCGAGGATGAATATTTCTAAGGGGGGGAGGGGGGGGGGGGGGGAGTGTTACACCTCCTGTTTTCATCGCAAGAAATTTCTTGGCTTATTGGATATTTATACCGTTAGTATGGAGTTCCGCACCCGAGTTTTTGAGATATTAAGTGCTTTACCTCGCGTGTACCAAAGTATAAGTATACGTTCTTTACAATACGACAAGATTAGGAGCTAAACGAATCGAATCGTCCTGAGTCGGAATGACTCAGGGAACTAGCAGGAAACCAGTCCCATTTGATAGATCGTCAACGTGTCGACGGTGGCATCACTCCACGCTGTCGACACGCCACCGTCTCTGATTCTCCAGGGAGTAGATTGACAGTGCAAGTTGACGGCGCTCGTCAAATCGCCCCACTTGAACTTTCTAGCTCCACTTATATATATATATATATATATATATATATATATATATATATATATATATATATATATATATATATATATGTAGCCTCACATCTTATTCCTCATATTTTTCATTCCAAACGAGAGAAAACCCTAACATATTTCCCCTTTACATTTTCCATCATATTGGAAGAATTCTAGCAAGATCCGAGCCCCGTAAACTCGAGCTAGTGAAGGAAAATGGTTGTTCCAAGGGTTTCATTGAAGTTGTGGAGCTTGGAAGTTTTAGTTGAAGTTGATTCTTGGTATCTTAGTCCCTTCAAGCTATGCATAAGATTCCTACCTTTGTGTTTGAGTTATTTATCAAGAATTTTAGTGGTTTTAAGTAAATGAAATATAGTTATGAAAGTGATGAGTTGAATAGGGAGTAAGGTGAGACTATGGCTGTTTTGGGAGAGGATTTGGAGTAGAATTGATTATATTTTGATATGTGAGAATTGATATTGTTATTGTTGATGTTGTTTTTGATGTTTGGGTTGAATTGGAATTGAAGGACTACTAAGTTTACGAACGAGATACTGTCTGCAATTCGTTAAGCTCTTTTCGTACTTAAATTGGTTAATAAGTAAGGGAAATGGTCTAATTATGACCTATGTTGTCTTGATTTTAGACTTGCGAGTTTGAGAAGTAGAAGTTGGACGATTAGATACGCTTCAAGGTATGTTAAGGCTGTCCTTTCTTTCATTTTGGCATGATCTTATGGTATGAACAAACAAACGCGTAAACGAGCATCCATATTACTCTACTCTTAGAAGTAGTAGGAGTACCTTAGTCTTTGATGTTCCTATATCCCTTTTTATGATTGTTCCTTCTGTTCTTAGGTCTTGATATTTCATTTATTGATGATGTTAGCTCAAAAGATGTATATCGGAGGTAGTACGACCTTATGTCACTCCGAGAGTTCCAGTTACTCATTATACTTATGCATTGCATTCATTATACATATGCATATTCACCCTTGACAAGAGGGTGTTATATACACACATATTATATGTATACTGGGTATGTGAAAAGGGATAGACGTTATATATGCATTACCACCTGATTAGGTGGTGCACAGTGATGATGATAATGATATATGGATCGGGCCATTAGTTCCTCGGCGCTATTATATGATATATGAATCGGGCTGTATGTTCCTCGGCACTATTATATGATATATGGATTGGGCCATACATTCCTTGGCACTATTATATAATATATGGATCGGGTCGTACGTTCTGCAGCACTATTATATGATATATGGATTGGGTCGTACGTTCCTCGATACTAACATATGGTATATCGATCGGGTTGTACATTCCACAGCACTAATAATTATATTATGACCTATGCATATCATACGCCCTTCGAGGCACTTTCATGATAAACAGAGTTATACAGATGTTTCCAGATGTTCAGCCACAGATGCATTCAGATATTGAGATTAGGTTTCATATTTTAGATGTCTCTCATGGTTCTTATGTACTTGATGTTCTTATGTCTTATATACTCGGTACATTATCTGTACTGACTCCCCTATTGCTCAGGGGTCTGCAGTCAGGCCCGCAGGTTCAGGTAGACAGGCAAGTGGTCCAGCTCAGTAGGACTTCCACTCGGCGACAGCTAGTGCGCTCCACTTGATCTAGAGTTGCAGTCTATTTTGCTATGCTATTTTGAGATGTATATGCATATATGGGTATGGCAGGGCCCTGTACCGTCCTTTCTATTGCCATCTATTTTATTAGAGGTCTGTAGATAGTGGTATGTAGTAGGCACGTGATGTAGCCTTGTTGGCTCCCATTCTTTTGTGTACATCATATGTAGCGGCCTAGTCGGCTTGCACTGTTCTTTTTCCGTATATATATGCACAGATGGATGATAGTTCTTGATGTTGTTTTTGTATGAGTCAGCATGGTTAAGTTATAAGTCATATGGGCCACCCAGTTATTCAGTGATGTTCAGGTACGAGTATAAGGGTGCTTGGTCAATAGAGGTCAGGCACTCGTCACGACTCATCGGTTAGGTCGTGACACTGGTGAACCAATGATGGTTTAACGATCCAGCAATGGTCGAGTATTAGACTTCAGTCTTTGAGAATAAGTGTAAGTTCGGTGATGACCATCGAATGTGGGAAACGTGTGGTGATCGCGTTTAATAGAAAAAGGAAGTTTTTTTTTTAATTTAAATCTCCTCCATCTCTATCACTAGACGATGGAAGCAAATATATACAGCAAAATGTACACATCAGAGGATTTGCTATATCTCCCTGAACCTACTTAGAATTGAACATCCTCCATTCTATGAGACAAGTTGGATTTCTAGTAAGCTCTCAAAAGTACTTATGGATTTATGAGGTGCTTGCCTCATTTAGCCATTCTACACATCAAGCAACATCAAAATTGTAAATCCTATACATGTTTCTTTCTAAAGAGAAAGTATTCCTATGAGTTTTGATAAAGTATCTTGGGCATGAGTACTTTTTGAGATATTGAAAAGGTAAAAATTACTATCTAGCATGGTTGTCAGAATAAGGTTGTGACTGGCGCTAAGGTTATTGTTGATATAAGTTAGTTGATGTTAAAAGACTACTCGGAGAGTAAGTGAATGCTATGGGCACATCGTTGATCGGTGAATTCGACTGGGTGTTAGACTTCTGAGGAGTTAGTAATCGACTGATGTAAATGACTTCAATTATGAGTGCACGTGAGGAGTTAATGACCTGGGATGTTTCTGGTTGCTACAGTTAGATTTCAATTTTGAGTGCACGCGAGGAGTTAATGACCTGGGAAGTTACTGGTCTACAGTTAGATTTAAGGAGAAGTATGGATATTACTTTATGGTTGTCGGGTTTAAATGGAGGATTAGTTAGAGGATTGAGTGGATTTGAGAGGTTGGTTGATAGTGATAAAAGTGATTTGAAATGAAATGCTAGAATTGAAGGATTACAATGAGCTATCTTGCTATTTGGTTCAGGGGATTAAGGTTTGTAAGACTGGAGGTGAGGTAACCGTTTTAGATTTCGAGAACATTATATCATGATGTACAGTAAGGGGTGTGACTAATGAGGTGGATGGGTGTCTATGAGGTTAAGGGCAAAAAGGAAATCATTGAAGCAAGAGTTAGTGATATGGGAGTTTGGTTGCAGTGTACAGTGTAGAGTGGTCTTAAGAGTTTATGGATGGGTTGTATGTTCAGTTATGTCATAGACTAATAGAGATTAGTGGTTGACTAAGGTTGGGAACCTTGTATTCATGGTGTTATTTGCTAGATCCCGCTACTAGTGGTGTTATTACTCGACTTATGTGATTGACTAAAAAGGGATTGACGAGCGAGTGGTTAGAGGTGTTCATATTCGATAATTGAGGTAAGAGGTGATTCTTCGAGGACTAGGAAGGTTAAGGATTCGAGCAAGGGATTAGTAAACATGGGTACTTGAAATGATAGAACAAATGCTGAAGAGTTAACTGAGTTAAGTTCAATATACATTTCGAAAATTGAGTAAGGCAATTGGGGTAAGGACGTTTCAGTGAGATACATGAGGATAATAATGAGATTTAGAGAGTGTTCAACTTAGAGTGGTAAGCATTAAGGAAACTATAATGGATAGAGTTGTGGCCTACTATTACCTTCTGATGTGATTAAGTCAGCGTGTGAGACTTATGGTTATGTGATAGACTACTGAGTGGGTTCGAGTAATGGTCAGACGATGGCGGTATAAGTGAACTGATAGAAATTGAGGAATTGAAGAGTCAAGAAAGGTGTAGTTGATCAAGAGTCCGCAAAAATGCGGTACATCTTGGGATTACGTGAGTCTGTTTAGATTATGGCATCGTGGTCTTGCACATTCAGATGAGGTATAATTGTTGCATGAGCTTAAGGAAGGAAGTCTATTGATGGACTACGTGATATGAGGAAAATTCTGTAAGATTCACGATCAGCAGCTAGCAATAAGCATATTCAGTGAACCGACATGTTGAGATTTATAAGAAGTGGCGAGGTGGTGCACCATTGAAAAAGTTTATAACATTCTATAGAGAATGAGTTAATGTGCTTTAAGAGAAAGGATTATGAAATACGTATCATGTGAGACTTAAGTTATATTTTCGGTAAAGGACCTTGTTCGTGGTAACACAGTATGCTTGCAAATAATATTGACTAGACGGTTTGGGTAAGCGCTTTTGGTTATTAAGGACTTTGGGGTAATTGCATGGGATTTCGAGTGGCAGTGTAAGATTGGATACTTTCAGAGAATTTACCAACATTTTGAGGTGATACTATGAGAGGTTGGATGGTTATATAATTACTATGTGAGGCTTCATGTTTTGCGTCGAAAGTTCGGAGTTGTATTGGATTTTCTTATCAGGTAAAGGTTGAGGAACATGAAGTTTGAAATCATAAAGTATAGCTCTTCGGTAACAAGTTGATATCTTGAATAGGACTCAACTCGTGGAGTCGAAAATGATGGACCGGATGTTATACCCCGTATATTTATACGTCGAATTATTCGTAAGCAAATCGACTCAAGTTAAAGGCGAAATTATTTTCGGACATGAAATAGGAACCTTTAATTTTCAAGTTTAATTATTACATAAGTTGTTTATAAATTTCATTTAGTGTAGAAATATTATTGGAGATTAGGAACTAATTAATGGTGATTAAATTATTAAGTGAGGATTATTGATTAATTAAAATTAATTAATTAATTTAATTATGGAAAGTGGGCCCCACCCAAAAATTTAAAAAAAAAACAAAAACAAATTGAACAAAACAATTTGATGAGTCATTAAATGGGGGGGGGGGGGGGGGGACGTGTCATTAAGAGGGGGACCATATATATATATATGGTTGACTAGTGAATCAACAAGTATTCATTTCATTTACTAAGAAATGAAACTTAGAAAAAAATTGTAACAACTTCCATGGCTGCTCGGCCAGCCATGGATGGAGGAAAAATATTTTTGGTTACATGTTGTGAGAAAGTTTCAAGTGAATTACAAGTTCAAGGGGATGATAGCAACATTGGATATTGAATTGGGGAAAAAGAAATTGTGAAATTGGAGCAATTAAGTGCAGAAATTCCTCCGAGAAAATTAAGATGAGATTTTCATATTTTATGGTATAACTGTATTAATAGTGTTGTAATGGAATTATTAAAATTGGATTGGACGAAATTGGAAGTAAGAAAATGCATAAAATTGATGTTATGGGAAATCGTGGGTTGAAATGGATTCAGAAAGGTTGTTGGGTTGTTAGGATTGTTATGGCTTAATTGTAAGAATTTTGTATGTATATCTCTATTTTTGGTATTTCTGTGGTAATAGGAGAATAATTGGAAATTCGGGTTAGGCGAATATATAGGGGAAATGCTGCCCGATTTCTGTTAAGTCCTTAACTAATGAAAAACCTTAATCGAGAAAGTATGAGTTAAAGAATGAGTTCTATAAGCGGTGGGCTACAGATTTACGAACTAGAAAATATAGTTACTAACGATAGCGTTACTTTTATATTAAATAGGCTAAAGGGGTGACGAAGCGAACGGGTTTGCGATTAATCGTTAATAGGTATGTAAAGTTAACCTTTCTTTCTTTTGGCATGATCTTTATGAAACAAACAGACGATGTATATGTATGATTTCAAAGAAGCTCCTATTCTTAGAGCCACTAGGATGGCTAATGTTCTTGACTCCCAGAAGCTATTTCATTATGTCTTGATACGTGTATATGATTCCAAAAGTTCTATTTTGATATAATCTATAGTGATATTCGAAAGGTACTTGATATGACTTTTGCCTTGATTTTCAAATGATAGCGCGTTTTGATTATTCTATCGAGTCTCAGATGTGTTTTAACTTGCATATGGTTTCTCACTACTCTGCTCGTGCATGCCTCAATATATCTTTCACTGAGTCCCGGGCCAGGACACGTTTTCGTGCACAGTTTCACTGCATTGTTCACCGAGTCCCTCACTAGAGGGCCGGGACACGTTATATATATACATACATATATATATATATATATATATATATATATATGATATGATGATGTGATAATATGATAATATAATGATGTCATGATATGGTGATGTGATTATGGTGCCAAGGATGACTTTATTCACCGAGTCCCTCACTAGAGGGCCGGGACACGTTATATATATATATATGATGATGATATGATTATGTCACCGAGTCCCATAATGGGCCGGGTATGATATATGATATTGACATGCATGATTTATGTTTCAAAAGGCAAAGGTTTTGGTATTCTGGATGTTATCCTTGTCTCCTGTACTCCCTATTTCAGTTATGATCCTCTTTACTGCATTTCATGCTTTACATACTCAGTACATATCTCGTACTGACCCCCTTTCTTCGGGGGGCTACGTTTCATGCCCGCAGGTACAGATAGTCGGTTTGGTGAGCTTTCAGCATAGGACTTCTACTCAGCTGTTTTGGAGAGCTCCGTTGTTCCGGAGTCTAGAATTTTGGTTTAGATCTTATGATGTATATGTATATGTTTATCCAGGGCTACGGCGGGGCCCTGTCCCGTCATATTTCGCAATCGATTCTCTTAGAGGTTTGTAGACATATGTGTGGGTTGTGTATAAGTTCTGTTCAGCTGTGTCTATACGATGTGCTATGATATGATGTCCGTCTGTAGTGGCAGCCTTGTCGGCTTGCATATGACATGATGTTGATGTGTAGTGGCAGCCTTGTCGGCTTGCGTATCATTTTATGATTTGATCAGTTATGACTCCTCAGGAGACAATTTATCTGAGTGTACATATATGATGACGTTATGAACCGTTGGAGTTCTTTTGCAAGTTTCCATATTGTTCATAGATTCAGTTTGATTATATTTTAACAGGTTCGTATACGGGTGTCCAGTTCGGGCACTAGTCATGGCCCACGGCGTTGGGTCGTGACACAGGATTTGTTATGCATGGTATGACTGTGATTGGTTTTGAAATTTGGAGTCAGGTTTAATGACTATTGGTGATATTCGAGGGTTGTGCATTCGTTCAGGGTCAGTGTTGTTCGAGTTAAGCTGAAAGGTCTATGATTACGCTTCCATGAAGATATTTAAGGACTCGAAGCGTTTCGGCTCAGATGGGGGTATGACAGATTTACTGATCTTTGTAAGGGTTTTCTAGTGGATTTGATTATACTTTCTGAGGACAGTCACCTAGGCAGAAAACGGTATACAATGAGCTTAATACTGATTTGAGAAGGAAACTGTTGTGCGAGAGGTTTTCATAGTGATCAGTTGGGTTCTAACGGAATTTGCTTAGAGAGATATTCAGAGGTATGGTTCCTATACTGTGATTTGAAGGTTTCAGGAGATTTGGAACTGGCCAAGTTGGCTGCCGGTAAGATCAGTTTGATGGAATTGCATAGAGATCGCAGATGAATCAAAGATTTTTTCTGGCGAGAGTAAGTTAAGCTTTTAGAATTTTTGTATGTGTGTTCATATGTTTCCAAGAAATCGTGGTGCGTGTAACGACTTTAGAAGATGTGGGAGAAGGAGTTAGCAAAATTAGAGTATTTTATCAGTTCATAATAGGCTACAATTTGTGACTGTGTTTCACAGGATTGTGTTGGATTGGGAAAATGTTTGTGGGGCCTATTGATTGCGTTCAGAGTTGCGATTTTATCCAACCCAGAGAATTCGAGTAAAATGATTCGTTTATTCGAGAATCAGTTGCGAGGGGAAGCCGAATATAGAGATATGAGAATTGGAGCTTGAGCTAACATCATCAACATATTACCTCCGATGGACAACTTTGGAGCTAACATCACCAACATAAGTAATCTCAAGACTCATAAACAGAAGGAACAATCATACGGGGTATAGGGACATCAAAGACTGACATACTCCTAGTGCTTCAAAGAGTAGAGTAATATGGAATCTCATTTAATCGTTTGTTGGCTCATAACATAGGATCATGCCAAAATGAAGAAGGAATATCCTTAACATACATTAACGTCTCCTTAATCGCTTAACATTCTCCTTCTACGTTCACAAGATCTACATTTAAAAAGGAGCATACTAAGGTTAAGTCTTAAAGACACTCTTAAGTCCAAGCTAGAATAATTCATGAGCTAGAGAAAATTGGGCAGCATTTCCCCTATTTCAACCACTTCTACCAAAATCCAAAACAACTACCAAACGACAATGACATTATTAACAATACCATAATCAAGAGGCTTCATTCAAGTTAAGCATCGTCCAATCCTCAAAACTCCTTTTCGGGGTCATTCATAACAATAGCAACAACATAACACCATATTTACTTACATATAATACTTCCACAACATCATTAGTACCACCCACAACAAGATTATACTCATGGAAAACTAAGAATCATGACTCAAGTTAATTTACTACTCAAAAATATCATTAAATCCACATTTGAACATCATATTCTACTTCCTTCTGTCACGACCCGACTAGGGGCCGTGACGAGTACCCGATACTTGTACCGACCACCCCTTATCTTTTGTCATATTCTTATTACTAGGTGGCCATATGAACTATACCATATATTTTTTTTTGTTACTTAACATTAGCATTAGGAGCATAATTATAAATACAGGCCATTAAACTTTACTAGCACCTTCTACAGTGATGAGAACCACAAAAACACAAAACACCTGACTGTACATATCTGTCTACGAGCCTCTAAGTATAATACATAGCATCTCAAAAAGGACCGGATACTGCCGAGTCCGGACATGTACACAAAAGTAGTACCGAATAGCTAAAGCCCCGAAAGAACTTGAGCACTCTCAATATACCGCTGGTGGAGCTCCTAAGGATCAAGTCCGCCAACCTGCTTACCTGAGCGGCATGAAACGCAACGTCCGCAGGAAGGGACGTCAGTACGAATAGTGTACCGAGTATGTAAGGCATGAATAGTAAAATAAGATCATACTAGAAAGCATAAAACATAGCATAGAGAAGGAGGGATATAATTTGTACCTCGGTTTGCCTCTTAAGGCAGATACTTATGCAATTTAACTTTACCTCTAGAAATAACATATAGTCATCTCAAGTACACTGCCCGACCGCGTAGGTACGGTGTAATACTGCCCGACCCCATAGGTACGGCGTAGTGCTGCCCGACCATAGAGGTACGGTGTAACTTTATCTGAGCATACCATGGGGTAAAGGAATTAGCTGTTCGTCTGAATGCCCCTTAGGGCGAATGCCATGCATGCTAGCTTTAAAATAATATGTAAAAATCTGTAAGTAAACTATCCGACCATATAGGTGCGGTGTAATGCTGCCCGTCCCAATAGGAACGGTGTATAGACTGCCCGTCCATATAGGAACGGTGTGTGAGCCCGTGTCCAGGCCTCCCGCGTCCGGGGTATAAGCTGCCCACTATAGTGTTGTGTATATCTGGCCGGCCGCCCGTGGGACGGCACGGTGTCATAAAATAAATAATACATAAGTATAAAGCATGCATGAGAGCCCAAGTGAAAGCTACAACCCTATCGGAGTGACATAAGGTCGGAAGCCTCCGATTGCATTATGGAATAATCATCATGACTTTGCCTCGCCTTGAAGGGACTAGTAATATAAGGCGAGACTATCAACGAAGAATAGCGTTAAGGGAAAACATAGGACAAGGTCATCATCATCATAAGTCACTTACTTGAAGCCTTTAGAAATTAGAGTCATAACCAAGGAGTAGCATTAAAGATCAATAACTAGCTTGACACCTTCATACTTATTTTGAGTCTTTAACTTAAGGCTCTTAGTCGTGGAATCACTCTTGTCATACTCATCATAGACATATTCCTTTCTTAACATCACCGCTATCATTTTCATCATAGAATACTCTCTTTAGAATAATTGTAACACTTATCGGGTAATAACTGAACATTAAGGAAGAATCCGGGAACAATGGGCCCACCTCGGGTCAAATGAGGCGGCGTACTAAATTTACATATGTTACGTGTCATGGCGTTACTTGTGAGGGTTTTAAGGTAATCGGGTCCTCTTTATGCAAGTTCTAGAGGTTCAAGAAGGTTTTTCAACATTTTGCACAATTTCTAGTTCAATTCTACTGACGGAAAAAGGGAAAACTTTAAGTGCGGATTCCGGGGAATAGGGTTGTCCCCGAGGCTCGTACCTGACTTATTACGTATAAGACATGCCATAGAAAGAAGGGTGAAGCCTTACATACCTCTTTCCGCCCTTTTTGTTATTCCAAATTCGAGTCGCAAATCCGCCAAATTCTACAAATTGGTCAAATTTACCAAACTTCTATTAGAACTTTTAGTATTGGGAATCTTAAGATAGTACTTGGCTACCGAAATTTTGGCAGCATTTCCTCTGTAAATATACCATCCTCAACATTCAACTTAGTCAAATTTTAATCAATCACAATCCGGGAATTCAAACCCGGCCAAACTATCAACATAACTCAACAACCACACTAGCAATTTCCATATTCAACTCAAGGTGCATTCCAACACTTCAAGTAGCATTCTACTTCCTTAAAGACTTTCCAATTCCAATAAAACAACAACAATCTTATAATATATATTCCAACAACATCATACCAATATCATTACATACCATCCATACAAGAACATTATTTTCAATTTACACAACTTCCAACTACTAACACTTCACCAAGCTCATCAAATCTTTATTTGTAATATAAAATCCACAACACAACAACTAAAATGCTAAATAAAACTTGCTCATTATTCCTTCACAATTCAACATATATGCACGGCCACACACACACCATGCACACACGGCTTCAAACATTATGCATGCACAACTACAACTTCTCCAAAATTCATTCAACTTCCATTATCACATAACATTCATTGCAACAACCAAGCACTAAATGAAATAATTACAACATGATTCCTACACATACATAGGCATAAATACACGGCCAACAACACCCTCACACGGCTCAACACCAACATGCAAGGTTTCATGAATTTCATTCACTTTTGCATACTACAACATCCATAACATACAAAGAAAATGAATTCTCACCTTCTTCTTTGATCCTCCAACTTGTTTGAATCTCCAACTTGTGAATTCTTGTTTTTCTTGTTCCAACCACAACTCCACTTTGTTAAGGACCCTCTACTTGGTAGGAAATGATTTTTGAAGGAATTTTTGTAAATTTTCTTGTTGGTTTTTGCTCTTGGCCGAAATGTCCCTTAGGTTGTTTTCCTCTCTCTCTTGTTCTTGTTTTCTTGAATTCTCTAGAAAATTTGATGAATTAAGATGACTTCCTACCTATATATCCACAAGTCTTTCACCAATTTTCATTATTTATAAATAGGTCCCCCAAAATAAAAATATGGTCACATGATCTCTCTCTCTCCTTTTCTAGAAGATCCTTCCATTTTATTGGTTTTTCTTAAAATAAATAAAGAAGACTAAATGTCTTCCTTTGTAAGATTTAGTCCACATTTCCTTATAGTGTGTAATTAGCCCCCACTAATTAATAAAAATGTCGGCATATGCCACCCATGCCATACGGCCATATTGGAATTTTTCCAAGAATTCTTCTTGAACACTTAGGAAATTACCATTTTACCCTTCGTCTTCCTCCATAATTCCACGGGTCCTATTGCGCATTTCCCTTCTCGCCCCTATCCTTTCTTAATATTTCCACTTCGAAATTCTTCATAAGCGACTCATATGCTTAACAAAATAAAAGTAAGTCCTTACTTGTCATCTCCCCGCAATCACCTTGAATTATCCGATTGTACAAAAATGCGGGATATAACATCCTCCCCCCCTTTTAGAACATTCGTCCTCGAATGTTAAACTGGCCTCATAGTGTATTATAATACTTCGGGGAGGTCTCCTTTGTAGATGTTTCACATATCACTTAACGTATCTGTTTTAGGAGTTTAGGTTGCCTTTATGTCGTAAGTCAACTGAGCTAGCCCCGAACGTTGGCCCTGCGTTAATAAGTCCCCTTTTTGGCCTAACATGTTCTCCCCCTCTTTATTAAGGGGGTCTACATACGCCTATGCCCATTTAAATAATCGCCGCCTTCCACGATCTTGTACAATTGTAATTCCTTCTTCGTGGAGTCTGTCGCGTCTATCCCTTCACTAGACATGTTTCCGTATATCACCGTATTAGAGCTTTCTAGCCTTAACTAGTATGGGTGCGGCATCGGTCTTACCCCGTGACATTTGTACTTATATCCTTCATCATGTCTTTTGAATTTCATCCAGCTTGCGCATGCTATGTATCGCGACACTGCTTGTTAGGGTTCTTCAGCCACCGATAAGATGTCACGTATATATATATACATTTCCGCCACTAATTTACTTACAGCCATTCCCAAAAGATAATCAAACTTTCCCTGATCTTGGATACCCTTCCTGTCATGCTTTCTCCCCTTCTGCTAGTCTAGTCTGCCTCTGCCTGCAGGACTTCTGTAGGGTTCCTAACCACTCCACACACTCTAATTTACATTGGGCTACCTAATTTCACATTCGTCTCTTGTTCCCATATTTATGAAAAATTCAGCACATTTCCCAGGGGCTCACCCATCATGGAATTGCTCCCACCTGAGCACGCTTAACCTCGAAACTTTAACGCATTTTTGTGTCTTAGTATTAGTATTTTACCCCATTCTCTCGGACTATCTTTATCACATCACTAGGGGCGGTTTGGGGTTTTGACAACTTCCGAGACGCCCTCGTAACGTATTTTCCTTTTTCAATTACTATTTTAGCCTCCGTAGTCACTATTACTCACCGTTTTCCTTCGTATACAGCCACTCTTCGTTCCGAATCCCCAATTTCCCATAAGTTCCTTAATATAAGAGCGGTACATGATAAGGTAGAGTCTAGATCAATTTACACACGCGTATAATAGAAAAATATCAATAGTGTACCTTTAGCCGCGTCTGGGGAAGGTTCAGGATCCTGTCGTCCTGTCAATGCATATATACAGTGCGGGGGACCGGCCGAACTGGGTGTCTCCCCTCTATCTCGGCCACGGCCTTCTGGGGCCTGGGAAGATTGTCCAGGAGGGCGCACGGACGATGATGAACCGGCTACCGATCCCATGGGCTGACTCGCACCTCTACCTCGCATCGAGGGGCAGTCACGCATCATATGCCCCATCTGCCCCCAAGAATAACAAGCATTCGAACCCAGACGGCACTGTCCGGAATGCATCCTACCACACCGGTTACACTGTGGTGGGGGCGGCCTCGTCTGACCAGATCCACTGCCGTACTGGGGGCTCGAAATCCTGGACTGCTCCTGTGTCTGACCCCCTCTATACTCACTGCTGGCTCCAAAAGATTTGGCCCTTTTTCTGGAGCTCCTATCCACATGACGCTCGCTCTTCTGCAACGGATGTTGTTCCTCCAGGTTCTGGGCGTGGGTCTGAATACGAACAATGGTCATCCCGTCCTGGAGTGAAGCTGTCAAACATTCCTTAATTAAGTGTGGCCCCAATCCACTCACAAACCGGTGTACGTGATCCCCCATATCAGCTATCATGGCTGGGGCGTACCTGGTCAATGAGTTAAAGTGAAGGCTATATTCTCGGGCACTCATATTTCCCTGTTTAAGATTCAAAAACATATCAGCTCGAGCCCGTCGAACCTCCGGCGGTAAGAAATGCCTCCGTAAACTCCTGCCAGACTGGGGGAGGGGCATTTGCTCCCCTAGAGGATATCCAGCTGTTATACCACAATACTGCTACATCCCGCAACCTGTACGATGCCAATTCCACTGACTCTGTATCTGAAGCATGTATTATTCTCAGTGTCCTTAACATCTCATCTATGAAATTCTGCGGGTCTTCCTCTGGTTTGGAGCCATAGAACACCGGAGGTTTCAGGGTGATGAAGTCGCGAGCCCTTGCACTCACCGCCCTGTCCCCCAGGTCTACATCTTGCCGCTGAACCTGTGCGGCAACTAACTGGGTTAATAACTTGATGGCCTCTGCCATCTGATGGCCCGGGGCTGCTGGCGGTGGTACTGGAGGTGCTGGGGCTGGAGCTGGAACTCCTTCCTGCTCTGCTGATACCGGGGAAGTAGGAGAAGTCCGAGGGGGAGCTTCATTATAAGACTCGTCTCCTTCTAGCTCCCGTTCAACTCTGTTTCCGGCCACCCTTTTTCCCTTCTGGGCCGCCGGAGCCTTCTTCTTCATCGGCATTACTGAAACCATAACATAGGATTAGGAAAATAACATAGAAGCCTGGTAGCATAGCTCTATCGCACGATCTAGAGTACAAAGAAGGTCATGTTTCCAAAATGCCCTGCAGCCTCCTGTTTATAAGTGTGGCGCGCTACACACCCATAAACAAGACTCTACTGGACATGGCTCGTAGACAAACCCCTAGGACGAACTGCTCTCATACCACTTCTGTCACGACCCAACTAGGGGCCGTGACGAGTACCCGATACTTGTACCGACCACCCCTTATCTCGCGTCATATTCTTATTACTAGGTTGCCATATGAACTATACCATATATATTTTTTTTTGTTACTTAACATTAGCATTAGCAGCATAATTATAAATACAGGCCATTAAACTTTACTAGCACCTTCTACAGTGATGAGAACCACAAAAGCACAAAACACCTGACTGTACATATCTGTCTACGAGCCTCTAAGTATAATACATAGCATCTCGAAAAGGACCGGATACTGTCGAGTTCAGACATGTACACAAAAGGAGTACCGAATAGCTGAAGCCCCGAAAGAACTGGAGCACTCTCAATATACCGCTGGTGGAGCTCCTAAGGATCAAGTCCGCCAACCTGCTTACCTGCGCGGCATGAAACGCAGCGTCCGCAGGAAGGGACGTCAGTACGAATAGTGTACCGAGTATGTAAGGCATGAATAGTAAAATAAGATCATACTAGAAAGCATAAAACATAGCATAGAGAAGGAGGGATATAATTTGTACCTCTGTTTGCCTCTTAAGGCAGATACTTATGCAATTTAACTTTACCTCTAGAAATAACATATAGTCATCTCAAGTACACTGCCCGACCGCGTAGGTACGGTGTAATACTGCCCGACCCCATAGGTACGGCGTAGTGCTGCCCGACCATAGAGGTACGGTGTAACTTTATCTGAGCATACCATGGGGTAAAGGAATAAGCTGTTCATCTGAATGCCCCTTAGGGCGAATGCCATGCATGCTAGCTTTAAAATAATATGTAAAATTCTGTACGTAAACTATCCGACCATATAGGTGCGGTGTAATGCTGCCCGTCCCAATAGGAACGGTGTATAGACTGCCCGTCCATATAGAAACGGTGTGTGAGCCCGCGTCCAGGCCTCCCGCGTCCGGGGTATAAGCTGCCCACTATAGTGGTGTGTATATCTGTCCGGCCGCCCGTGGGACGGCACGGTGTCATAAAATAAATAATACATAAGTATAAAGCATGCATGAGAGCCCATGTGAAAGCTACAACCCTATCGGAGTGACATAAGGTCGGAAGCCTCCGATTGCATTGTGGAATAATCATCATGACTTTGCCTCGCCTTGAAGGGACTAGTAATATAAGGCGAGACTATCAACGAAGAATAGCGTTAAGGGAAAACATAGGACAAGGTCATCATCATCATAAGTCACTTACTTGAAGTCTTTAGAAATTAGAGTCATAACCAAGGAGTAGCATTAAAGATCAATAACTAGCTTGACACCTTCATACTTATTTTGAGTCTTTAACTTAAGGCTCTTAGTCGTGGAATCACTCTTGTCATACTCATCATAGACATATTCCTTTCTGAACATCACCGCTATCATTTTCATCATAGAATACTCTCTTTAGAATAATTGTAACACTTATCGGGTAATAACTGAACATTAAGGAAGAATCCGGGAACAATGGGCCCACCTCGGGTCAAATGAGGCGGCGTACTAAATTTACATATGTTACGTGTCATGGCGTTACTTGTGAGGGTTTTAAGGTAATCGGGTCCTCTTTATGCAAGTTCTAGAGGTTCAAGAAGGTTTTTCAACATTTTGCACAATTTCTAGTTCAATTCTACTGACGGAAAAAGGGAAAACTTTAAGTGCGGATTCCGGGGAATAGGGTTGTCCCCGAGGCTCGTACCCGACTTATTACGTCTAAGACATGCCATAGAAAGAAGGGTGAAGCCTTACATACCTCTTTCCGCCCTTTTTGTTATTCCAAATTCGAGTCGCAAATCCGCCAAAATCTACAAATTGGTCAAATTTACCAAACTTCTATTAGAACTTTTAACATTGGGAATCTTAAGATAGTACTTGGCTACCGAAATTTCGGCAGCATTTCCTCTGTAAATATACCATCCTCAACATTCAACTTAGTCAAATTTTAATCAATCACAATCCGGGAATTCGAACCCGGCCAAACTATCAACATAACTCAACAACCGCACTAGCAATTTCCATATTCAACTCAAGGTACATTCCAACACTTCAAGTAGCATTCTACTTCCTTAAAGACTTTCCAATTCCAATAAAACAACAACAATCTTAGAATATATATTCCAACAACATCATACCAATATCATTACATACCATCCATACAAGAACATTATTTTCAATTTACACAACTTCCAACTACTAACACTTCACCAAGCTCATCAAATCTTTATTTGTAATATAAAATCAACAACACAACAACTAAAATGCTAAATAAAACTTGCTCATTATTCCTTCACAATTCAACATATATGCACGGCCACACACACACCATGCACACACGACTTCAAACATTATGCATGCACAACTACAACTTCTCCAAAATTCATTCAACTTCCATTACCACATAACATTCATTGCAACAACCAAGCACTAAATGAAATAATTACAACATGATTCCTACACATACATAGGCATAAATGCACGGCCAACAACACCCTCACACGGCTCAACACCAACATGCAAGGTTTCATGAATTTCATTCACTTTTGCATACTACAACATGCATAACATCCATAACATACAAAGAAAATGAATTCTCACCTTCTTCTTTGATCCTCCAACTTGTTTGAATCTCCAACTTGTGAATTCGTGTTTTTCTTGTTCCAACAACAACTCCACTTTGTTAAGGACCCTCTACTTGGTAGGAAATGATTTTTGAAGGAATTTTTGTAAATTTTGTTGTTGGTTTTTCCTCTTGGCCGAAATGTCCCTTAGGTTTTTCTCCTCTCTCTCTTGTTCTTGTTTTCATGAATTCTCTAGAAAATTTGATGAATTAAGATGACTTCCTACATATATATCCACAAGTCTTTCACCAATTTTCATTATTTATAAATAGGTCCCCCAAAATAAAAATATGGTCACATGATCTCTCTCTCTCCTTTTCTAGAAGATCTTCCATTTTCATGGATTTTCTTAAAATAAATAAAGAAGACTAAATGTCTTCCTTTGTAAGATTTAGTCCACATTTCCTTATAGTGTGTAATTAGCCCCCACTAATTAATAAAAATGTGGGCATATGCCACCCATGCCACACGGCCATATTGGAATTTTTCCAAGAATTCTTCTTGAACACTTGGGAAATTACCATTTTACCCTTCGTCTTCCTCCATAATTCCACGGGTCCTATTGCGCATTTCCCTTCTCGCCCCTATCCTTTCTTAATATTTCCACTTCGAAATTCTTCATAAGCGACTCATATGCTTAACAAAATAAAAGTAAGTCCTTACTTGTCATCTCCCCGCAATCACCTTGAATTATCCGATTGTACAAAAATGCGGGATATAACACCTTCTCTCATCCAAGTTGTTCAACAACCAAATACTTTTAATCACATGGAATAGATGTAAAACTCACCTTAATCATACAAGACCAAGCTTTGAATCAAATCATTCACTTAAGTGAAACCCCAACTTCAATCACCAAAGAAAATCTCCAGTTCTACAAACCTTAGTGAGCCTTCCAACACTTGGATCCCTTGATTCTTGCTATTTGATCTATGATCTCTCTTGGGTTGTGTGGATATGATTGAGAGATGGTTCTAGAGCTTTTAGGACTTTGGGAAATGTTGGAAATGAAATAAATGAACTAGGGTCGTCCATATATAAAAAAATTAAAAGCTGGCCCGACCCGATTATACGGACCATTATATGGCCGTATAACTTATACGGTCTGTATAAATGGACCGTACAATCCCACCATAATTTACCCTTCCCTGGACTGGTTTTACTGACCACTATACGGGCCGTATAAGTTATACGGCCCGTATAAGTGGTCATGTTACCCAAATTTTTCCGAAACTTTCGCGCGTCGATTCGTTCAACCTCCAATCCTTATGGAACCTTATTGACACTTACTTCATTAACCATCTAAGGGACCTGATTTCTCTTCCTTAAGGTGATGCTAAGAAATGTATAGGTCAAATGATACGAAATTTCCCAAAACATGCTTCAACCTTAGCTTTCTCCAATGAACTTGCTTCTTCAGCCTCAAATGCCTTTGGAATCTTAATTAGAATCATCAAACATCCTTCTTCACCTTATAAGGGCTTCATGTCCACTTTAGATTTACATTGGCATGTTCATAATGCAAGCGACACGAAATTCGAAGGTGTAACATTCTCTCTGATTCTATAAAAATTTCGCCAGAGTTTCCCCTGTAAATGTACCAATCCATCCTGTACACAGCAATCCAAAATAATGCCTCTGTCACGACCCGACTAGGGGGCCACAACGAGCACCCGGTGCTAGCCCACCCGGGCACCCCTTAGCTTACACTCATACTCGCATCTAGAAGAGCCACATCATCAATTATACATTTCTAAGCATCAATCATACTAGTCCCATTGGACGACAACATCTTTAATCATCATAGGAAGCTATGCCACAACAATGTACATGGGCCGACGAGGCCAAAAAAATGATATACAAAATATAGGCCGGCAAGGCCAGACATAACTAACCACATACACGTGACTACGAGCCTCTAAGAGTATAGCATATCACATGAGCGGGAAAGGACCCCGCTATGCCCATAATTATGTACACAAAAGAATAACTACCCAAAAGCTATGGCTCCAAATGAGATGGAGCTCTGCTATGCAATCTCTAAATAAGCAACTATGAGTCCAGTCTGTCTCCCTGTGCACCTGCGGGCATGACGCAGCGTCCACAAACAAAAGGACGTCAGTACGAAGAATGTACTGAGTATGTAAAGCATGATCAACATCAATATAGAAGCATAATAGACAACCTAGGCAGTAACATAGGAGGGGACACAACAATATCATCATCATGGCACTTACTTGCTTTCCATAGGGGCATTCCGTTTCTATTGCATATCCGTATACATACATCCACATCCGTACTTAATTACTCTCATAATCATTTACATCTCATAGACATAACATATTCACATATATACATACATATACATAACTTGCCCGACCATGAAGGTTTGGTGTTTCATACATACTTGGCCAACCAAGGCTCAAGGTCATACATACCTGGCCCTACCAAGGCATCAGGGTTATCCGTACCATCTGCAGAGGTGTGCGCGCGTTACGTAATCATATACATACTTTATACATATTCATATACATATATTCTTACCCGGCATCATAAGCTCGGGGTCATATTATAGCCCTTCATAGGCACACGAACATATAATAGCTCATAAGCATCTCTAGCATCATTTCTATCCTCATCGTTATCGTTACATCTATGTCATAGGCTTACTAGCTCAGAAGGTCAATCATTTGAAGGAATCGTAGACTTATAGAGGATTTATACTTTTGGCCAAAGAACCATGCCTTATGAAAGAAGGGTTAGCCTTACGTACCTTTTCGTCGAACTATTCTACACTTGCACGTACTCCTTGGATGCTCACGTTTCTACCTTCATTAAAGTCGTACTATCATTAGAATCCACAATTAGCACACATGGATAAAGCTAGAGAAAATCGGACAGCATTTCCTTTATTTATACGACATTCCTCCATATCGTAATTCAACTTCCAAACATCAACAATACACTCACAATACCATAACAATGACCATTAATAATCTACATTATCCACATTCTCAATTCACTTCCATTGATCCATATTCATGGTCACAACACCCAACTTCGTCCGTTCATATACAATGTCTATTTCATGGTCTTAACGTCATTTATAACACATTCATGTCACAACACAAAACAATCATGATTCAATTCAAACTATTTCTCAAAAACGTCACTATTCATCATTCATAACCCATTTTGCTATACTCTTCTAATGACCAAGAATTTTAACCTTCAAACACCTTGAACAATATATAAATATCATGAATCTTACCTTAAATGTCGTAGGAATGAGCCTTAGTTGATAATACTCCACTTTGAGCAAAACCCTAGTTTCCCTCAATTTGGATTTCTTGACTTTAGATGATCTTTGATGGGTTCTTACTCTTGATTCACTTATTTTATGTTGTTGATGCCTTATAATCCTTGAAAACTTGTGTAATAAATGTAAAGAGATGTTTTAGAGAGAAGGATAAAATGTGGAAATGATTTCATGAACTTGGCCTCTTATTTAATAACCCATCACTGATCTGTCAGGTTCATTATACGGTCCATTATACGGTCCGTATAATTGACCGTGAAATGGGTCTCTCCTTCACCCTTCACTGTGAACGTTTTACTGTCCATTATACGGTCCGTATAACTGACCGTAAAACCTCACCAGCGAGAAACCTTTTCTGTGATGGTTTTACGGTCCATTATACGGTCCGTATAATGAGCCGTATAACCCATCAGTCCACTGAACTTATTCTCGTCACTTCGATTGATCTCCGATCCTTATGGAACCTTCTTAACACTTATTTGATACTTCATTAACAATCTAAGGGACGTTATAACTCCTTCCCAAAACGCCCTCAAGTCATCATTAACCCGTTACTCGTATTTCCACTAGTTCATTCACTTGCGTACCAACGGAAGATTTTCCGAGGTGTAACATTCTCCCCCCCCCCCCTTAAGAACATTCGTCCTCGAATGTTAAAGTGTTCGGGAATCCTATAAAAATTTTGCCAGAGTTTCCCCTATAATAAGGCACTACCATCCTGCCACAACAACCCATAATATCGATGCCTCACAGGGCCACAACATAATAGCATTTAAAATTTGGCCACACACGACCCAAAAGCATAAAAGGAAAACATACATACCTTGTGATTTCTACGTCTCATCTTGGCCCTCGTCCAAAGGATGAAATAAATGTGGGTATTTGGATCGCATATTCTCTTCCGCTTCCCATATCATTTCTTCTCGATTGTTATTCCTCCACAGAACTTTAACTGAGGCCACTTCTTTGTTTCTAAGCCTCCGTACTTGCCTGTCTAATATGGCAATGGGTATCTCTTCATAAGTCAGTCTCTCTGTCACTTGCACATCTTTCACTAGGACGATCCTAGTAGGATCTCCAATACATTTTCGAAGCATCGAGACATGAAATACGGGATGGACTGATCCCAATTGCAAAGGTAAATCTAGCTCATAGGCCACTTTGCCTATTTTGCGCACAATCTCATAAGGCCCTATATACCGGGGACTAAGCTTCCCCTTTTTGCCAAATCTCATAACGCCTTTCATTGGCGACACCTTCAAGAATACCCAATCTTTAATTTAGAACTCCAAGTCCCTTCGACGATTATCCGCATAGGACTTCTGACGACTTTGGGCCGCTAGCAACCGATCTTGTATGAGCTTGACTTTCTCTATGGCTTGTTGGACCAAGTCTGGCCCTATCAATTTAGCTTCTCTAGTTTCAAACCACCCAATTGGGGATCTACATTTTCGCCCATATAAAGCCTCATACGGTGCCATTTGAATGCTAGAATGATAACTATTATTGTAAGCAAATTCAATGAGTGGCAAATGATCATCCCAACTTCCTCCAAAATCTATCATACATGCCTGTAACATATCTTCGAGAGCCTGGATGGTGCGTTCAGCTTGCCCATCAGTCTGTGGATGAAATGCCGTGCTAAGGCTAACTCGGGTCCCTAAACCCTCTTGGAAAGACTCCAAAAATTTAGCTGTAAACTGAGTCCCTCTATCGGAGATGATAGATACTGGAACACCATGGAGTCTCACTATCTCCTTAAGGTAAAGCTTAGCATAGTCTTCTACCACATAGGTCGTCCTGACCGGTAGGAAATGGGCTGATTTGGTGAGTCTATCCACAATCACCCATATAGAATCATGCTTACGTCGAGAACGGGGTAACCCTGTAATGAAGTCCATATTAATCACTTCCCACTTCCAAGTTGAGATTTCTATAGCTGGCAAAAGTCCGCCCGGCTTTTGGTGCTCTATTTTCACTTGTTGACAGTTGGGTCATTGGGCTATGAATTCTGCTACATCTTTCTTCATCCCATTCCACCAATACATAGACTTAAGATCATGATACATTTTCGTCGCTCCGGGGTGGATAGAATAACGGGAGCAATGAGCTTCTCTCAATATTTGGTGGCGTAGACCTGCCACATCGGGGACACATAACCTACCTTGACATCGGAGAACTCCGTCTCCTGAAATGTCAAATGATGACTCCTCTCTCTGAGGAAGGGCATCCCTGCACTGCACTAGCATGGAATCTTCTTATTGTTGTGCCTTCACTTCCGCTACTAGCGACGAAACTGCTGAATTCTAAATAGTAGTTCCCCGGCTACCGGAATCCATCACTCGGACTCCTAGACTAGCTAACTGCTGGAGCTCACGAGTCATTTCCCTCTTTCCTCGTCGCACATCACATAAACTCCCTATAGACCTGCGACTATGAGCATCAGCCACAACATTTGCCTTTCCGGGGTGATACAAGATATCAACATCATAATCTTTTAACAATTCCAGCCACCGTCATTGCCGCAAATTCAACTCTTTCTGCTTATAAATATACTGGAGACTCTTATGATCTGTATAAATATCCACATGGACACTATATAAATAATGTATCCATATCTTTAATGCATGGACCACCGCAGCCAATTCTAAATCATGTGTTGGGTAATTCCGTAATTGCCTTGAAGCATACGCAATCACCTTACCATTTTGCATCAATGCATAGCCTAGCCCAACGCCTGAAGCATCACAATAAACAACATATCCTTCCAATCCCTCTGGGAGTGTCAAGACTGGGGCAGAAGTCAATCTGTTTTTCAACTCTTGGAAACTACGTTCGCAAGCGTCTGTCCATTAAAACTTAGCATATTTCTGAGTCAACTTTGTGAGTGGTGCAGAAAGGGAAGAGAAACCATCAACGAATCTCTTGTAATAACCTGCTAAGCCCAGAAGCTACGAACCTCCGGAGGAGTCGTGGGCCTTGGCCAAGTCTTCACGGCCTCAATCTTTTGGCTATCCACTCGAATACCATCAGCTGCAACAATATGCCCTAGAAACGACACTGAGTTCAACCAAAACTCACATTTGGAAAATTTCGCAAACAACTCTCGAGTTCGAAGAACTCCGAGGATAATACGCAAATGATCAGCATGTTCGGCCTCGGATCTAGAATACACCAAGATATCATCGATGAATACAATCACGAATAGATCCAGAAAAGGCCTGAATACATTGTTCATCAAATCAATAAATACTGTCGGCGCATTAGTTAGCCCAAACGACATTACTCGGAACTCAAAATGACCATATCTTGTTCTGAAGGCTGTCTTAGGGATATCTTTCTCCCTAACTCTCATTTGATGATACCCAGACCTCAAATCAATCTTTGAAAACCATTTAGCACATAGTAATTGATCAAATAAGTCATCAATCCTCGGAAGGGGATATTTGTTCTTGGTCGTCACTTTATTCAATTGCCGATAATCAACGCACATTCACAAAGAGCCATCCTTCTTTCGAAAAAATAATACGGGTGCTCCCCACGGGGATGAACTAGGCCTAATGAAGCCTTTATCAAGCAAGTCTTTCAATTGCTCCTTCAACTCTTTCAATTCTGCGGGAGCCATCCTATAAGGAGGAATAGATATGGGTTTAGTTCCTGACAACACATCAATAGCAAAATCAATCACCCGCTCGGGAGGAAGTCCTGGGAGCTCTTCCGGGAATACATCCGGAAATTCATTCACCATTGGAACTGACTGAAGAGTCGGCGACTCAGCTTCTACATCTTGAACTCGCACTAGATGATAGATGTTATATCCCGTATTTTATACGTTCGGATATTTCAAGGTAGTCGTGACAAAGTTAAGGGAATGACCATCTTCCAAAATTATTTTAATGTACAAGTTGGTTATGAAGATTATTCATGAATATTATTAGTATGAGACTATTGAGAAAGGTTAAGGGTAGAAAGGAAAATTCACAAAATGGTACATGGTAATATTGTGAAAGGCTAGGGGCAAAATGGGAATTTCACAAAATTTGTTGAGGTTCTTGAAGGGCTTGGCCGTGTGGTGTGTTGGTGTATGTGGGTCCCACCCATGGCCATGTGTCCACATTCTTACTTAAGGGGCTTAAGTGTATATATAAGTAAATGGTGGAAAAAAAAATAATAAGACATATGGACCAAAGCTTATGAGATAAGCCAAGTGGTCATCTTGTTATTTTTAAAAAAAATTCTAGAAAAATATAGAAAAAGAAATGTGTCCACTTAATAATAGAGAGAGCCAAATATATATATGATTATTAGTCATATTTCTCACAACTTCAAGAAGCTTGAAAACAAAATAGGAAGAAGGAGAAAACATGAAGAGGCCATTCGGCCAACCCCATGGAAAATTAAGCCATGGAAATCTTGTTCCAAAAATTTATTTCTTCATGTATTCCTACTAATTTGAAGGCCCTCTTCAACGTGGTATAGTTGCTGAAGCAAGAGAATCACTCTTTGTTGCAAACTTACAACCTTAGTCAAGTGGGAAGTTGAAGGACGAAAGGTAAGAATTCATCTACTTTTATATGATATGGAGGGTTTGTTTATGTTGTAATATGTAGAAATGGATAAAATTCATGAAAATGTGGAGGTTGTAGATGTGGCCGTGCGTGTGCAAAATGTTGACCGTGTATATGTGATATTGTGTAGGAAGAATGAATAAATTTTATGTAGTATGTTGGTTGTTGTTGTAATGTATGGAAATAGATGGAAATTCATGAAGTAGGTAAGTAGTTGTTGTGGCCGAATGGGGTATGGTTTGGCAAGTTATGGTTCCTTAATTCTATTTGATATTTTGGTGTTGTTACTATGGATTTTATGGTGAAAACTGTAGGCTTTATGATTTGGAATAAAGTTGTAATTGTTATAGGGATGTTGAAGAAGTTAATGCAACATTAGTTGAATTCTTACATTGCATGAATGAAGTTGTTAATGCGTGGTTGTTAATATGGTTTATAAATCTAGAATAAGAGAAAATATGTAGCCAGTGGTTTTATTGAAGTTGGAGAAGTTCGAGTGGCATTGCATGTTGATTGGATCATTTTGAATGTTATAATGTTATTAGAATAATTGTTTGCATTGTTGTTGATAATGTGGCCGAGTTCCATTCTCGGATTGTTGTTGAAATTGGCCGAGTTGTATTCTCGGGGATGGTATATTTACAGTGGAGATGCTTCCGAAATTTCAGCAGAATATAAGTGAATCTATTTGAGAAGTTAAGACAAGTGAATGGCAATGAATCTAATGATTATGTCAACTTTCTTGAATGTAGACTAACAAGTTTGGATAAATGAGCGTAGCTATAAGGTGTGGCGCAGGTATGTAAGGCTTACCCTTTCTTTCTTTGGCCTGCCCTAGAGCTACATATGGTATGATATGATATGCACTTTGGGGAAATTCTATTCTTGAATTCTGAGTTTTGGCCCTAAAGAGTTCTGTATGCGTAAATGTCCAAAGTTTTGTTTGATATGTTTCTAAATGGCATTCGAAAGACAATTGGTATGATTGACATTTTGATTTCCAAATGATAGTACGTTTAACTATTCCGTTGAGTCCTTAATATATTTTGATATGTACATATGATTCTAAAAGTTATATTTGATTTGATCCATATGACATCCGGAAGAGATTTGTTTCTGAAGTTCTATTTAATATGTTTCCGAGTCTGCCTATGATTCTGATTCACTTCTGATATAAGTATGTTTGATATGATCCAGTTTGTTATACAATTGAGTAACGAGATAAGTATAAAGGGTTTTGTTTCTGAAAGAATTCTGTAAGTCATAATGTCCCTAACCTTCGGAAAAGATCTCAGATTTGCTTTGAAATGCTTATAGAACGCTCTGTACTTCAAATGTTTGTAACTTTCTTATACGAAGTCAGATTGACCTGAAACTTGTTCTGAGCCTTCAGATGTCAGTAAGTGTACGTATCTATTGAGTCTTGATTTGTGTGCATATGGTTTCGCACTACTCTGTTCCTGCAAGCTTTCGTTTGGATTTCACTGAGCCCGGGCCAGGATATGTTCTCGTGCGTATTCTATTGCATTGTTCACCGAGACCCACCAGTAGAGGGCCGGGACACGTTATATGATGATGGCGCCAGATCTGGACCGGATCCCCTCTACCGAGTCCCTTACTGAAGGGTCGGGACATGTTATCCACCGAGTCCCTCACTGGCGGGCCGGGACACATTACATGCATACATGATATTTGGTGTGACATGCATGATTTTATTTACCGAGTCCCTCGTTCGAGGGCCGGGACACGTTATGTATGTGTGATATACGATGTTGACGTACATGATTCTGTTCACCGAGTCCCTCACTCCAGGGCCGGGACACGTTATTCGCACATGTGATATGTTATATGGATCGGGCTGCACGTTCCGCAGCGATATGTATGTATATATATGTATAGATCGGGCCGTACGTTCCTCGGCATTATTATATTACGTACGATATTGGCATGCATGTTTTGTGTCCGGAAAAAGAAAAACAAGCATCTTGATATTCTGGTGATTTGGTATTCTGGATCCGTACTTCTTCTGATAAATGATTCGTGTTTGGAAAATAAGTATTTTGTATTCTGGGTAATGTACGTACCTTCTGTACTGTTTGTTTTGATTATGGTTCTGTTTTTTTTTTGTATCTTATGCCTTACATACTCAGTACATATTCCGTACTGACCTCTCTTTCTTCGGGGGTTGCGTTTCATGCCGCGCAGGTACCTATAGATGAATAGAAGATTTGTCAGGAGATGTGTCAGCAGGGTTGGCGAGCTCCATTTGCTTCTGGAGCGTTGCCGAGTCAGGGTATATGTATGTTCTGATTTCTGGATTGATGTTAGAGACTTTGCAGACAGCGTCGTGGGTAATGGTTGTCAGTCTGTGAGCGGCTCCATCAGCGGATATGTCATTCTGTGTTATGTAATAAATTTTATATAACTACAGATTTTGTTTAATTTTGAGAATGGTAAAAGAGAATTTCAAAAGCTTAATATGTATTTTACTTGTATTTGATTTTCAGAGTCCGAAGAAAAGATGTGTGTAATAAGAATCTGCGGGTTCGCTCGGCTCCTGATATGGGGTCGGGTGCCCATCACACCCTAGGGATATTAGAGTGTGACAAAGTGGTATCAGAGGAGGTCTGTCCTAGGGGTTGTCTGCAAAGTCGTGTCCGGTAGAGTCCTGTTTATGGTGTGAAGCACGCCACATTTATAAACAGGAGGCTACGGGGCATCTAGGGATTGTTGACCTTCTTTCTGTCATAGATCGTGCGATAGAGCCACGTCATAGGACAAATGAAATTCTATATATAAGCCTTACATACGATGGAAGGAGGAAAGTATGGATATATTTGTTCTGTTACCTGAAATTGGCAGTTCCGGATGGCAAAAATGTGATATATAGTCGTATGCTCTGTAAGGTATTGTTGGTATTTGCTGCGTATTGATTTCGAATGATAAGAATTTGTAAAGGTGACTATTGAAGATCAAAAGGGTAAAATGGTAATTGTAAAAGAAAGGACGTGTTACGAACATGCCTCGGAATTTGTAAAACTTTGACTTGCTCCAGATTATGTAATAAAGGACATACGAGGAAGTGGACGCGATTATATAAGCATTAAGGCACCGAATTCCACCAAGGCTTCGAGGTTAAGCGTGCTAAGGTGGGAGGATGGGTGACCCCCCTGGGAAGTATGCAAGAATTCTACATATCCGGACATAAGAGACAAATGAAAATCTAGGGTAGTCTAAGAAAAACTAGAGTATATGGGATGGCTGGAAACCTTAAGAAAACGTGTAGGACGAGGCAGACTAGACTGGTGAAGAGAAAGAAAGTGCGGTACAACTTCGGAATTTGCTTAGGCTTGAACAACGTGTGGAAGTATTTTGTGGGATAGTCGATAGTAATCATATATATATATATATATATGAATGCGTCATATCTCATTTGTGATTGCACCAGTGGACACGTGTGTCCCAACGACCGGTGCTACGATATGGACGGCATCAACGGAGTAAGGACACCGAAGTCCAAGTAGCAACAAAGGTAAAGGGTACAAGTGTTACAAGATAAGATGACGTTATTCCTACTACAGGTCAAGATTCGAATTTTGACACAATGATATTTGGAAAAGAAAGTGAGTGAGTAGATGGGGAACAAGAAGATCAAAATGTCGGGAAAAGATGAAAGTTGAGAAAACCTTAGTGAAGTGAAATTCCGAGAGAAATTACCGGTAAAGTACGAGGCTATTTGGGTAAAAATTCAAAAGTAGGCATGTGAAAGGGATAAAATGTGGTAATATGGAACAGAAGAGAAATGTGTGAAGTCCGAGGACATAATTTTAATAAGTGAGGCTAAAGGAATAGTGACTACGACAAGGGAATGTGAGGTAAGGGAAGGAATGTTTAGGCTCTGTGACAGTATTAAGAGACTTAGGTCTTTGGAAGGTATATGAAGGAATAAATACATGGCTATATTAATATAGTTAAAGGTTCGACGAGCAAGGATAGGGAAAGTGAAAATTTGTAAGGATTCTGTGTTAAGAACAAAGTAGCGAAACGCTTAAGGAAAATGGATGCACAACTATAACACAAACACGTAGTTAAAGAAGAATTACGAGCAAGTGAGCTAAGCAAGTGAAAGGACGAATAGTAGTGGATGGGAAAGTATAGGAAATATGGACAAAATGACGACATAGGCAGGAAGTAAAAGGAAAATTTAGGATGAGAAACTCTCGATATGTTAGGCACAGAGTTGGGAAAGAAGGTGAGGAATAAGGTATAAGCAAAGACTTTATAGAAGGACTGTTGGCATATAAGGAGCCCCTTAAAGGGGGGGAGACCACATTATATTAGGCCAAAAAGGGATCACCATACTTTCAAGTACCAGGAAAGGAAACCTATGACATGAAATGAGGATTCGTGTAAAGGCCAAGGAGAATAAGGTAAAGGATAAGGAAGGGCATAAAGAGAAGAATGACTATGAAAGGGACCCTCCCAAAGCATTACGAGACCCCATAAGATTAGTTGAACATTCTAGGACGAATGTTCTAAAGGGGGGGAGGATGTTATATCCCGTATTTTATACGTTCGGATATTTCAAGGTAGTCGTGACAAAGTTAAGGGAATGACCATCTTCCAAAATTATTTTAATGTACAAGTTGGTTATGAAGATTATTCATGAATATTATTAGTATGAGACTATTGAGAAAGGTTAAGGGTAGAAAGGAAAATTCACAAAATGGTACATGGTAATATTGTGAAAGGCTAGGGGAAAAATGGGAATTTCACAAAATTTCTTGAAGGTTCTTGAAGGGCTTGGCCGTGTGGTGTGTTGGTGTATGTGGGTCCCACCATGGCCATGTGTCCACATTCTTACTTAAGGGGCTTAAGTGTATATATAGGTAAATGGTGGGAAAAAAAAATAATAAGACATATGGACCAAAGCTTATGAGATAAGCCAAGTGGTCATCTTGTTATTTTTAAAGAAAATTCTAGAAAAATATAGAAAAAGACATGTGTCCACTTAATAATAGAGAGAGCCAAATATAGATATGATTATTAGTCATATTTCCCACAACTTCAAGAAGCTTGAAAAAAAAATAGGAAGAAGGAGAAAACATGAAGAGGCCATTCGGCCAACCCCATGGAAAATTAAGCCATCGAAATCTTGTTCCAAAAATTTGTTTCTTCATGTATTCCTACTAATTTGAATGCCCTCTTCAACGTGGTATAATTGTTGAAGCAAGAGAATCACTCTTTGTTGCAAACTTACAACCTTAGTCAAGTGGGAAGTTGAAGGAAGAAAGGTAAGAATTCCTCTACTTTTATATGATATGGAGGGTTTGTTTATGTTGTAGTATGTAGAGATGGATAAAATTCATGAAAATGTGGAGGTTGTAGATGTGGTCGTGCGTGTGCAAAGTGTTGGCCGTGTATATGTGATATTGTGAAGGAAGAATGAATAAATTTTATGTAGTATGTTGGTTGTTGTTGTAATGTATGGAAATAGATGGAAATTCATGAAGTAGGTAAGTAGTTGTTGTGGCCGAATGCGGTATGGTTTGGCAAGTTATGGTGCCTTAATTCTATTTGATATTTTGGTGTTGTTACTATGGATTTTATGGTGAAAACTGTAGGCTTGATGATTTGGAATAAAGTTGTAATTGTTATAGGGATGTTGAAGAAGTTAATGCAACATTAGTTGAATTCTTACATTGCATGAATGAAGTTGTTAATGCGTGGTTGTTAATATGGTTTATAAATCTAGAATAAGAGAAAATATGTTGCCAATGTATTTATTAAAGTTGGAGAAGTTCGGGTGGCATTGCATGTTGATTGGATCATTTTGAATATTATAATGTTATTAGAATAATTGTTGGCATTGTTGTTGATAATGTCGCCGAGTTCCATTCTCGGATTGTTGTTGAAATTGGCCGAGTTGTATTCTCGGGGATGGTATATTTACAGGGGAGATGCTGCCGAAATTTCGGCAGAATATAAGTGAATCTATTTGAGAAGTTAAGACAAGTGAATGGAAATGAATCTAATGATTATGTCAACTTTCTTGAATGTAGACTAATAAGTTTGGATAAACGAGCGTAGCTATAAGGCGTGGCGCAGGAATGTAAGGCTTATCCTTTCTTTCATTGGCATGTCCTAGAGCTACATAAGGTATGATATGATATGCAATTTGGGGAAATTCTATTCTTGAATTCTGAGTTTTGGCCCTAAAGAGTTCTGTATGCGTAAATGTCCAAAGTTTTGTTTGATATGTTTCTAAATGGCATTCGGAAGACAATTGGAATGATTGACATTTTGATTTCCAAATGATAGTACGTTTAACTATTCCGTTGAGTCCTTAATATATTTTGATATGTACATATGATTCTAAGAGTTATATTTGATTTGATCCATATGACATCCGTAAGAGATTTGTTTCTGAAGTTCTATTTAATATGTTTCCGAGTCTGCCTATGATTCTGATATAAGTTTGTTTCATATGATCCAGTTTGTTATATGATTGAGTAACGAGATAAGTATAAAGGGTTTTGTTTCTGAAAGAATTCTGTAAGTCATAATGTCCCTAACCTTCGGAAAAGATCTCAGATTTTCTTTGAAATGCTTATAGAACGCTCTGTACTTCAAATGTTTGTAACTTTCTTATACGAAGTCGGATTGACCTGAAACTTGTTCTGAGCCTTCAAATGTCAGTAAATGTACGTATCTATTGAGTCTTGATTTGTGTGCATATGGTTTCGCACTACTCTGTTCGTGCAAGCTTCCGTGTGGATTTCACTGAGCCCGGGCCAGGATATGTTCTCGTGCGTATTCTATTGCATTGTTCTCCGAGACCCACCAGTAGAGGGCCGGGACACGTTATATGATGATGGCGCCAGATCCGGACCGGATCCCCTCTACCGAGTCCCTTACTGAAGGGCCGGGACATATTATCCACCGAGTCCCTCACTGGCGGGCCGGGACACGTTACATGCATACATGATATTTGGTGTGACATGCATGATTTTATTTACCGAGTCCCTCGTTCGAGGGCCGAGACACGTTATGTATGTGTGATATACGATGTTAACGTACATGATTCTGTTCACCGAGTCCCTCACTCGAGGGCCGGGACACGTTATTCACACATGTGATATGTAATATGGATCGGGCTGCACGTTCCGCAGCGATATGTATGTATATATATGTATAGATCGGGCTGTACGTTCCGCGGCATTATTATATTACGTACGATATTGGCATCCATGTTTTGTGTCCGGAAAAAGAAAAACAAGCATCTTGATATTCTGGTGATTTGGTATTCTGGATTCGTACTTCTTCTGATAAATGATTGGTGTTTGGAAAATAAGTATTTGGTATTCTGGGTAATGTACGTACCTTCTGTACTGTTTGTTTTGATTATGGTTCTGTTTTTTTTTTGTATCTTATGCCTTACATACTCAGTACATATTCCGTACTGACGTCTCTTTCTTCGGGGGCTGCGTTTCATGCCGCGCAGGTACCTACAGATGAATAGAAGATTTGTCAGGAGATGTGTCAGCAGGGTTGGCGAGCTCCATTTGCTTCTGGAGCGTTGCCGAGTCAGGGTATATGTATGTTCTGATTTCTGGATTGATGTTAGAGACTTTGCAGACAGCGTCGTGGGTAATGGTTGTCAGTCTGTGAGCGGCTCCATCAGCGGATATGTCATTCTGTGTTATGTAATAAATTTTATATAACTACAGATTTTGTTTAATTTTGAGAATGGTAAAAGAGAATTTCAAAAGCTTAATATGTATTTTACTTGTATTTGATTTTCAGAGTCCGAAGAAATGATGTGTGTAATAAGAATCTGCGGGTTCGCTCGGCTCCGGATATGGGGTCGGGTGCCCATCACACCCTAGGGATATTAGGGTGTGACAATAAATACATCCTTTCGCGATCATCTTCCTTGCCTTTAGACAGGATATAAACCTACCTTTTGGTGACGCCGTATTCCCTTTCCATTCTAAAACTGGTTCTCCCCGGAAATTGGAAGCGAACCATTTTCATTCGGCTATCAACATTGGCATAACAAGAAGCCAACCAATCCATGCCCATAATGACATCAAAATCTACCATTTCTAGCTCGTGCAAATCAATCATGGTACGACGATCAAAAATCATAACTACACAATCTCTATATACTCGGCTAGCTATTACCGATTCACCCGCGGGTGTGGACACCTCAAAAGGTTTGATCGACTCCGGCTCAACTATAAATTGACCCGCAATATAAGGAGTAACATATGATAATGTGGAGCCCGGATCAATCAAAGAATATACATCATGAGAGAATACCGATAATATACCTGTGACCACGTCAGGGGAAGACTCAAGATCTTGGCGTCCAGCCAAAGCATAAATACGGTGTTGAGGACCGCTAGAACTGGGGGCTCCCCCTCTGCCTCTACCATGGCCGACTAGCGCATGTGAACCTGGCCCCGTAGGGCATACAGATGTCGAAATCCGGCTACCGACCTTGATGGCGGGGTCCTACCTATACCATGTACTGAGGGGCAATCACACATGATATGGCCTGGTCGACCACATGAATAGCAAACATCTGAACCCAATCGGCATCGACCCCAATGTGACTTCCCGCACTGGGAACATCGTGGCACAGGTGGCCATGACTGGCCTGAATCATCTCTAAACTGAGGTCCTGAATAACTCGGACTCGGCCCCGAACGAGCAGATCTATCAAATCTCTGGCCTAAAACCCGTGGAGGTACACTGGTCATAGTGTAGCCTGAATGTCTGGGAAACTGCTGCCTGTGTCCGCCTTTGGACTCACTCATTGGACCTGAAGATCTGGCCCTCTTACTATGACCCCTATCCTGCTCGCGTTCACTTCTCCTCTGCTGTAGGTTTTCTTCTAAGTTCTGAGCATGTGCCTGAATCCATGCAATATCCATACCGTCCTGAAGGGACGCAGTCAAGCATTTATCCATCAAGTGTGGCCCTAGGCCCTTTACGAATCGGTGTACCCGGTCGCCCATACCCGCTACCATGGCCGAAGCATACCTAGCCAAGAAATTGAAGCGGAGGCTATACCCTAAGGCACTCATACTGCCTTGCCTTAAGTTCAAGAATTTATCGGTCCTAGCTCGCCGAACTTCTGGAGGCATATAATGACGGAGAAAGGCATCAACAAACTCTTGCCATACCGGAGGAGGTGCATTGGCTCCCCGTGAAGCCATCCATATCGTATACCACTGGATCGAGATATCTCTCAATCTATATGACGCTAGTTCTACCGACTCAGTGTCTGAAGCATGTATCAACCGGAGCGTCCTTAGCATAACATCAATAAAGTCCTGAGGATCCTCCTCCGGCTTTGACCCAAAGAACTCCGGAGGGTTTAAAGTAATGAAATCACGGGCCTTTGCACTAACAGCCCTGTCACCCTGCCTCGTACCTTGCCGCTGAGTCTGAGCAGCAACTAACTATGTAAGCAACTGTATGGCCTCTTTTACATCTTGGCCAGATGCATCCGGTGGAGGAGCTGGAGGTGTTGGAGCTGGGGCTGAAGCTCCCTCACGCCCCTCAGTAATAGGCATTTTCTGGGAGGGCTGAGATTGGGCCGCACTCTGGGCCTCGTTTTCTTCTACTACCGATGGCGGTGCTTTTCCAGCCCACTTTTCTGCTACCGTCTTGCCCTTTTAGGCTGCTGTAGTCTTTCTCTTTACAGGCATTCTCTGAAATACACAACACCCGATTAAGGAACAAGAATTTCTTATATCATAGCTCTATCGCACGATTCTTATGAAGAAAGAAGGTCATTCATTTTCCTAAAATGTCCGCAGCTTCTTGTTTATAAGTGTGGCACGCAACACACCCATAACCAAGACTCTACTAGACACGGCTCGTAGACACACCCTAGGACTGAACTGCTCTGATACCACTTTTGTCACGACCCGACTAGGGGGCCGCAACGAGCACCCGGTGCTAGCCCACCCAGGCACCCCTTATCTTACACTCATACTCGCATCTAGATGAGCCACATCATCAATCATACATTTCTAAGCATCAATCATATTAGTCACATTGGACGACAACATCTTTAATCATCATAGGAAGCTATGCCACAAAAATGTACATGGGCCGACGAGGCCAACAAAACGATATACAAAATATAGGCCGGCAAGGCTAGACATAACTAACCACATACACGTGACTAGGAGCCTCTAAGAGTATAGCATATCACATGGCCGGGACAAGACCCCGCTATGCCCATAATTATGTACACAAAAGAATAAGTACCCAAAGGTTATGGCTCCGAATGAGATGGAGCTCTGCTATGCAATCTCTGAATAAGCAACTATGAGTCCAGTCTGTCTCCCTGTGCACCTGCGAGCATGACGCAGTGTCCACAAACAAAAGGACGTCAGTACGAAGAATGTACTGAGTGTGTAAAGCATGATCAACATCAATATAGAAGCATAATAGACAAGTTAGGCAGTAACATAGGACGAGAGACAACAATATCATCATCATGGCACTTACTTGCTTTCCATAGGGGCATTCCGTTTCTATTGTGTATCCGTATACATACATCCACATCTGTACTTAATTACTCTCATAATCATTTACATATTATATACATAACATATTCACATATATACATACATATACATAACTTGCCCGACCATGAAGGTTCGGTGTTTCATACATACTTGGCCAACCAAGGCTCAAGGTCATACATACTTGGCCCTACCAAGGCACCAGGGTTATCCGTACTATTTGCAGAGGTGTGCGTGCGTTACGTAATCATATACATATATTCTTACCCGGCATCATAAGCTCGGGGTCATATTATAGCCCTTCATAGGCACACGAACTTATAATAGCTCATAAGCATCTCTAGCATCATTTCTATCCTCATCGTTATCGTTACATCTATGTCATAGGCTTACTAGCTCATAAGGTCCATCATTTGAAGGAATCGTAGACTTATAGATGATTTATACTTTTGGCCAAAGAACCATGCCTTATTAAAGAAGGGTTAGCCTTACATACCTTTTCGTCGAACTATTCTACAGTTGCACGTACTCCTTGGATGCTCACGTTTCTACCTTCATTAAAGTTGTACTATCATTAGAATCGACAATTAGCACACATGGCTAAAGCTAGAGAAAATACGACAGCATTTCCTTTATTTATACGACATTCCTCCATATCGTAATTCAACTTCCAAACTTCAACAATACATTCACAATATCATAACAATGGCCATTAATAATCTACATTATCCACATTCTCAAGTCACTTCCATTCATCCATATTCATGGTCACAACACCCAACTTCGTCCGTTCATATACAATGTCTATTTCATGGTCTTAATGTCATTTATAACACATTCATGTCACAACACAACAACAATCATGATTCAATTCAAACTATTTCTCAAAAACGTCACTATTCATCATTCATAACCCATTTTGCTATACTCTTCTAATGACCAAGAATTTTAACCTTCAAACACCTTGAAAAACATATAAATATCAAGAATCTTACCTTAGATGTCGTAGGAATGAGCCTTAGTTGATAATACTGCACTTTGAGGAAAACCCTAGTTTCCCTCCATTTGGATTTCTTGACTTTAGATGATCTTTCATGGGTTCTTGCTCTTGATTCACTTGTTTTATGTTGTTGATGGCTTATAATCCTTGAAAACTTGTGTAATAAATGTAGAGAGATATTTTAGAGAGAAGGATAAAATCTGGAAATGATTTCATGAACTTGGCCTCTTATTTAATAACCCATCACTGATCTGTTGGGTTTATTATACGGTCCGTATAATTGACCGTGAAATGGGTCTCTCCTTCACCCTTCACTGTGAACGTTTTACGGTCCGTATAAATTTATACGGTTCGTATAACTGACCGTAAAACCTCACCAGCGAGTAACCTTTTCTGTGATGGGTTTACGATCCATTATACGGTCCGTATAATGAGCCGTATAACCCATCAGTCCACTGAACTTATTCTCGTCACATCGATTGATCTCCGATCCTTATGGAACCTTCTTAACACTTGTTTAATACTTCATTAACAATCTAAGGGACGTTATAACTCCTTCCCAAAACGCCATCAAGTCATCATTAACCCGTTACTCGTTTTTCCACTAGTTCATTCACTTGCGTACCAACGAAAGATTTTCCGAGGTGTAACAGCCTCACAGGGCCACATAACAAAATACACAACACCGTGGCCTCACACGACCAATCACAACACCCATAAATCAATTCTATGACCCCACACGACCAAGAAAGCATCAAAGAAAGCGTTACATATTAGAGGAAAATGGTGTCTCTACTTGAGTCTCATCTGGAGATGGAAATATATGTGGGTACCTAAACTTCATGTCTCCTTCCGCTTCCCATGTCATTTCCTCTCTGTTATTATTTCTCCATAAGACTTTAACTGAAGCTACGTCTTTGGTTCTGAGTCTCCGTACTTGCCTATCTAGAATGACAATAGGAACTTCGTCGTAGGATAGTTTCTCGGTGACTTGAACATCATCTACAGGTACAATTCTGGAAGGATCTCCAATGCACTTACGAAGCATCGATACATTAAAAATCGGATGCACAGACTCCAATGCAGATGGTAGCTCTAACTCGTATGCCACCTTACCCACTGTACGAACAATTTTGTAAGGTCCGATGTACCGAGGGCTCAACTTACATTTCTTGCGAAATCTCATAACTCCCTTCATAGGTGAAATTTTCAGGAAAACCCAATCGCCTACTTCAAATTCCAACTTATGTCGTCGATTATCTGCATAGGATTTCTGTCGACTCTGAGCCACTAGCAATCTTTCCAGAATTACTTTCACTTTGTAAACTACTTGTTGTATCAAATCTGGGCCAACTAACTGATTTTCTCCAACATCAAACCATCATATAGGGAATCTACATCTTCGTCCATACAAAGTCTCATAAGGAGGCATTTGAATACTGGAATAGTAACTGTTATTGTAAGCAAATTCATTAAGAGGCAAATGGTCATCCCAACTACCTTGAAAATCGAGTACACAAGATCTCAACATATCTTCAAGTGTCTGTATAGCATGCTCCGCTTGTCCATCTATCTGCCGGTGAAATGTAGTACTATGACTCACCTGAGTCCCCAATCCATCCTGAAATGATCTCCAGATATTAGCTGTGAATTGTGCCCCTCTATTTGAGATAATGGTTGTAGGGACATCGTGAAGTCGTTCAATCTCTTTAAGATAGAGCTTTGCATAATCTTCAGCCGAATAGGTAGTTCTGATAGGTAGGAAATGAGCTAACTTTGTGAGCCTATCAACTATGACCCATATTGAATCATGCTTCCGCTGAGTACGGGGCAAACCTGTAATGAAATCCATATTAATTACCTCCTATATCCATGTCAGGATCTCCATAGCCTGTAATAAACCTCAAGGCTTCTGATGCTCTATTTTAACTTGCTGACAATTGGGGCACTGAGCGACAAACTCCGCTACATCTCTTTTGACACCATCCCACCAATAAACTTCTTTGAGATCATGATACATCTTCTATCACGACCCAACTGGAAGGCCGCGATGGGTACCTGGTGCTACCCCACCCGGGCACCTCTTGACGTGCATACACATTTACATCTAGGTGAGCCGCATAGCTAATTCATACTTCCCATCCATTATTCATTCTAATCCTATTGGGCGACGATATATATATATATATATATATATATATATATATATATATATATATATATATATCACCATTAATAGCAATGCCCATATCAATGTACATAAGCCGACGAGGCTAACAAAATGATATACATAAGACTAGCCGACAAGGACAAATACATCTAACCATATACACATGTCTACGAGCCTCTAAGGAGAGTATGTCATATCATATAGGCAGGACGGGACCCCGCTATGCCCATAAATTTGTACACAAAAGAATAAATACCAGAAGTTGTAACTCCGAATGAAATGGAGCTCCGCTATGTAGTCCCTGAGTAATAAAGCTATGGATCAAGCCTGTCTCTCTGGCCACCTGCGGGCATGACGCAGCGTCCAAAAACAAAAGGACGTCAGTACGAAGAATGTACTAAGTACGTAAAGCATGATCAACATCATTATAGAAGCATAATAAGGAACATAAGAAATAGCATAAGATGGGAGGTAGTAGATCCAACGTCACAGACACTTACTTGCTTTTCATAGGAACTTTCCATTTCTAATGCGTGATTGTGTACATACATCCATATCCGTATCAGTACCCATTTACATTTCGTATCCGTAATCATATTCATATTCATATACATATCATTTACACAGCATACCCGACCACGAAGGTTCGGTGTTTCGCGTACCCGACCATGGCTAGGCTCGGTGATTATACATACCTGGCCCTACCAAGGCTCAGGGTTACACATACATGGACCTACTAAGGCTCAGGGTTATCCGTACGCAACTGCAGTGGTGCGCGCGCAATATATATGTATATATTCTACTCGGCCATATAAGCTCGGGGTTTCATAATAGTCATACACAGGCACATATACATAAAGGCTCATAAGCATCTTTAGCATCATTAGTATCGTCGTTCATTACATCTATCCTTAGAGGATTACTCATCATAGGAGGAATTTAGTACAATCGTATCATATTGAGAATCGTAGGCTTAGTAGCTCTTAAAGATAAAATCATTTGGAGGACATCATAGGCTCATAGAAGATTAGATATTTGGCCAAGGAACCATGCGTTATGAAAGAAGGGTTAGCCTTACATACCTTTCCGTTAAATTATTCTATCACTTGCACGTTCTCCTTCAATGCTCACGTTTCTACCTTCATTAGAGTTATACTATCATTAGAAAATCGATATCTTAGCATACATGACTAAAGCTACAGAAAATTGGACAGCATTTCTCCTATTTCGTCAACTTCCACTATATCACAAAACAACTCCCAAGCAACCACAATAATATCCACAATATCATAATCAAGTATTCACATTCGATTTAGCCTTCAAAATTCATCCTTGTGTTCAACTTATGCTAGCAACTTCATACCCATTTTTGCACATTTTCATATAATGCGTCTTCATCACCATCATTACTTTCCATAGAAATATTATACCCATATTATACTAAGAATCATAACTCAGGTTAGCTTAGTACTCAAAAGGCTCATAAAAACTACATTTAGAACTCATCTTCCACTTTTTCCTTCTACCCAAGTTGTTCAACAAATAAACATTCTTGATAATATGTAATAAGTATGAAAACTAACTTTTTATCTCATAAGAATGAGCTTTGGAGCAAGCTATCAAATTATATGAAAACCCTAGCTTCAATATCCAAAGAAATCTTGGAGCTTAGTAACCCTAGCAAGACCTCTAGCACATGGGTATCTTGATTCTTGCTTATTGATATTTAATCTCTCTTGGATTTTGGCTTGGATTAGTTTATGGAGTTCAAGAGAGGGTTTTTAGAGAACCTTTGGATCTGGTTTGGTAAAATAATATGTCCAAATGAAGTGGAACGAAATATATAAAGCGTAACTTAAACTCCCGTCGGGCAATTCTGCGCCCATTTTGACAGGCCGTATAAATTCCTACGGACTGTCAAAATGGTCCGTAGAACTGACCAGTCAAATATGGGTCACTGTGACCATTTGATGCTAGGCTGTGTCAATTTGACGGACCGCAGAATTTTCTGCAGGGCGTCAAATTCCTGCGGGCCGTCAAATGGTCCGCCGAAATTTTCTGCTTAGACAGTCTGTCGTAGAATAGCCATAACTTTTTATTCAGACTTCACATCGACGAGCGGTTTGTTGCGTTGGAAACTAGACTCGATGAAATTCAATTTGGACAAAAGAAACACACCAAAAAATCCTCATATTCTAGAAGATATGCCCCCACAAATTTGGACAAAAATTCTATCCGAAAATTTTGCCAAGTTTTACCAAAGTTCCCACAAACTCAATTCATTTATTTGTTTGTTCTTAAATCCTTCCATAGCTCATTTCATGGGCTTAAACCCCTATAACCATAATATGGGAACATGTAATCTCATATATCCTAAGGCAACTCCCGTTTCCGCGATTAGGACAACTAACGTCTAACGAATCTCAACGGACGAAACTAATAGGTGTAACATTCTCCCCCTCTTAGAAACATTCGTCCTCGAATGATAGACTCTTGGGATTCTACAAAAACTTCACCAGAGTTTCCCCTAAAATATGGCACTACCATCGTGCACAGCAACCCAAAATACATCGCCTCACGGGGCTATAATAACACGACAATAACTATGGCCACACACGACCAAGTAAAAATCAAGAAAAGCATTATATACATAAGGTTAATAGCGTCTCTGCCTGAATCTCTTCTAAAGGTGAAAATAAATGTCACGACCCAACCCCGTAGGCCGTGACTAGTGTCCGAGATGCACACTCGTACATATTTACTGACCCAAAGTTTACTTGCGTTTAGCGTATTAAGGACTTTCATACATATAGGACAATATATCATTTAAATCGTTACTTATAATATCGCACACAAACCGGTTAGGCTATCGTAGTGTAAAGAAGTGCCAAACGTGAGCCACATTAACATACTGAGCAAATACGACCCATGACCCACATACATGTCTACAGGCCTCTAAGAGTAACAACAACATCATATGGCGGGACAGGGCCCCGCCGTACCCTGAAATAGTCATATATATATATATATATATATATATATATATATATATATATGTACAATAGAAGGATTTGTACCAAAAGTATGGGCTCCGCAACAAGGGAGCACTCCAAAGTAGCAGGATAGATGTCCTAGGCTGGCGGGTCACCCACGTGAGCGTCTGTACCTGCGGGCATGAAACGCTGCCCCCGAAGAAGAGGGGGTCAGTACGGAATATGTACTGAGTATGTAAGGCACGAAATACAGTAAACAGAACCATAATCGGACAAGAAATACAAAATAAAGTAAGTACATCATCCAAAATACCAAAATCGGACAAGAAATACAAAATAAAGTAAGTACATCATCCAAAATACCAAAAATGCTTACTCTCAAAACACAAATCATGCATGTCAACGGAATATGCCACATCCGGCCAATCATGAGGCTCGGTGGACAAAACATGGTCGCCACCCCGTCACTGGCGCCATAACACATCATACTCCAGAATAGGGAATATCTCCATAACACATAATACTCCAGAACACATCATACTCCAGAATATGTACACATATAACGTATCCCGGCCCTCTAATGAGGGACTCGGTGAACAATGTAAAGGAGTACGCACGATAACATATCCTGGCCCGGGCTCAGTGAAGGACTTATTGAGGCATCCACGAGCAGAGTAGTGAGAAACTATATGCACACAAATCAATTTTTAAGACTCGATAGATAAGTACACAAAACGACACTTGAAGGATCGTAAACAAGTTTCGGGTCAATCCGAGTTTGCATAAGAAAGTTATGACCATTATTTACTACAGAACATTCTACGAACGTTTTAAAGGAATTCGAGGCCGTCTACGAAAGTTAGGGACATTAGTACTTACAGAACTCTTTAAAAAAAACAAGAACTCTTTATGCTTTGCTTGTTATTCAATCATGCAATAAGCTCGACTATACTAAGTATACTCATATCAAGAAGTGAATAATAATCATTAACAAGCTCGGAATCAAGAATAGAGTTATCCCAAGATATGTATCATACCTCTCTTATCTCTAGGACATGCCAAAAGAAAGAAAGGGTAAGCCTTACATACCTTGCCCGCTTCCTAAGCTAATCCGAACTTAAGTCCCGGCTTTCACAAGATCTACAACAATATTAGTGGATACCAAACATTAGCTATAGACTCTTAAAATTCCAATCCTAAACTAACACTTCATCTACAGAAATTTCGGCAGCCAAATCATCCCCAAGAATTTAACTCAACCCAAATCATCAACAATCATACCAATAGTCATTCTAACAATATCAATAATCAATTCAAAACGCATTCTAACGTTAGTAACTTCTTTCTACAAACATCGACGGCGTTTCATTTATGTTCAACTCATAATTGCTCACATATTCAAGTACTAATCCTAAACCATTCAAACAGTATTCAAGAACATTTCAAACAATCCGCACAACATTTCAAACGGCTCAACCAACACACACTAACTGAAACCTTCCTAATGCAACAAGAGCAATAACAACACATTCCCTTCTTTCAAATTCATGAACTACACCAACAATTCACACGCTAACAACATTATCTTCCATAAATACAAGAATTGGTATTAAAATCACATTAGCTTCTAAAACAGCCCCCAACGATTACAACTTCAACTTAAATCATTAACTTTCATTTTCAACATAGAATCCATGACAACAACAACCAAAAATAGTAAATAAAATTAGTTCATTCTTTGTCATACCAAACAGCCCATATTCGGCCACCACCCCACCCACCAAATTTCATGATTTTCATCAATTTCCACACACTACAACATATACAAACCATTCATAACAAATGAAAAAGAAGATTAAACCTTACCTTTTCTCCTTAACTCCACAATTCGACTAGGGTTGTAAACGGTAAAAACGGTTGGTTTGTTGACTCCAACAACTAGCTCACGTTAAAGAGGACCTTACAATTGGTTGAATTGCTAGAAAAAATAATTTTCTTGATAAATTTTTTTCATGGCTTACTCGGCCACACCATGGCCGAATGGCTTCTCTATTTTTTTCTCTAAGTTTCTCCAAGTTTCTAAGGGGTGAAGATGATGAATATGATCAATTTGTCATATTTTATATTCTTATATTATGCATCCATGTGGGACATGGCCCACACCACATTACACGGCCACTTCGCCCTTTTGTTTCATGAATTAATAACTTTCCATAATTCACTTTCAACCCCAAATTTTCCTTAATATTCCATACTAATAATACTTACAAGAAACTTGTGCATTAAATCAAAACCGGAAAATAACCTTGCCCTTAACTAATCGCGGTTAGCTCGGAATGTCCCAATGTACAAAATACGGGCTATAACATACTCCCCCCCTTTAGAACATTCGTCCTTGAATGTTGAATTAGTCTTATAGGGTCTTATGAAGACTTTAGGGAGATTTATAGCTATCACACACAGTCCATCTATCAATTAACATAACCAATTTAGAGATTTAAATTACCTGTAGGTATAGGGAACAAGTGAGGGTACTTCTTCTTCATCTCTTCTTCAGCTTCCCAGGTTATCTCCTCCCTGTTATTATTTAGCAACAATACCTTAACAGAGGCAACATCTTTAGTACGTAGTCTTCTCGCTTGACGATCTAGTATGGCTATCGGCTGCTCTTCGTAGGATAGCTTCTCTGTCACCTGAATATCATCTATGGGAAACACTCTGGATGGGTCACCAATACATTTGCGAAGCATAGACACGTGGAAGACCGGATGCACTGCTTCTAAATCAGATGGTAGGTCTAATTCATAAGCGACCTTGCTGTCACACCCTGATCTTACTGAGGTGTGATGGGCACCCGACCCCATATTCGGAGCCAAGCGAACCCGCTGACTCTTATTATGCACATAATCACTTTGGACTCCTTAAATTAAATAAGGATAAAATACATAATAGGGATCTGCAGAATAATCATTTTCATCGTTCCCGAATCAAGTCAAATCTGAAATCATATAAAATTTGTAACATGTAGCATAATAACACATCGGCTGGTGGAGCCACTTACAAGACTGACATTCTATACCCACGACCCTGTCTGCTAAGTCTCTAATTTCAACCAAGACATCATAGCATAATACTCTGACCCGGCAACAATACAGGGCCAAATGGAGCTTGCCAACTTCGCTGGAACATCTTCTATAATGGCTTCTACTCATCTGGGTGTACATGCGCGGCATGAAATGCAGCCCCCGAAGAAAGGGGGTCAGTACGAGCAATGTACTAGCATGTAAGGCATGAATGATAAAAGAGCATATCGTGAGATAAAAGAGCAACCTATACATATGAGTGCCTTTTGGCGGGTACCATGCATGCTTAGTGCTGCGGAACGTGCAGCCCGATCCATATATATATTATATTGCTGCGGAACGTGCACCCCGATCCATTTATATATTATATTGCTGCGGAACGTGCAGCCCTATCCATTTATATATTATATTGCTGCGGAACGTGCAGCCCGATCCATTTATATATATTATATTGCTGCGGAACGTGCAGCCCGATCCATTTATCCATATATCCCGCGTCTGGGACGATATCGTATTATACCAACTGATCAGGTGGCTATGCGTCTATAGCGCCTCACCTTTCCCCTTACCCCATATACATATACATATATCATGTTCATGTATCATATACATATATCATATACATATATCATATAAGCAGCATGCAGGAGAGCCCAAAGAATGTTATATCTCTATCGGAGTGACGTAAGGTCGGTAAACTCCGAATGTATTATGGAATAATCATCATGGCTTTGTCTCACCTTGAAGGAGCAATTATTATAAGATGAGACTAGCAACGAATAACATCGTTAAGAGAGCATAGAATAAGATCATAAATGTCATAAGGCGTCACTTCATATACATATGCACATAGAACAAATTTTTAAGGCTCGATGGGTACGTACATAAATCGACACTTGAGAGTCATAAACACGTTTCAAGTCAATCCGAGTTAGTATGAAAAAGCTATGGACGTTTTAGTACAGAACCTTCTATGAACGTTTCAGAAGCTATTTTTGGAAAATCAAAGTAATAATCATATCAAGTACCTTTCGAATATCAAGTTGGATCAAATCAACATAGAACTTTTGGAACCACACACTTGTATCAAGACACAACAAAATAGTTCTTCGGAAGTCAAGAACATTAGCCATCCTAGTGGCTTTAAGAATAGGAGGTTCTTTGAAATCATACATATACTTTGTCTGTTTGTCTCACAAAGATCATGCCAAAAGAAAGAAAGGTAAGCCTTACATACTTGTTCCACGTCCAATTAGCTACGTTTATTCGTCCAAACTTGCTAGTCTACATTCAAGAGAATTGACATAATCATTAGACTCATTGACATATACTTGTCGTAGTCCTTCAAATGAATTCATTTATAATCTGCCGAAATTTCGGCAGCATTTCCCCTGTAAATACACCGTCCCCGAGAATCTAACTCGGCCAATTCATCAACAACAATCCGAGAATTCAACTCGGCCAAATTATCAACAACAATACCAACAATCATACTAACAACTTCAACAATCAATCCAAAATATATTCTAACATGGTTCAAGAACTTTCAAAAAATTCACATAATGTTCAAACAACCCAACCAACATGCCACTTCACCCGAAACCTTCCAAATTCAACAAGAACGATAACAACACATTTCCATCTTTCAAATTCAATCACAACAACCCAACTTACAATCTTCCAAACACATGTCTCCCTTCCAAATTCATGAATTATATTTACAACCTACACATTAACAATATCATTCATACAATATAACAAACCATACTAATATCACATTAACTTCTTCAACAATCCACAAACGATTTCCACTTCATTTCAAACCACTAAATCCTCATTTTACATCATACAATCTACCAAAACAACAATTAAAATACTAAGTAAAATCAATTCATCACATTTCACCAATTCAACCCCTATTCGACCACATCCCTACACACACATATTTCATGAATTTCATCCATTTCTACATACCACAACATCCACAAATCATTCATAACACATAAGAGAGAGGATTACACCTTACCTTCTTCCATCCATCCTCTTGCTCGGCTAGGGTTGGAATTGCACAAATAAATGGTTTGCTTTCTTCAACAACCACCCCATGTTAATTAGGGCCTTCAAATTAGTTGGAATACTAGAAGAAAATATTCTTTTCTTGATCAACTCCATGGCTCCAAGTTCTGCCAACCATGGCCGAACCCCCCTCTCGTTTCCTCTTTTTCTTTTCTCTCGAAGCTTCTTGATTTAGAAGATAAAATATGCCTCATTTAGTCATCAATTGTGTATATATATATATATATATGGCTTCTACCAACACAAGGTGGACACATGTCCCCTTCTCCCTTTTTCTTGAACTTTCTTAAAATAAACAAATATGAGCACTTGTCTTGTTATATAAGCTTTGGTCCATTTATATATATTTATAATTTTCCCCATTTAATAAAAATATCGACATATGCCACACGGCCAACATGGCCCCTTCAAGAACCTTCTTGAATATTTTGTGAAATTCCCATTTTACCCTTAGCCTTTCTCAATATTTCCATACTAATAAACAACTTGTATATTAAAATAATTTTGGAAAATAGTCTTGCCCTTAATTTCTCACAATTATCTTGAATTATCCGAACGTACCAAATACGGGCTATAACACTTACCTACCTTGCGGACGATCTGATAAGGCCCAATATATCTCGGACTGAGTTTCCCCTTTTTATCGAATCTCATTACTCCCTTCATGGGTGACACTTTCAAAAATACCCAATCACCTACTTGAAATTCTAGGTGTCGACGTCGGTTATCTGCGTATGATTTCTGTCGACTCTGAGCTGCTAGTAACCGTTCTCGAATGAGTTTCACTTTATCAACTGCTTGCTGAATTACATCTGGACCAATCAATTTAGTTTCGCCAACATCGAACAAACCGATCGGTGACCTGCACTTCCTGCCATACAGGGCCTCATACGGTGCCATCTGAATGCTAGAATGATAGCTGTTATTATAAGCAAACTCAATAAGTGGAAAATGATCATCCCAGCTACCCTTGAAGTCAATAACACAAGCCCGTAGCATATCTTCTAGCGTCTGAATAGTACGCTCGGCCTGCCCGTCAGACTGTGGGTGGAATGCGGTACTAAGTCTTACCTGGGTTCCCAATCCTTCTTGAAACGATCTCCAGAAGTTAGCTGTAAACTGAGCACCCCTGTCAGTTATAATAGATGTAGGGACTCCGTGAAGCCTTACTATCTCTTTAATATATAACTTTGCATAGTCCTCAGCCGAATAGGTAGTCCTGACTGGAAGAAAGTGGGCTGATTTTGTCAGGCTATCAACAATAACCCATATGGAGTCAAATTTCCGTGGAGTACGTGGTAAACCTGTAATGAAATCCATATTAATTGCTTCCCACTTCCAAGTCGGAATCTCCATCTCCCGTAGTAATCCACCAGGTTTCTGATGCTCGATTTTAACTTGTTGCCAATTTGGGCATTGAGCAACAAATTCTGCTATGTCCCTTTTTATACCATCCCACCAATATAAGCATCTGAGGTCGTGGTACAATTTTGTTGATCCCGGATGAACAGAATAACGGGCGTAATGTGCTTCTCCCATCACTTGTTACCGCAGCCCTGCAACCTCTGGTACACATATTCTGCCTCTATGTAGTAGTACTCCATCAAGCGTAATCTCGAACAGAGTATTCTCCTTTTTAAGGGCTATGTCTCTATACTGTGCCAGAACAGGGTCCTCATATTGGCGTCGCTTTACCTCTTCCATAATGGAGGATTCAGCAATTTCTCGGACAGTAACTCCAGTGTCTCCAGAGTCAGCCAAACGGATTCCAAGACTATCTAGCTGATGAACCACACGAATTATTTCTTTCTTTTTAGGCTGTACGTCCGTCAAGCTGGCCATAGACTTACGGCTGAGTGCATCGGCTACTACGTTGGCTTTCCAGGATGATATAGAATATCAACATCGTAGTCTTTCAGCAATTCTAGCCACCTCCCCTGCCGCAAATTCAGTTCCTTCTGCTTAAAAATGTACTGAAGGCTTTTGTGGTCCATATAATATCAACATGAACCCCATATAGGTAGTGCCGCCATATCTTCCAAGCATGAATTACTGCTGCTAATTCCAGGTCATGAGTAGGATAATTCCTTTCGTGTTGTCTGAGCTGCCGGGAGGCATAGGCTATGACTTTGCCATGCTGCATTAATACACAACCTATTCCAACACCGGAAGCATCACAATAAATGGCATAACCGTTTGGTCCCTCATGGAGAGTCAGAACTGGAGCTGTAGTAAACTTTTCTTTCAGCAACTGGAAGCTTCGTTCACAAGCATCAGTCCACTGGAACTTAGCCGCTTTCTGAGTTAGCTTCATCAATGGTGCTGCAATCGAAGCAAAATTCTCCACAAATCTCCTATAATATCCTGCTAACCCCAGAAAACTACGTACCTCGGTAGGTGTCGTCAGTCTTGGCCAAGCCTTTACGGCTTCAATTTTCTGTGTGTCGACCCGAAGGCCATCAGCTCCAATGATATGCCCCAAAAATGCCAATGAAGTCAACCAGAATTCACATTTAGAAAATTTAGCATACAATTTCTGGTGTCGGAGTACCCCAAGTACCGCCCTCAGATGATCTGAATGCTCTTCTTCCGATCGTGAATAAACAAGAATATCATCAATAAAGACAATCACGAACATGTCTAGGAACGGCTTGAATACCCGATTCATCAGATCCATAAACACTGCTGGGGCGTTAGTCAGCCCAAAAGACATCACCCTAAACTCGTAGTGCCCGTATCGGGTCCTGAATGCAATCTTTGGAATATCCGCCTCTCTTATCCGCACCTGATGGTAGCCTAACCACAGGTCTATCTTCGAGAAACACCTGGCACCCTGCAACTGGTCAAATAATTCATCAATTCTAGGGAGGGGATATTTATTCTTTATAATCACTTTGTTCAGCTGTCTATAATCGATACACATCCGTAGCGATCCATCTTTCTTTCTCACGAACAATACCGGCGCTCCCCAAGGTGATGTACTGGGTCTGATGAAGCCTTTCTCTAACAGATCTCTCAGTTGCTCCTTCAATTCTTTCAGTTCCGCAGGTGCCATTCTGTAAGGAGGAATAGATATAGGCTGAGTATCCGGCAACATATCTATCATGAACTCTATCTCCCGCTCAGGTGGAAGACCTGGAAGTTCATCTGGAAATACATCTGGAAATTCATTGACTACCGGAACTGACTGAAGAGTGGGTGCCTCTGTTTTCGTATCATGCACACGAACCAGATGATAGATATACCCCATCCGGATCATTTTCCTTGCCTTGAGGTACGAAATAAACTAACCCCTCGGCGATGCTGTGCTTCCTATCCACTCTAAAATTGGTTCTCCTGGAAATTGGAAGCAAACTATCTTCTTCTGACAATCGACGTTGGCATAACGAGAAGCTAACCAATCCATACCCATGATAGCTTCATATTCAATCATATCCAGCTCTATCAGATCCGCTTTGGTGCAACGGTCACATACAACTACCGGACAATCTCTGTATATTTTCCTTGCCATAACAGAATCTCCTACTGGTGTAGCTACCTCGAACGGTTCTATCGGTTCAGGTTTTATCCCAATTTTACTAGCAACCAGGGGGGAGATATATGATAAAGTCGAGCCCGGATCTATCAATGCATATGCATCTCGTGAGAAGATCAGTAGTATACCTGTAACCACGTTTGGCGACGCCTCCTGGTCCTGTCGGCTAGCCAAGGAATATATGCGGTTTGAAGGCCCACTAGAACTGGGAACTCCACCACGACCCCTACCGCGGCCTGCTGGTGTCGGCATACCCTGCCCCGTAGGGCGTATGGCTACAGAAGAGGAAGATGAACCAGCAACTGACCCAATGGGCTGGGCTGAACCCCCTGAACTACCCTTAAATGGGCACTCCCTCATAACATGGCCCTGACGGCCACAAGAAAAACAGGCACCCGTAGCACGATAACACTCTCCTAGGTGAGGCCTCCCACAGTAAGAACACCGAGGCATGGGTGGCCTTGAATGACTGGAACCTCTGCCCACCTGCGAACCCGAAGCGCTGGAACTCTGACCAGCTCCTGAATATGCCGTGCTATCAAGTCTCGTACTAGTAGACTGTAGGGGTGCACTCCGTGCTGGCTCAGAAGGCTGTCTATTATGCTGTTGAGGCTGCCCGCCGCGAAACTCCCCGGAATAACCAGCTGATCTAGCCCTCTTGGGCTGGCCCCTATCATAATCCCTGTCGGGCTGACGCCCTTTGTGTCGGTCCTCCATCCCATGTGCATACTCCTGCACCCGAGCGATGTCCATCCATGGCTGGGAAGCTACTGCCATGCAGTTATCAGCCAGATAGTGATCCAACCCCATCACATATCGATGCATCCTATCAGTCATATCAGCTACAATAGTGGGTGCATACCTAGCCAAAGAGTCGAACTCTAGGCTGTACTCCCGAACGCTTCTGCCCCTCTATCTCAACTGTAGGAATCTGTCAACCCTAGCTGGCCGCACCTCGGGAAGAAGAAAGTGACCGAGAAAGGCCTCTGTAAACTCGGCCCACACCGCAGGGGGAGCACCCTCGCCCCTAGACAACTCCCAGGACTCATACGAATTAACAGCCACATCACGCAACCGGTAGGAAGCCATCTCAACAGACTCAGTCTCAGAGGCTTTGATTAGCCTCAGCGTACGCTGCATCTGTCGAATAAACTCCTGGGGATCTTCCTCGGGCTGTGACCCGTAGAACTCCGGAGGATTAAAAGTCAAGAAGTCACGAACCCTTACGCTGTCATGTCTATCCACATAATCACCTCCTGGTCCAGGCCTGCGAGCCTGCCCTGCTACTAATCTAGTCAGCAACTGTATTGTTTCTTTCATAGCTCTGTCCTCCGCCCCTAGCTGAGGAGATGGAGGCTCAGGTGTGGCGACCTCAGGAACTGGCGGTGGAGCCGTCCCCTGACCTGGAGCTGTCGCTGCCCTAGGATCCTCTGGAAGTGGCGCTGTCGCAGAACTCGCGGACTGGAGCACAACCTCGGGCATGATCTGGGCATGGGCTCTGGTAACTCTCCTAGTCTGGCTAGTATCCCCCACTACTGATTTGCCCTTCTGGGCAGCGGTCGCTTTCTTCGGAAGCATCACTGTAAACATAGCAATTCGTTAGAGCGGAACCATCCTAATAATACAACTCTATCGCACGATCTAAGATTGAAGGAAAGGTAACATCCTAAATGTCCTGTAGCTTCCTGTTAATAGATGTGGTGCACCACACACCGATAAACAAGACTCTACTAGACACGGCCTGTAGACATTCCGAGGATAGACCGCTCTGATACCACTTTTGTCACGACCCAACCCCGTAGGCCGTGACTAGTGTCCGAGATGGACACTCGTACGTATTTACTGACCCAAAGTCTACTTGCGTTTAGCATATTAAGGACTTTCATACATAAAGGACAATATATCAATTAAATCGTTACTTATAATATCGAACACAAACCGGTTAGGCTATCGTAGTGTAGAGAAGTGCCAAACGTGAGCCACATTAACATACTGAGCAAATACGACCCATGACCCACACACATGTCTAAAAGCCTCTAAGAGTAACAACAAAATCAGATGGCGCGACACGGCCCCACCGTACCCTGAAATAGTCATATATATATACATATATATGTATGTACAATAGAAGGATCTGTACCAAAAGTATGGGCTCCGGAACAAAGGAGCACTCCAAAGTAGCAGGATAGATGTCCTAGGCTGGTGGGTCACCCACGTGAGCGTCTGTACCTGCGGGCATGAAACGTAGCCCCCGAAGAAGAGGGGGTCAGTATGGAATATGTATTGAGTATGTAAGGCACGAAATACAGTAAATAGAGCCATAATCGGACAAGAAATACAAAATAAAGTAAGTACATCATCCAAAATGCCAAAAATGCTTACTCTCAAAATACAAATCATGCATGTCAACGGAATATGCCACATCCGGCCCATCATGGGGCTCGGTGGACAGAACATGGTCTCCACCCCGTCACTGGCGCCATAACACATCATACTCCAGAATAGGGAATATCTCCGTAACACATCATAATCCAGATCACATCATACTCCAGAACACATCCTACTCCAGAATATGTACACATATAACGTATCCCGGCCCTCTAATGAGGGACTCGGTGAACAATGCAAAGGAATACGCACGATAACATATCCTGGCCCGGGCTCAGTGAAGGACTTATTGAGGCATCCACGAGCAGAGTAGTGAGAAACTATATGCACAGAAATCAATTTTTAAGACTCGATAGATAAGTACACAAAATGACACTTGAAGGATCGTAAACATGTTTCGCGTCAATCCGAGTTTGCATAAGAAAGTTATGACCATTATGTCACGACCCGACTAGGGGCCCTGACGAGTACCCGATACTTGTACCGAGCACCCCTTACTTATCCTTTTACTTTTTCCTCTTAGCAGGCCGTATGAACTGTGCCATATTTTTGTTTTTGAACATTAGCAGCATCATTATGAGCATAGACTAGTCAACTTCATTATCACTTTCTACAACAACATTAACATGCTAGAACACCATATATCTAACTGTACCTGACTGACTGTACATATCTATCTACGAGCCTCTAGACATAGTACACTTATACATAGAAAGGGTCGAGTACTGTCGTGCCCGAAAATACATACACAAAATAGTACCACGAAAGTGGGGCTCCGGAATAACTGGAGCGCTGTCAACACTGCTGGTAAGGCTTCTAAGGATCAAATCTGCCTGTCTGCTGACCTGCGCGGCATGAAACGCAGCGTCCACAAGAAGGGACGTCAGTACGAATAGTGTACCGAGTATGTAAGGCATGAATAGTAGCATACGGAAAGTATAAAACGGAAATAACGACATAAGAGGATAATAGCACATGTCCTGAGGTAAAAACATAACCTGTATATATATATATACCCTTGGCAGGTGCTATGCGTACTTAGCTTTCCTTTAAGAATCTTTCCTTGTTCATATACATATACATATAAAATAGGACATCTCATATTGCCGAGGCGTCGGCAGCCGATCCATTTAACCATAAATATACACATCCCGCGTCCGGGCATCCCGCGTCCGGGACGATATCATATCATGTAATGCCAACTGATCAGGTGGATATGCGTTCATAACGCTCTTCCCTTACCTCCATTTCCCCCGTATACATATGCATATATCATGTACATATATCAACGTCTATAGCGCTCTAGCTCTTTTATCATATACATATACGTGTGTCATGTGCATGTATCAGCGTCTATAGCGCTCTAGCTCTTTCGTCATGTGCATATTTTAAAAATATATACACATATCTTACATACATTTACATGTCTTATATGCATTTACGTATCCTATATACATATGTCTCATAGGCACGCAGGAAAGCCCAAAGAAGAATCATGTAGTCATCGGAGTGACGTAAGGTCGGTGACCTCCAATTATATTATAGAACACTCGTGATCGCTTTGTCTCACCTTGAAGGAACGAGTATTTTAAGGTGAGACTATCAACGGGGAATAATATTAAAGTAAACGTAGAATGAAATTGGGGCATCATAGATGACAGTTCATAGACTTTGAATTCTTTTAGAAAATAAAGTCATAGCTAGGAAATATAAATAATATTCAAAAATTTGTTTATCATTTTCATGTTTACATAAGATACTTAGCTTAGTCATCTTAGTCATAGAGTCGTTCCGGTAGTACGTCTCATAGGCATATTCTCTTATCTAACATCATTGTTATCATTATGGTCATGGAAGTGCCCTCGTTAGAGGAGTCATAGTATTTATCATTTGGTAACGAAATCGGGATCAATGGTTCCCTTTGGATTCACTTCAAGTAAGTCAAGCAAGACTGTAAGGAAAAATCCGAGAGTAGCGGGCCCACCTCGGGCAGGATGAGGTAGCGTATACGATTTACGTATGTTATGTGTCATAGCGTTATTTGTGAGGGTCTTAGGGTAATCGGGTCCCATTTATACAAGTTCTAAGGGTGTAGGAGGTTTTTCCAACAATTGGCACACTTTCTAGTTCAATTCTATTGAACAAAAAGTGGAAAACTTTAGGTGCGGATTTCGGGGAACCGAGTTGTCCCCGAGGCTCGTACCCAACTTATTTCAACTAAGACATGCCATAGAAAGAAGGGTGAAGCCTTCCATACCTCTTTCCGCTTCTTTTGCTATTCCGAATTAAAGCTGCAAATCCGCCAAAATCTGCGATTTGGTCACATTTACCCAAACTTTCATTAGGGTACTTAGAGTTAGAATCTTAAGGAAACACTTGGCTACCGAAATTTCGGCAGCATTTCCTCTGTAAATACACCATCCTCAACATTTACCTAGCAAGTTTTCAATCAACAACAACCCGGGAATTCAAACCCGGCCAAACTATTAACATAACTCAACCACACTAACAATTTCCATATTCAATCCAAGATACATTATAACAACTTAATCAACTTACTACTTCTTTCAAAACCTTCCAACTCCAATGAAAACAAAAACAACCTTATAATATATATTCCAACAACACCATACTAATATCATTATCTTCCATACATGTAAGAACATAATATTCAATTTACATAATCTTCCAAGACAAGCCTCCAACTACTAATACTTCACTAAGCTCATTAGGCTTTTGTTTGCAATATAAAATCCACAACAAAACAACCAACATACTAAATAAAACTTGCTCACCATGCATTCATGATTCACCAAATATACACGGCTACACATGTGATATACAACTCACCGCCACACAACTATATTCTTGCTATTCATGAATTTCACTCACTTTTGCACACTACAACATGCAAAAATATCCATAACATGTAAAGAATAAGTTCTTACCTTCTTCCTTGATCTTTCACTTAGCTAAGTCTTGCAACTTGCTAGAATATGAATATTTCTTGCTCCAAAGACCACTCCACCTTGCTAGGAATCCTTTAATTGGTAGAAAATAATTTTTGAATAAATTTTTGTCAATTTTCTTGTCAATTTTTGCACTTGGCCGAAATGGCCTTGGAGATTTCTCCTTCTTTCCTTTTTCTCAAGTGTTCTTGAAGTTTCTAATGAGATATGACTCATTAATTGATCCTTTATATTAATTATCACATGGATAATTAATAAAATCATGGGCTTGGGCCATGTTGGCCGGCCATCCCTCACAAATTTGGGCCTTATTATATTTTTTTGATTTTTTTGGGCCAACCCGGTTGGTCCCGAGTTGGGCCTAGCCCACTGACCTTTCGACCTTAAAACGTCCATACCTCCTTGTACCGACGTCACCTGGGGACCCACGACCTATGGTTGGAAAGCTAATTCAATTATATACAACTTCTATATCTTGGTACTCTTCCAAATTCCAAACTTATAATACCGTTTTTGCCCCTTGAAGTCAGATCACCCGAAAACGTTTTCTTAAAAATATTTGTTTGGAGGACTTCCACTTTGATTTGGCCCAAGGGTCCTTCTTGAGTCGTGTTTAACTTCTCATATGTGATTCATATGAATTTTTTTAGATGTCCCAAAAAAACTCCTGATGTGTGGGTCCCACCTCAGCCAATAATCTGACGTTCAAAAATACGGGATATAACATTCTCCCCCCCTTTAGAACATTCGTCCTCGAATGTTAAACTGGCCTCATAGTGTATCATAATACTTCGGGGAGGTCTCCTTCGTAGACATCTCGCATGTCGCTTAGGTCGCTTTTATGTCGTAAGTCCATTGAGTAAGCTCTGAACGTTGGCCCTACGTTAATAAGTCCCCTTTCTGTCACGCTTTCTCCTCTTCCGTTAGTCTTGTCCGTCTCAGCCTACATGACTTTTATAGGGTTTGTAACCACTCCACACACTCTAATTTACATTGGACTACCTAGCTTTACATTCGTCTCTTGTTCCCACATTTGTGAAAATTTCAGCATATTTCTCAGGGGGTCACCCATCCTGAGATTGCTCTCACCCTAGCACGCTTAACCTTGAAACTCTGGTGCATTTTAATACGTGAACGCTGGTGTAATTTTACCGACTGCCCCATACGGCCTTTGTCACATTATTTAAGGTAAGTCAGGGTTCCAACAGCTCCCCAAACGTCCTCACGGCGGGTCCCGCTCTTATCTTCACTTTCCTAACCATACAACTACCATATTGCCTCTGCTTAAATCTTCGCTATTTACTCCTATCCATACATATAACTATCTTTTACCGGAGTTTCTAAATTCACACTGGTGGCGGGGACATCTCAGTCGCCATTACTTATAACCGGTAAATCTTTGACCCCTTTTTGAATTTCTACCTGCCGTTATTAATTAGTATTCCTGCAGAGGTTACGTATACATAGAAAGTTTTAAAGAAAATCTCATATACCTGTAGTCGATCAATCTCGAGCCTGGCCCGGGGAACTACCATGTGAAGTATATTCTTCATTCTCGTCTGTCTGCTCATCGCTCGCCCGACCCTCGTCATTTCTCACGTCAGAATCCAAAGAGAATAGCGGTGATTCCTGGTTCTCTGATGGCCGGAACAAGGGACAAGAGAAATCCGTAGCACTCTCCGAGGTGGCCGGACTGGCACGGCCCTCCATCACGGGAGTAACTGGAGTACCCCCGGAAGCCTCCTCACCCGTCATCCCAGAAGAGTGCTCTGACGGGTCTGTGCCATAACTATCCTCCTCCCTGGAGGTAAGAAGCTCCGGGGGAGTCATCGTCGAATCCTCTGATGGATCTGTATCATAGCCACTGTCTGTGGAGTCCCCTGCTCTAGGGGTCAGAATATCTGGAGGAATTGTCGCTGGGTCCACCGACGGATCCGTATCATAGCTGTCCTCCGCGGGATCCTCCGTTCTGGGAGTCAGGATATCCGGAGGAGTTGTGGCTGGGTCCTCTGACGGGTCTGACTCAATCGAATAGCCGAGGCTCCTCCTACTCGGCTTTGGAGATGCTCTAGGGGCCTTACTGGTGCCCCCATCATCTGAAGCTGATCTCTTCATCGACAGTACTGAAACCATAGCATAGGATTAGGAAAGGAATGTGGAAGCCTGGTAGCATAGCTCTATCGCACGATCTTAGAATACAAGGAAGGTCATATTTCCTAAATGCCCTGTAGCCTCCTGTTTATAAGAGTGGCGCGCAACACACCCATAAACAAGACTCTACTGGACACGGCTCGTAGACAAACTCCTAGGACCGAACTGCTCTGATAATACTTGTACCGAGCACCCCTTGCTTATCCTTTTACTTTTTCCTCTTAGCAGGTTGTATGAACTGTGCCATATTTTTGTTTTTGAACATTAGCAGCATCATTATGAGCATAGACTAGTCAACTTCATTATCACTTTCTACAACAACATTAACATGCTAGAACACCATATATCTAACTGTACCTGACTGACTGTACATATCTGTCTACGAGCCTCTAGACATAGTACACTTATACATAGAAAGGGTCGAGTACTGTCGTGCCCGAAAATACATACACAAAATAGTACCACGAAAGTGGGGCTCCGGAACAACAGGAGCGCTGTCAACACTGCTGGTAAGGCTTTTAAGGATCAAATCTGCCTGTCTGCTGACCTGCGCGACATGAAACGCAGCGTCCACAAGAAGGGACGTCAGTACGAATAGTGTACCGAGTATGTAAGGCATGAATAGTAGCATACGGAAAGTATAAAACGGAAATAACGACATAAGAGGATAATAGCACATGTCCTGAGGTAAAAACATAACCTGTATATATATATACCCTTGGCAGGTGCTATGCGTACTTAGCTTTCCTTTAAGAATCTTTCCTTGTTCATATACATATACATATAAAATAGGACATCTCATATTGCCGAGGCGTCGGCAGCCGATCCATTTAACCATAAATATACACATCCCGCATCCGGGCATCCCGCGTCCGGGACGATATCATATCATGTAATGCCAACTGATCAGGTGGATATGCGTTCATAACGCTCTGCCCTTACCTCCATTTCCCCCGTATACATATGCATATATCATGTAAATATATCAACGTCTATAGCGCTCTAGCTCTTTTATCATATACATATACGTGTGTCATGTGCATGTATCAGCGTCTATAGCGCTCTAGCTCTTTCGTCATGTGCATATTTTAAAAATATATACACATATCTTACATACATTTACATGTCTTATATGCATTTACGTATCCTCTATACATATGTCTCATAGGCACGCAGGAAAGCCCAAAGAAGAATCATGTAGTCATCGGAGTGACGTAAGGTCGGTGACCTCCAATTATATTATAGAACACTCGTGATCGCTTTGTCTCACCTTGAAGGAACGAGTATTTTAAGGTGAGACTATCAACGGGGAATAATATTAAAGTAAACGTAGAATGAAATCGGGGCATCATAGATGACAGTTCATAGACTTTGAAATCTTTTAGAAAATAAAGTCATAGCTAGGAAATATAAATAATATTCAAAAATTAGTTTATCATTTTCATGTTTACATAAGATACTTAGCTTAGTCATCTTAGTCATAGAGTCGTTCCGGTAGTACGTATCATAGGCATATTCTCTTATCTAACATCATTGTTATCATTATCGTCATGGAAGTGCCCTCGTTAGAGGAGTCATAGTATTTATCATTTGGTAACGAAATCGGGATCAAAGGTTCCCTTTGGATTCACTTCAAGTAAGTCAAGCAAGACTGTAAGGAAAAATCTGAGAGTAGCGGGCCCACCTCGGGCCGGTTGAGGTAGCGTATACGATTTACGTATGTTACGCGTCATAGCGTTACTTGTGAGGGACTTAGGGTAATCGGGTCCCATTTATAAAAGTTCTAAGGGTGTAGGAGGTTCTTCTAACAATTGGCACACTTTCTAGTTCAATTCTATTGAACAAAAAGTGGAAAACTTTAGGTGTGGATTCCGGGGAACCGAGTTGTCCCCGAGGCTCGTACCCAACTTATTTCAACTAAGACATGCCATAGAAAGAAGGGTGAAGCCTTACATACCTCTTTCCGCTTCTTTTGCTATTCCGAATTCAAGCTGCATATCCGCCAAAATCTGCGATTTGGTCACATTTACCCAACTTTCATTAGGGTACTTAGAGTTAGAATCTTAAGGAAACACTTGGCTACCGAAATTTCGGTAGCATTTCCTCTGTAAATACACCATCCTCAACATTTACCTAGCAAGTTTTCAATCAACAACAACCCGGGAATTCAAACCCGGCCAAACTATTAACATAACTCAACCACACTAACAATTTCCATATTCAATCCAAGATACATTATAACAACTTAATCAACTTACTACTTCTTTCAAAACCTTCCAACTCCAATGAAAACAATAACAACCTTATAATATATATTCCAACAACACCATACTAATATCATTATCTTCCATACATGTAAGAACATAATATTCAATTTACATAATCTTCCAAGACAAGCCTCCAACTACTAATACTTCACTAAGCTCATTAGGCTTTTGTTTGCAATATAAAATCCACAACACAACAACCAACATATTAAATAAAACTTGCTCACCATGCATTCATGATTCACCAAATATACACGGCTATACATGTGATATACAACTCACCACCACACAACTATATTGTTGCTATTCATGAATTTCACTCACTTTTGCACACTACAACATGCAAAAATATCCATAACATGTAAAGAATAAGTTCTTACCTTCTTCCTTGATCTTTCACTTAGCTAAGTCTTGCAACTTGCTAGAATATGAATTTTTCTTGCTCCAAAGACCACTCCACCTTGCTAGGAATCCTTTAATTGGTAGAAAATAATTTTTGAAGAAAGTTTTGTCAATTTTCTTGTCAATTTTTGCACTTGGCCGAAATGGCCTTGGAGATTTCTCCTTCTTTCCTTTTTCTCAAGTGTTCTTGAAGTTTCTAATGAGATATGACTCGTTAATTGATCCTTTATATTAATTATCACATGGATAATTAATAAAATCATGGGTTTGGGCCATGTTGGCCGGCCATCCCTCACAAATTTGGGCCTTATTATATTTTTTTGATTTTTTTGGGCCAACCCGGTTGGTCCCGAGTTGGGCCTAGCCCACTGACCTTTCGACCTTAAAACGTTCATATCTCCTTGTACCGACGTCACCTGGGGACCCACGACCTATGGTTGGAAAGGTAATTCAATTATCTACAACTTCTATATCTTGGTACTCTTCCAAATTCCAAACTTATAATACCGTTTTTGCCCCTTGAAGTCAGATCACCCGAAAACGTTTTCTTAAAAATATTCGTTTGGAGGACTTCCACTTTGATTTGGCCCAAGGGTCCTTCTTGAGTCGTGTTTAACTTCTCATATGTGATTCATATGAATTTTTTTAGATGTCCCAAAAAAAATCTCGATGTGTGGGTCCCACCTCAGCAAATAATCTGACGTTCAAAAATACGGGATATAACACATTATTTACTACATAACTTTCTACGAACGTTTTAAAGGAATCCGAGGCCGTCTACGAAAGTTAGGGACATTAGTACTTACAAAACTCTTTAAAAAAAACAAGAACTCTTTATGTTTTGCTTGTTATTCAATCATGCAATAAGCTCGACTATACTAAGTATACTCATATCAAGAAGTAAATAAGAATCATTAACAAGCTCGGAATCAAGAATAGAGTTACCCAAGATACATATCATACCTTACTTAGCTCTAGGACATGCCAAAAGAAAGAAAGGGTATGCCTTACATACCTTGCCCGCTTCCTAAGCTAATCCGAACTTAAGTCCCGGCTTTCGCAAGATCTACAACAATATTAGTGGATACCAAACATTAGCTATAGACTCTTAAAAGTCCAATCCTAAACTAACACTTCATCTACAGAAATTTCGGCAGCCAAATCATCCCCGAGAATTTAACTCAACCCAAATCTTCAACAATCATACCAACAGTCATTCTAACAATATCAATAATCAATTCAAAACGCATTCTAACGTTAGTAACTTCTTTCTACAAAGTTCGACGGCGTTTCATTTATGTTCAATTCATAATTGCTCACATATTCAAGTACTAATCCGAAACCATTCAAACAATATTCAAGAACACTTCAAACAATCCGCACAACATTTCAAACGGCCCAACCAACACACACTACCCGAAACCTTACAAATGCAACAAGAGCAATAACAACACATTCCCTTCTTTCAAATTCATGAACTACACCAACAATTCACACGCTAACAATATTATCTTCCATAAATACAAGTGGTATTAAAATCACATTAGCTTCTAAAATAGCCCCCAACGATTACAACTTCAACTTAAATCATTAACTTTCATTTTCAACATAGAATCCATGACAACAACAACCAAAAATACTAAATAAAATTAGTTCATTCTTTGTCATACCAAACAGCCCATATTCGGCCACCACCCCACCCACCAAATTTCATGATTTTCATCCATTTGTACACACTACAACATGTACAAACTATTCATAACATATGAAAAAGAAGATTAAACCTTACCTTTTCTCCTTAACTCCACAATTCGACTAGGGTTGTAAACGGTAAAAACGGTTGGTTTGTTGACTCCAACAACTAGCTCACGTTAAAGAGGACCTTCCAATTGGTTGAATTGCTAGAAGAAAATAATTTTTCTTGATCAATTTTTTTTCATGGCTTACTCGGCCACACCATGGCCGAATGGCTTCTCTCTTTTTTTCTCTAAGTTTCTCCAAGTTTCTAAGGGGTGAAGATGATGAATATGATCAATTTGTCATCTTTTATCTACTTATATTATGCATCCATGTGGGCCATGGCCCACACCACATTACACGCCCACTTGTCCCTTTTGTTTCATGAATTAATAACTTTCCATAATTCACTTTCAACCCCAAATTTTCCTTAATATTCCATACTAATAATACTTACAAGCAACTTGTGCATTAAATCAAAACCGGAAAATAACCTTCCCCTTAACTTATCGCGGTTAGCTCGGAATGTCCCAATGCACAAAATACGGGATATAACAATAAATGCGGGTACCTGGACTTCATGTCCTCTTCGGCCTCCCAAGTCATTTCCTCTCTATTATTATTTTTCCATACAACATTAACTGAAGCTACCTCTTTGGTTCTGAGCTTTCGTACTTCCTATCTAAAATGGCAATGGGGACTTCTTCATAAGTCAACTTTTTTGTCACTTGAACATCATTTACTGGCATGATCCTCGTACGATCTCCAACACATTTACGAAGTATCGAGACATGGAAAACTGGATGAACTGACTCCAAATCAGGAGGTAGATCTAGTTCGTAAGCCACTTTGCCTACTCTGCGTACAATCTCATAAGGCCCAATGTATCGGGGACTAAGATTCCCCTTTTTTCCAAAGCTCATAACGCCCTTCATTGGCGACACCTTTAAGAATACCCAATTATTTTTTTGTCACTTGGAACTCTAAGTCTCGTCGATCCTTTTTCTTGCTTAATAATGATATTAAGTCTTACATGGTTTGCAAATCTATCCCACTTTCTTTCTTCCATGTGACCATGATAATGGTATTGATTTACATCTGTAGAGTCTACCTAAATTCAATCCGAGATGTCTTGTCGTAGGTGTCCCTTGTCGACTCATTCAAGACTTCATAATTTTTGAGAATTTCATAACCCTTTGGTAAGTTGTTGGAAATTCGCTATAACCATAACGATATAAAAATGAAAGTTCCAAGGCGCAATATTCTTCTGGTAAAACCCCCTTTATTCAATGATCCTATAGAGTTCGTATGTAATCTAACCCACCTCAGGCTATCGTAGGAAACATATAGCATATACTTATATGACATCCAGAGTAATTGTCCTATTTGTCCTTAATGATAATTCTGACTCAACATTTCGACTTAATTTACCATATATTCTCCCTCAACTGACTCAGAGTATCACAAATGCACTATTATTGTTTACCCCCTACTCCTCTTTCTACGTACCCCATTGGTTTCATTCTCCATATGTAAATACTTACAAGTTACATAACCGTTCTTGTGTGATTCGTATACGAACATCAAATTTTATTCGTAAACTTCCCTTCCTTTGGTCCGTTCTATTTTTCGTATCTCACATATACCAAAACTCTTTTTTCTATCAGATGTAACTTATCTCGTCATACTCTTTGCTCTCCTTTATTAGTCCCTTGATTATCACATTTTATATTCTATTATAGAAAACTTTACGTCTCTTCTTATTTGTCACTTATAACTCGCAATATCATTAACAAACGACTCTACTGTCAATTCCCTCGCCTTTATTCCAGTGTAGCATCACTATCCTTTACAATATTCCTCAAGTTATTTTCTCCCAATGTCATGTTGTTCAAGGTTTTCACGAATAAGTTTCAGTACAGTCTCAGATACCGGCTCGATTCTTGTTCACTTATTTACTAGCTATCAGATTCATTTCTACATAACTTTCACGTTTTGTTTTAGAGTCTATATCTGTCCCGTCTTAGGATCCATCGTTTCAATCTCTACACCTGTATTTTCCTTACTCGCTTCCCCTATTAAGGGTCTTACTTATACCATTCTCAAATCCGTAACCTTACTTTCAATCTTGAATTCATATATCCCTTTCCTCAATTCCCTTATTATACTGCATCATATTCATGTCATCTCCCATAATTTATAACTACGGTATTTCATGTGTGAAGTCTTAACATGCCCATCTCGCAACTTTGTAATCAAGTTATAAAACCAACATAGCACCCCAAACAAGGATGTATTTTACTTAGCTCAACCGTTAGTTATGAGTCAATGTCTACATCCGCTCCAATTAACAATTTTGTCTCATAGGGATACTCAAATAGTAGTCTATCTAGATATCTGTACCATCCATGAAATGTAACTTATCCTGTTCTTTGATACCCAGAGTTCACTTATAGCATCATCTTTCCCTTTTCTTCCCATCTCAAGTTATTCCTCTCTTTCCTATAATCGACTTATAGTAACTGTAAATACATTTTCCCTTAAACCCGGCATTTTTGTTTTCAAGGATCTAAGTTTCATGCGCCATTAATACCCCTTATGCCTCATACTTTTTTACTCTTGTGTTGCACTCAGCATTTATTTCAAAACCAATCATAATCATGTCGTAATTGTCGTTGATGATAGCCTCACTTTATCGCTTTATCATCGTACGGTAAACTCATAATTCGTGGCAACATTCTTCTCTCCAACTTATTCCTTTATATACTTTACTCGTTCTGTCTTAGTGTAGGATATTTGTAGGAGATGCGTCTTCCTTTTCTCATAATACAACTACTTCTTAAGCACGCATACTTCGTATGTTTCCTTTTCTTTCTATACCCGTACTTATTCCTTTGCATTCTTTCCTCCTCAATTTATCTTATTACCTCCCTTTTTTTATAATCAATCCTTTATTCCTCGCACAAGGAATTCTATTCTTAACTCAGTACCGCTTTGTCCTTTAGAATATATTACCTCTATACAATTCGTTCTTCGCTTCCAAAACTTATTCTGTTCATTCTGATCATCCCCTCTCATCCTTATTATGCTAATCCTTCTCCCAACAATCGTTCTATTTCATTATTCATCATTCCGTAGTCTTGGTCTTTTACATCCAGCCAAATATATCACTCGTGATCTCGATTATACAAATCACCAACTGTTACTACTTTGCCACATCACTTTTCTCTGATTTTTTTTTCAAGTTGACTTCCCTTTTTTTTCCTTTTGCTTGCTATCATTTCTGTCATTAAGGAACCTATATGCTGGAATTTCCCCTAACAAGGTCTTATAAGCTTTCTCATCTACTGCCTCATGGCTGGCTTGTTGGTTTCACAGTTGCATTCACTCTTTATTCACATGGAACATGCCACATCTTTAGTCGTTTCCTCGCTATACTTTGTGTTACAGTTCTTGTTACGTTCTCATTATACCCTGATCATAATCAACTCTATAGAGTGCCACTTCTTGATCTGATTCGCAAGCCCGCTTATAAAATAGAATAAACCTTGTGAAATAAGCATACTTAACCTGTTACTCTTTCTGATCAGCCCTATTACACTTACCACATAAGTTATCTTACCAATGTAATCACATTCGTTGTAACCCTTCATATTCGTACCTCTGTCTCCGTGATGCTGTTACTTTATTTTGCTAATAGACCTGTCGTATTTTACTTGTACTTATCCATCCAATCAATACTTCAGTATCACACTCTATTGGAGTTACCCTTTCTCTTCTATATCATGTTTTAGTACTACCAGTCACCTTAATTTACTCTAGTATTTCTCTTTACCATATCAATGTCGATCTTACAATTACCGTTACTATCAATTCAACAACATTTAACTCATCACCTTTAAATTCTAGGAAAATTTTGATAGGGTTTCCTCTATATTTCGTACTATCCGTAAGTTGCACGCAGCAAATACCAACAATGCCTCACCGGGCTAATATATACATATGACATACCTCAGCCACACAGGACTCCAAATTTCAAGTGAAAGTACAAAGATGTCGAAACTCACCTAATATATCACACCTCAAGGTGTACCTGATCCTTTGGCGATCTGTCTTGTTATACCTTCCTATTTACTTTCCCTTTCGTTCTTCAGCTTTACATCTCAATCACACCTCAATATTCTTACCTTACCCGACATATATCTTTCGTACCGATGCTTACCTTTGTACTAATTTATTCAATTTGATTAATTCACATACTTATAACTGAATTTATCATTAAGAGATACATTTAAGCAATTCCTCTGTTGTACTTCCACTGACTTACCTCATGACAACCAATCCATTATCATATAAATACATATTCTGATAAGGTAGCCTTAATGAAGTGACTTACCTCTGTAACTTCCAATATCATCACTCACTTCCTTCCGTCGATACTGTTCTTCTACTGAAATCATGGGTCAGTATAAGGAATCTCATTTCCTATGACTTAGCTCTATCGCACGATCTTAGATATGAAAGAAGAGTAACAATCCTAAATGCCCTGCAACCTCCTGTTTATAAGTGTGGCGCGCAACACACCCATAACCAAGACTATACTGGACACGGCTCGTAGACACACACTAGGACAGAACTGCTCTGATACTACTTTTGTCACGACCCAACCGGAGGGCCGCGACGGGCACCTGGTGCTACCCCACCCGGGTACCTCTTGACGTGCATACACATTTACATTTAGGTGAGCCGCATAGCTAATTCATAATTTCCATCCATTATTCATACTAATCCCATTGGGCAACGATATATATATATATATATATATATATATATATATATATATATATATATATCACCATTAATAGCTATGCCCATATCAATGTACATAAGCCGATGAGGCTAAAAAAATGATATACACAAGACTAGCCGACAAGGAAAAAATACATCTAACCATATACACATGTCTACGAGCCTCTAAGGAGAGTATGTCATATCATATAGGCGGGACAGGACTCCGCTATGCCAATAAATATTTACACAAAAAAATAAATACCAAAAGCTGTAACTCTGAATGAAATGGAGCTCCGCTATGTAGTCCCTGAGTAATAAAGCTACGGATCAAGCCTGTCTCCCTGGCCACCTGCGGGCATGACGCAGCGTCCACAAACAAAAGGACGTCAGTACGAAGAATGTACTGAGTATGTAAAGCATGATCAACATCATTATAGAAGCATAATAAGCAACATAAGAAATAGCATAAGATGGGAGGTAGTAGATCCAACGTCATAGACACTTACGTGCTTGTCATATGGACTTTCCCCTTTATATTTACATTGGCATGTTCATAATGTGAGCGACACGAAATTCCAAGGTGTAACAGTTGGTGTATTGCTGTTCGGCCATCCAGGTAGGTTATGGCTTACCCTTGGTGAGACTTTATATATCGAAGAATATATTTGGACTATATTGGTTGAGAAAGTATGTAAACCTTCTAATATTAAGTTGGGTTGGATATTGTATTAGGTTGGGCCCTGTTGTGTGATTCGGGCTAGCTACCCCGTTGTGATGTGATTCTATTTGTTCCATTGTTGCGGGCTTGATTCCGCGTAGTGATAGTATATATCGGAGACTATTGATATATCTTATTGATGATATTGTGGCGCCTCACTTGTTGGCATTGATTACGAGGATAGTGTTCTATATGACTCGCGTAGTCTTTCATGATATTGTTGGCGTACCCATGCTTGGTACTTGTGATATTTATCTGATTATTTGTGCTGAGACTATTGATATATATTGTTCATAATATTGTGGTGCCTCACTTGTTGGCATTGATTACGAGGATAGTGTTCTATATGACTCGAGTAGTCTTTCATGATATTGTTGGCGTACCCATGCTTGGTACTTGTGATATTGATCAGATTACTTATGTTGACTCATACATCAGACATATTCACATCTCTTATGACATATTGTTGATACATTGTTGATATCACTGTGATGAGCTGAGCTCAGTTTGCATAAGACTGATGTGAGTAGTCCGATGGTTGTCCCGAAATCGTGGATTGTGTGCGAGTGATGTGATTAGTCCGATGTCCGATGGTTGTTTTGGAATCATGCATTGTGTGCGAGTGATGTGAGTAGTCCGATGGTTGTCCCGAAATCGTGGATTGTCTGATGTGAGAGTTCGATATCCGATGATTTGTTACACCTCAGAAATTTTTCCGTACTTGGGTGATGAGTAGAACAATGAAGGGCTTGAGCGTATGATGTTTTACTAAGCTGGGAATGGCTAATTATTAATTTTTGGAAAAAAGGAAGTGGCAGAGAATTTTCAGCTCAGTGGTCGTAAAGGGCACTATACGGCCCGTAAAGTGATTTACGGACCATATAGTGCAATCGTCCTCCAGCTGTCCAAAAATTTCAAGTTTTGTCAAAGTGTTGCAATGGCTAAAAACGACTTGGAGGACGTCCCGTAAACTGGTTTACGGACCGTAAACCTCGGTCATAAACAGCCATGTACCTTAGCCAAACTTTCTATTTTTGAAATGCTTAAAAACGATCGCGGAGGACGGACCGTAAACCACAATACGGTCTGTAAACTGTGGTTTACGACCATTGTTCATCCCGACAATTTTTCATTAAAGATCAGTTTTGTGATTATTAAAAGGAACTTAGGCTTCATTTCATTTCATTTTTCTTCCATATATCTCAAGAATGCTCTAGAACTCTCCAAATATTTCCTCCATAAGAATTCAAGAGAATCAAAGGGAACATCAAGATCAACACCACTAAATTCATGAAAACAAGTGTAAGAACACATCAAAGGATCATCTAAGTCAAGAAATCCTTAAAAGGGTGGCACTAGGGTTTTGGCTAAGTGAAGTATTTCAACTCAAGGCCTGTTCAATCATCATTTAAGGTATGTTTCATGACTATACCACGTGATTCAAGGTATTGTAAGGCTTAGATACATAAAATGTAGAAGAACATAGGAATGGGTCATTATTGAGTAAATAGTGACATAAATGCATGATAGTGGAATTGAATCATGAATGTTGAAGTGTTGAGAGTACAAATACGATATAAATGATGTTTATAACGTGAGGCAAGTAGTAAATGCACGAAAGCACTAAGGTGAGCTATAGGGAGAAATATGGGAAAATTGGAGGAAAATGGTGGATTTTGTTAATGGTACATAAATGATGATTTTGATTGCGATATTGCGAATAGCATTGTGAATGATGGGGGGTAGATATAGAACATGGGAAAAGTAGTATAAACGAAGGAAGTACTGCCCAAATTTTCCTAGAACTAGCGATCCGTTCTTGTAGTTAATTAACTAATAAAGTACGAATTCTCTCATGAAGGTGACGACGTGGTATCAAAGGAGAATAAGTGGACAACAACTTAGCTAAACGGAAAGGTATGTGAGGCTAGTCCTTTCTTTCCAATGGCATGAATCTTATAGTCTGAATTACCATCTTTCCATGAGCTCCTACATTCCAAAAAGTTAAATGCCTATATGAGATAAGTTATACGATATGATGATGCTAAGATGATGATGATGTTAGTCCTTGCCTACACTCACCATATGTACTAGTTCTTTCAAGGTGAGGCAGAATGTTCGTAATTGCTCCATAAAGTAATCGGGGGTCACGACCTTACGTCACCCCGATAGAGTAAAGTTGTTATCAAACCTTACGCATGTGCTATGATAAGATACAATGAGTTCATTATTATGATTATGTTATGATAAGCATGGCATGAGCATTGTATACCGGGCCTAGTTGGCTGAGCAGACACCGCTTCGGCGGGCGGCGATACGGATACACCAAGACCTTCGGGCGTGGACAGACACCACTAGTGGGTGGCATGAGATGGTACCCCGGACGTGGGAGGCCTGGACGCGGGCTTATATTATTGATTATCACACCGTTCCGACATGGGCGGGAAGCTTGCATATGATGCATTCATGTTACGATGATAAGTATGAGTAAGACAGCATGCATTATTCCATTTATGATTATTGGTCAGATCCATATGATTTATATTGATGCTCTCATTATATTATTGTAACACCCCGTACCTTTAACGAAAGTTTTGACCACGATCCTAGATTTAGAACATCAGATAAAGAATGTGGAAATTGAATTTTTTCTGTTCAGTTGTGATATGGTGGTTTACGCCCATGAACAGTGACCGTATTTCAATTTACGACCATGAACAGTGCCCGTAAACTGAAACCAAGAATTTCTGAACATTCTGGAATTTGACATTTTGAGGTCATATGGTTAAATACGGACCGTATTTCACTTTACGGCCCGTATTTCAAAACTTATTTCAAATTTGGGAAAACTTCCTTGATGAAAGTTGTAGAGCATTGAAATACCTTTCCAACGGTATCTTACGGGGGTCAAACGGACATCTGTGCAACGAGTTATGGCCATTTTACTGAAGCGACACAGTGCAGTCCAAAGTGCAGAATACGGTCCGTAAATCAATTTACGGCCCGTAAACTGACTTTACGACCAGCAATGTTCAGGTCGTAAATTTCACTTTCACAGAACAATATATATTCATCCATATCGGTTCAACTAATTATTTTTCATTCCTTCAAACCCTAGAACGACCTCCTACTCTCCTCCAACATCAAGAACACCAAGGTAAGTCCATTCTAATTATTCCAACTCAATTCTAATATATATCCTTGTAATCTAATCAGTAAATCATCATTCCTAATCTAGGGTTTTCAAGAAAACCCATCTCAAGATTCAAGAATCAAGATTTAGGAAATCGTCTCCAAAATTCAAGTCTTTAATTCAAGTTTTGGAGCAATTAAGGGTTTGCAACATATTTCCTTCCAAACTGATTCGAGCTAGTTTTTGGGTGTTCTTCAATAGAAAACGTGAATTGTTAAATCTTGTTTAACAAATTAAGGTATGTCTCCCTTTCAAAAACATTATTGTGATTTGTATGTCTCTTTTGAAAATCTTATTTTGGAATGCATGACTTCTTTTCTTGAAAGTTCTTTATTGAATAGAAAGGGTGAACTTCTCATACAAAACCCTAATGTATGTCTAAGATTTTAATAATGTTCTTACCCTTATCATTGATAGATTTGACGGGTTAGAATAGAGAAAATGACATTGAAAGCTCGGTTATAATTTTTGGATATCAAATGATTTGTGGGCTGTTTTGGTATGATTAAATGGATAGAATTAGTTGGATATTGATATAAAATAATTGTTGATATTGTTGTTGATGTTGTTGTTCTTGAATTTGGAAGTATAAATATTATTCAAGATCCTTTAATGAATGAAAGGAAAAGAAATCTTTTCATGTTCCTTGAACTCTAATTCATGTTTAAATGGTGGTTAATGTGTGTGAGGGGACAAACCCACATTAAACCTAGATTGTAACAAACCCTATATATGTATGTGATATTATGAATGTTTTCCTCTATAAGATATGTTTAATAATGATGGTTAAGGGTTGGTAATGATATTCTCATTGATGATTTAAGACATGGAAATCTTTCGTAAAGAAGTTATACGTTTTCAAACATTGGTCGGAATAACTTATCCTTTCAATATGGCATAATGCTCCGTAATGATAATTTGACTACAAAGATGATTTCTTTTAGACAAGGTCATGCGTGTGTAGGGTCAAGCCCGCATTGAACCTTACACGAACTATACTACTTTGTGAAACTCGCTTTTCCCCATTATTGGATGATTGAACTTAAATCTTCTAAAGGTTAGACCTTCAACTTGTTTTGTTGTAAAATGGGTTTCTTAAACTTGAAATTTGAATAAGATATTTGAATAAGATTCTCAATCGGTGGTAACTTGAAATGCCTCTATTTGGGATGATGACTTGAGAAGTGAGGTTCGGCCCTAAGCCATAATTGATAATTTAGTAATATGACATTATTTGTATTTTTGTTTGTGTTTTTGTAACTGTATGGTAAAGTTGTGTTTGTCCAGAGGACGATTAGCCTCCGTGGTTTCCTAACCAGGAGTATCGATTGATTGATTAGTTTGCCTATGAGTGGCTTGCTTTCTATCTTGTTTCCTGTGAGTGGCTTGTAGTGATATAGAATTCGTAAGTGAAATTCTTGGCATGGTAAATGGTAAAAAGTTAAATTGATATGCCTTTCGTTGATCGATATGTGTAATGAACTTAAATGTTATTGACGGTATGACTGCTTTGAGACAATTGGTGAATCGGCTTCTATGCCATGGACTTTGTTGTTCTGTTTGCCTTGCTATTCGGGAGGAGGAGTAGCCACTATGGATCCTAGTGTATTAATTGCCTTGCCATTCGGGAGGAGGAGTGGCCACTCCCGGGTTCGCTACCTGGGGTGCATTAATGGCCTTGCTATTCGGGAGGAAGAGTAGCCACCGTGAATCTATATTTCGGTGTATTGCGCAGTGTGCCTAGCCATTCGGGAGGATGAGTGGTTACCGGGGATTTCATATCCCGGTGTGTTTATGCCTAGCCATTCGGGAGGATGAGTGGTCACCGAGACTTTATAATTCGGTGTGGTGAGTTGTGACAAGGGAACCCTACGGTCATTCCCTCGATGTGATTGATTCTTGGGCTTGTGTCAGTATGTAACATATTCGTATATGTGTAATATTCGTAATCCGTCATGGAACCGTTGTTGACAATCCTGATCAATTTGAAAGGCATAATTAAAAGTTGTAACTTAACAAAAGACTTCATAATCGATTTTTGATAATTCTTATGGAGATGCACATGTTGAATACTTGTTTCTATATTGATTAATGGATTTGTAAACTGTTCAACAAATGATATTGAGAATCACAAAGTGGAATGGCTATTTTTATGCTATCTTTTTCAGAACTGATTTCTTTATATATATTATTATATTTTATTTTCATAATACTTGTTGTCCCCGAGGCACTCACTGAGTACAAAAGTACTCAGGCATACCATTGTTGTTTTTGATGGTATGTTAGGTAACGAAGAAGAGCAGGTTCGTGATACTTTCGACGCTTAATAGGACTTGCTACTGCTGTGGATTTGGTGAGCCCACATCCTTGTTCGTGGGACACTTTCCGTTTCATTTATTATTCTAGATTTCCGGGCTGCGTCCCGAAGTTTGACGATTGTTATGTCTCTTAGAAGCTCCATAGATAGTTGTCAGAATAGTGGGTAGATTGTCAAAAGTCTCGTACGACTTAATGGGTGTTTGCCACGTTGATGGCCATTGCTTATAAAGACTTCCGCTGATTTAATTCATGTGTTACATTTAATTTATAAATTGTTGGAGGCGAATATTGAACCTGGCGGGTTCAAGTATTATTATTATTATGTCGTTTAGGTTCTTCCGATGTTGTTCATGACGTCGGATGCCGGTCACGTCTAGGGTGGGTTTTGGGGCGTGACAAGCTTGGTATCAGAGCCTAGGTTTAAATGTGTCCTAGGAGTTGTCTGTGTCTGTGGAGCTGTGTCTAGTGGAGTCTTCCTTGTGCAGCCTGATCACCTGCATGATCGAAAGACTACCAGGGCATTTATAGGTGTTTCTCACTCCTCTTTATTCTAGATTGTGCTATAGAGCCTGAACTTCCTTTAGGATCATTCTGACGTGTCCAATAATTCGTGCCCCGCAGAAATGGCTTTAACTCCTGCGAGGACTGGTAATCAGGGAAACAATGGTGCTTCTAAATCATCGCGTGGCGGACGAGCCACCAGGGTCACTAACCATACCACTGCTGGGGTCAAGAACGGTAATTCCTTGGTTGGGTTTGCCGAGCAACAAGAGAATTGGAAGGGAGAAGAGCGGCTAGACATGGAACAAAGTAAGAAGGCTCGATCTGTGGGTGGTTTCACTGGTTCGTATGATGGAGGGCAACGAAAAGGAAATTATGCACCTCAACAGTTTGGTTCTCAGTCTAATATAGGCGTTCCATCTGGTGGACAAGGTCAGAGGAACAATGATCAGAACAGATATTCGCAAGGTAGTAACCGACAAACATTTAGATGGGAGGATCGTGTTTGTCACCATTGTGGTATTAGGGGTCATATCAAGAAATATTGTAGGAAGTGGATTCGTGAAATGGCTAACTCTTCAGGCCAAAGGAATAATACGTCTGATGGTAATGCTAACAACACCCCTAATGCTCGTGGTAATAGGGCTGGTAAAACGGTTTCTAACACCGCTAATAGGGGACAAGCTCGACATTATAGTTTGATTCGTAGGGATACGGCAGAAGATCCTGAAGCCGGGGCCACAGGTATTCTTACTATATGTTCTTTTAAAGCGTATTAGCTGATCAATTCGAGTTCGACTCTTTCTTATATAACTCAAAATCTTGCCCTTGATTTTGTGTGGAAGTCGAACAATGGTTGACACCCTTTTTCTATGAATACCCCTGCGTGCTTGTTATCGCTTTTATAATATATAGAGACTGTGTCATTGTAGTTAAGGGCTGTGAGATTACTTTTAATGTGTTTGAATTAGAAATGATGAACTGTGATGTGATTTTTGGGGATGGACTAGCTTTCCGAGTGTTATGAAACTCTGGATTGTCAATCAGAAATGGTTAGGCTTGAATTTGCTGATGGACCCGTTATAGAGTGAAAAAGTGATATTGTTAAAAATTCGGAGTAGACTTATGTCGTATCTTAAGACTTGCGGGGTGAAATCAAAAAGGGCTTAGTTCTATCTAGTTGTTGTGGTATTACTCAAGCCGTGTTACCTTGAATATTATTCCCTACTAAAGGTATGTGTTGAACCTTTCGGATGTGTTTTCCTGTGAAAGTTTAGAGTGAAGTATAAATCTCACAATTGTGTTTAGGCCTTAATGATGCATTCGTTATATGGTTAGTCGTATGTTATCTCTAAGGATGTTTCACCTTGCTAGAAGAATTCTTGAAAATTTGAAAGTTGAGGTTTAGTGAAGAATCTTAAGCCACGACTTTCATTCGAGGACGAATGATCTTAAGGGGGGGATAATGTAACACCCCGTACCTTTAACGAAAGTTTTGACCACGATCCTAGATTTAGAACATCAGATAAAGAATGTGGAAATTGAAATTTTTCTGTTCAGTTGTGATATGGTGGTTTACGCCCATGAACAGTGACCGTATTTCAATTTACGACCATGAACAGTGCCCGTAAACTGAAACCAAGAATTTCTGAACATTCTGGAATTTGACATTTTGAGGTCATATGGTTAAATACGGACCGTATTTCACTTTACGGCCCGTATTTTAAAACTTATTTCGAATTTGGGAAAACTTCCTTGATGAAAGTTGTAGAGCATTGAAATACCTTTCCAACGGTATCTTACGGGGGTCAAACGGACATCTGTGCAAGGAGTTATGGCCATTTTACTGAAGCGACACAGTGCAGTCCAAATTGCAGAATACGGTCCCGTAAATCAATTTACGGCCCGTAAACTGACTTTACGACCAGCAGTGTTCAGGTCGTAAATTTCACTTTCACAGAACAATATATATTCATCCATATCAGTTCAACTCATTATTTTTCATTCCTTCAAACCCTAGAACGACCTCCTACTCTCCTCCAACATCAAGAACACCAAGGTAAGTCCATTCTAATTATTCCAACTCAATTCTAATATATATCCTTGTAATCTAATCAGTAAATCATCATTCCTAATCTAGGGTTTTCAAGAAAACCCATCTAAAGATTCAAGAATCAAGATTTAGGAAATCGTCTCCAAAATTCAAGTCTTTAATTCAAGTTTTGGAGCAATTAAGGGTTTGCAACATATTTCCTTCCAAACTGATTCGAGCTAGTTTTTGGGTGTTCTTCAATAGAAAACGTGAATTGTTAAATCTTGTTTAACAAATTAAGGTATGTCTCCCTTTTAAAAACATTATTGTGATTTGTATGTCTCTTTTGAAAATCTTATTTTGGAATGCATGACTTCTTTTCTTGAAAGTTCTTTATTGAATAGAAAGGGTGAACTTCTCATACAAAACCCTAATGTATGTCTAAGATTTTAATAATGTTCTTACCCTTATCATTGATAGATTTGACGGGTTAGAATAGAGAAAATGACATTGAAAGCTCGGTTATAATTTTTGGATATCAAATGATTTGTGGGCTGTTTTGGTATGATTAAATGGATAGAATTAGTTGGATATTGATATAAAATAATTGTTGATATTGTTGTTGATGTTGTTGTTCTTGAATTTGGAAGTATAAATATTATTCAAGATCCTTTAATGAATGAAAGGAAAAGAAATCTTTTCATGTTCCTTGAACTCTAATTCATGTTTAAATGGTGGTTAATGTGTGTGAGGGGACAAACCCACATTAAACCTAGATTGTAACAAACCCTATATATGTATGTGATATTATGAATGTTTTCCTCTATAAGATATGTTTAATAATGATGGTTAAGGGTTGGTAATGATATTCTCATTGATGATTTAAGACATGGAAATCTTTCGTAAAGAAGTTATACGTTTTCAAACATTGGTCGGAATAACTTATCCTTTCAATATGGCATAATGCTCCGTAATGATAATTTGACTACAAAGATGATTTCTTTTAGACAAGGTCATGCGTGTGTAGGGTCAAGCCCGCATCGAACCTTACACGAACTATACTACTTTGTGAAACTCGCTTTTCCCCATTATTGGATGATTGAACTTAAATCTTCTAAAGGTTAGACCTTCAACTTGTTTTGTTGTAAAATGGGTTTCTTAAAACTTGAAATTAGAATAAGATATTTGAATAAGATTCTCAATCGGTTGTAACTTGAAATGCCTCTATTTGGGATGATGACTTGAGAAGTGAGGTTCGGCCCTAAGCCATAATTGATAATTTAGTAATATGACATTATTTGTATTTTTGTTTGTGTTTTTGTAACTGTATGGTAAAGTTGTGCTTGTCCAGAGGACGATTAGCCTCCGTGGTTTCCTAACCAGGAGTATCGATTGATTGATTAGTTTGCCTATGAGTGGCTTGCTTTCTATCTTGTTTCCTGTGAGTGGCTTGTAGTGATATAGAATTCGTAAGTGAAATTCTTGGCATGGTAAATGGTAAAGAGTTAAATTGATATGCCTTTCGTTGATCGATATGTGTAATGAACTTAAATGTTATTGACGGTATGACTGCTTTGAGACAATTGGTGAATCGGCTTCTATGCCATGGACTTTGTTGTTCTGTTTGCCTTGCTATTCGGGAGGAGGAGTAGCCACTATGGATCCTAGTGTATTAATTGCCTTGCCATTCGGGAGGAGGAGTGGCCACTCCCGGGTTCGCTACCTGGGGTGCATTAATGGCCTTGCTATTCGGGAGGAAGAGTAGCCACCGTGAATCTATATTTCGGTGTATTGCGCAGTGTGCCTAGCCATTCGGGAGGATGAGTGGTTACCGGGGATTTCATATCCCGGTGTGTTTATGCCTAGCCATTCGGGAGGATGAGTGGTCACCGAGACTTTATAATTCGGTGTGGTGAGTTGTGACAAGGGAACCCTACGGTCATTCCCTCGATGTGATTGATTCTTGGGCTTGTGTCAGTATGTAACAGATTCGTATATGTGTAATATTCGTAATCTGTCATGGAACCGTTGTTGACAATCCTGATCAATTTGAAAGGCATAATTAAAAGTTGTAACTTAACAAAAGACTTCATAATCGATTTTTGATAATTCTTATGGAGATACGCATGTTGAATACTTGTTTCTATATTGATTAATGGATTTGTAAACTGTTTAACAAATGATATTGAGAATCACAAAGTGGAATGGCTGTTTTTATGCTATCTTTTTCAGAACTGATTTCTTTATATATATTATTATATTTTATTTTCATAATACTTGTTGTCCCCGAGGCACTCACTGAGTACAAAAGTACTCAGGCATACCATTGTTGTTTTTGATGGTATGTTAGGTAACGAAGAAGAGCAGGTTCGTGATACTTTCGACGCTTAATAGGACTTGCTACTGCTGTGGATTTGGTGAGCCCACATCCTTGTTCGTGGGACACTTTCCGTTTCATTTATTATTCTAGATTTCCGGGCTGCGTCCCGAAGTTTGACGATTGTTATGTCTCTTAGAAGCTCCATAGATAGTTGTCAGAATTGTGGGTAGATTGTCAAAAGTCTCGTACGACTTAATGGGTGTTTGCCACGTTGATGGCCATTGCTTATAAAGACTTCCGCTGATTTAATTCATGTGTTACATTTAATTTATAAATTGTTGGAGGCGAATATTGAACCTGGCGGGTTCAAGTATTATTATTATTATGTCGTTTAGGTTCTTCCGATGTTGTTCATGACGTCGGATGCCGGTCACGTCTAGGGTGGGTTTTGGGGCGTGACAATTATTGATGCTTTTCTTCATTGTTCATGCCTCTCATATTCAGTACAATATTCGTACTGACGTCCCTTCTTTGGACGCTGTGTTCTTGCCCACAGGTAGACAGAGAGGCGAGCTTGATCCAGATACTTAGGAGCTTTCAACGGTGGGGAGCACTCCATTGTTCGGAGGTGCTTATGATTTCTATTTGGTATATATGTGTATATATTTTGGGCACGACAGAGTCTTGTTCTGTCTATGTAATCATTATGACAGTAGAGGCTCGTAGATACGTAGTGTGGGTCAGGTGGTCTCAAAAGATGCTATTATTATGTATATATTATTTTGATGGCGAAGAGACATATGTATATAAAGTACTTATGTTTTGATACAAATTATGTTTCCTATACTTTCATGCGTAAAACTGGCAAAAGATCATTAAATGAGTAAAATGAGTAGTGGAGTGAGCGGTGCTTGGTATCTAGCTCTGGGTACCCGTCGCGGCCCCTAGTTGGGTCGTGACAGAAGTGGTATCAGAGCAGTTCGTCCTTGGAAGTGTCTACGAGCCGTGTCTAGTAGAGTCTTGTTTATGGTGTGTTGCGCGCCACATCAATAAACAAGAGGCTACAGGGCATTTAGAAAAATGACCATCTTTCTTTTTACTAGATCGTGCGATAGAGCCATGTATAGGATTTTATTCTTCCCTAAAAGTGCGTTGTGATTTCAGATTGTCGCCTAAAAGAAAAGCTACAGCTGCCCAGAAAGGCAAAGCCACGACAAAGAAGCGGGAAAAAAGGGAGCCTCCGGCGAATGTAGAGGAAAATGAATCACAGAATGAGGCCTCGCCTAATGTAGGAGAGCAGGGAGGAGGCTCGGTCCCAATTCCTCCGCCAGTTGCTTCAGGTCAACAAGTGACCGAGGCCATACACCTACTGACACAAATGGTTGCCGCCCAGGCACAGCGGCCGAATGCAGGCCCGAGTGACCGTTCCGCCAGTACGAAAGCTCGTGATTTCTTGACTTTAAATCCTCCGGAATTTTTCGAGTCGAAGCCGGATGAGGACCCCCAAGGCTTTGTTGATGAGATGTTGAGGACGCTGAAACTTATGCATGCTTCTGAGACCGAATCGGTAGAGTTGGCCTCTTATAGACTCCACGATGTGGCAGTTCTATGGTAAACAAATTGGATGATATCAAGAAGAGAGAATGCACCACCTTCCGTTTGGCAAGAATTTGTGGATGCCTTTATTCGTCATTACATGCAGCCCGAGGTCCGCCGAGCTAGAGCGGACAGGTTCTTGAATTTAAAGCAAGGAAGCATGAGTGCTCGACAGTATAGTATGCAGTTCAATTCGTTGGCCATATATGTTCCAACTATGGTGGCCAAAATGGGAGATAGAGTCTACAGATTTGTGAGTGGTTTAGGACCCCACTTGTTTAGAGATTGTTTGACGGCCTCTTTGCAAGATGGGATGGATATTTCCCGGATACAGGCTCACGCTCAAAATCTTGAGGAACGACAACAACAGCAAATGAGTGAGCGTGACGGTGATAGGAAACACGGTAAGAGGGATAGATCGATGGAAGCGAGTAGCGAGTATAGAGAGGGACCGAGGCAGACGCACTCTAGGCACTCAGGTCAGTCAGTGACCAGTGCGCCTCCCAGGTTCTTAGACAGGAGGTCCGATCATTTTTTCAGTCGGGACAAGGCCAGAGTTCGAGGGCCTCCGATTTTCAGTTCAAGGGAGATTTTAGCCAGAGGAGACCCCCAGTACCGCGGGGTAGCCAGTGCGGTAAATTACATTCTGGACAGTGTCGTCAGGGTACCGATGCTTGTTATACCTGCGGGAAAGTTGATCACATGATGAGGGATTGCCCTTCGGTGAGAGATAGAGCAGGGACTCAGCCCACAGGTTCAGCAGCGGGTTCTTCTTCAGTGCGTCCGACAGCACAGACTTCTCAGACTACAGCAGGTAGAGGCAGAGGCAGAGGGGGAGCATCTAATTCAGGAGCTGTTCAGCCCCGCGTATACGCTTTGGCAGGGCGACTGGATCTTGAATCCTCCTCCGATGTTGTCACAGGTACCTTGACTATATTTTCCCGTGAGGTATATGTTTTGATTGATCCGGGTTCTACTTTCTCTTATGTTACCCCATATAATGCTAATTGTATCGGGGTGGAACCCGAGCCAATCAAACCTTTCGAGGTGTTCACCCCGGTTGGTGATCCCGTAATAGCGAGGCAAGTATATAAGAATTGTGTAGTCGTTATATGTGACCGACAAACAAGGGCCGATTTGATTAAACTGAAAATGATAGACTTCGACGTAATAATGGGTATGGATTAGTTAGCGTCGTGTTACGCAAATGTTGATTGCCGAACGAAAATGGTTCGATTCCAGTTTCCGGGAGAGCCCGTACTTGAATGGAAGGGTAATGCAGCATACGAAAATGGTGATTGCCGAACGAAAATGGTTCGATTCCTGTTTCCGGGAGAGCCCGTACTTGAATGGAAGGGTAATGCAGCATCCCCTAAGGGTAGGTTTATTTCCTACCTCAAGGAAATAAAGATGATAGCCAAGGGCTATGTCTATCATCTAGTTCGGGTTCATGATATGGAGGCAAGGCCACCAGTTTTCCAATCTGTCCCGGTAGTAAATGAATTTCCAGATGTATTCTCGGATGAACTTCCAGGTCTTCCTCCAGAAAGGGAAATCTACTTTGCTATCGATGTATTACCAGACACCGATCCTATTTATATTCCCCCTCATCGAATGGCTCCGGCAGAACTGAAAGAGCTAAAAGCACAGCTAAAAGATTTACTTGAGAAGGGGTTTATAAGACCCAGTTCATCGCCGTGGGGAGCCCCAGTCTTGTTCGTAAAGAAGAAAGACGGATCTCTACGAATGTGTATCGACTACAGGCAGCTGAATAAGGTGACAATAAAGAATAAATATCCTCTTCCCAGAATCGATGATTTGTTTGATCAGTTACAGGGCGCTAAGTGGTTTTCCAAGATAGATCTGAGATCAGGTTATCATCAAGTGAGAATCAGAGAAGCAGATATTCCTAAGACTGCCTTCAGGACAAGATATGGTCACTACGCGTTCCGAGTGATGTCGTTTGGATTGACAAATGCCCCGGCGGTGTTCATGAATTTAATGAATAATGTGTTCAGGCCATTTTTGGATCTCTTCGTGATAGTATTTATCGACGATATTCTGGTATATTCTCGCACAGAGTCAGAACATGTAGACCACCTAAGAATTGTTCTTGGCGTTCTCCGAGCCCGAGAATTATATGCGAAGTTCTCAAAGTGCGAGTTTTTGCTAAATTCTGTGGCATTTCTAGGCCATGTTATTTCAGATGATGGCATCCTAGTCGACACCCAGAAAATAGAAGCTGTGAAGACTTGGCCAAGGCCTACGACGCCTACAGAAGTCCGTAGTTTTCTGGGTTTGGCAGGTTATTATCGAAGATTCGTGGAGGACTTTTCATCTATTTCAGCCCCATTAACGAAGCTAACCCATAAGTCAGCGAAACTTCAATGGAATGATGCTTGTGAGCATAGTTTCCAAGAGCTAAAAGATAGATTGACCTCAGCTCCAGTGTTAACACTTCCAGAAGGGCCGGATGGTTATGTCGTGTATTGTGACGCTTCCGGTGTGGGACTAGGATGTGTGCTGATGCAGCATGGCAAGGTTATTGCATATGCTTCGAGACAGTTGCGGAAACATGAACAGAATTATCTGACTCATGATCTCGAATTGGCTGCGGTTATTCATGCCTTAAAGATGTGGAGGCATTATCTGTACGGTGTGCACGTCGATATTTATACAGATCACAAGAGTCTTCAACATATTTTTAAGCAGAAGGAGTTGAACCTACGACAGAGGCGGTGGTTGGAATTGTTGAAGGATTATGACGTGAATATTTTATACCACCCCGGGAAAGCGAATGTGGTAGTAGACGCGCTTAGCCGTCGATCAATGAGCAGCTTAAGTGAAGTCCCTTCAGAAAAGAAAGAAATGGTTCGTGAGCTCTATCAACTAGCAAATCTTGGGGTACGTGTAATTGATTCGGGTAAGGCAGGAATTAGTGTTAATGATCCTGCAGTCTCGCCCTTGAATGCGGAGATAAAAGACCGCTAGTACGAAGATCCACAGATGTGTCATCACAGGGATGCATCCCGTGGGAAAGAGAAGTCTCCATTTGCAGTTTCCATAGATGGGGTTCTTAGATACCGAGACAGACTGTGTGTACCGGATGTGGCAAAATTACGCCAGCGAATTTTAGAGGAAGCGCACCATTCTCGGTATTCCATCCATCCAGGTACAACCAAAATGTATCCTGACCTTAAATTTCTATATTGGTGGGATTGCATGAAACGAGACATAGCAGATTTCGTGGCGCAATGTCCGAACTGCCAACAGGTGAAAGCAGAACATTAGAAGCCAGGGGGCTTATTGCAAGCAATGGAAATTCCTACCTGGAAATGGGAAGAGATTAATGTGGATTTTATTGTGGGATTACCCTGTTCCCGAGGCAAATATGACTCTATATGGATGATCGTGGACAGGCTCACGAAAGCAGCTCATTTCCTCCCAGTCAGAACCACGTATTCGGCGGAAGATTATGCGAGGTTGTACTTGAAAGAAATTGTGCGACTTCATGGAATTCCTGTAGCCATTATTACAGACAGAGGGGCCCAGTTTACAGCTAAGTTTTGGAAATCTTTTCAAGAAGGGTTAGGTACTCAAGTCAAATTCAGCACGACATTTCACCCACAGACTGACGGGCAAGCCGAGCGTACCATTCAAACTTTAGAAGATATGTTACGAGCGTGTGTACTAGACTTCGGCGGTAGTTAGGATGATCATTTGCCATTAATTGAGTTTGCCTATAACAACAGCTACCATTCCAGTATTAAAATGGCCCCATATGAAGCTTTGTATGGAAGAAAATGTAGATCCCCAATTGGATGGTTTGAAACCGGAGAAGTACAATTGATAGGCCCCGACTTGATCCAACAAGCAGTTAAAAAAGTTAAAGTGATTCGAGACCGACTGTTAACAACCCAAAGTCGCCAAAAGTCTTATGCGGACAACCGCCGATGAGATTTGGAATTTCGGGTAAATGATTGGGTATTTCCGAAAGTATCACAGATGAAAGGGGTGATGAGATTTGGCAAGAAAGGGAAGCTAAGTCCAAGATACATCGGACCCTATAAAATTGTCCGTAAGGTGGGACAGGTAGCATATGAATTGGACCATGTTTCGATGCTCCGCAAGTGTATCGGGGATCCTACAAGAATAGTCCCGGTTGACGATGTGCAGGTGACAGAGAAGCTGACATATGAAGAAGTACCTATTGCCATTTTAGATAGATAGGTGCGACGACTCCGAAATAAAGAATTCGCTTCGGTCAAGGTTCGATGGCGAAACAACAACCGGGAAGAAATGACTTGGGAAGCGGAAGAAAATATGAAAGCCAAATACCCGCATTTATTCCAACCCCCGGAAGGGATTTAAGATGAAACGTCGAAGATGTAAGGTATGTACACTTTAGTATTATACTTTTAGTCGTGTGTGGCCATGGATGTGTTGATAGTGTGATATAGCCCTGTAAGGCCATGATATTGTGGGTTGCTGTGACAGGTTGGTAGAGTCAAATTACAAAGGAGACTCTGGCAAAAAGTTTTCTAGAACTCCCGAGTGTCGAACATTCGAGGACGAATGTTCCAAAAGGGGGGAAGAATGTTACACCTCGGAAATTTTTCCGTACTTGGGTGATGAGTAGAACAATGAAGGGCTTGAGTGTATGACGTTTTACTAAGCCGGGAATGGCTAATTATGAATTTTTGGAAATAAGGAAGTGGCGGAGAATTTTCAGCTCAGTGGTCGTAAAGGGCACTATACGGCCCGTAAAGTGATTTACGGACCGTATAGTGCAATCGTCCTCCAGCTATCCAAAAATTTCAAATTCTGTCAAAGTGATAAAATGGCTAAAAACGACTTGGAGGACGGCCCGTAAACTGCCATGTCCCTTAGCCAAACTTTCTGTTTTTGAAATGCTTAAAAACGATCGCGGAGGACGGCTGTAAACCACAATACGGTCCGTCAACTGTGGTTTACGACCACTGTTCATCCCGACAATTTTTCATTAAAGATCAGTTTTGTGATTATTAAAAGGAACTTAGGCTTCATTTCATTTCATTTTTCTTCCATATAACTCAAGAATGCTCTAGAACTCTCCAAATATTTCCTCCATAAGAATTCAAGAGAATCAAAGGGAACATCAAGATCAACACCACTAAATTCATGAAACCAAGTGTAAGAACACATCAAAGGATCTTCTAAGTCAAGAAATCCTCAAAAGGGTGGCACTAGGGTTTTGGCTAAGTGAAGTATTTCAACTAAAGGCCTGTTCAATCATCATTTAAGGTATGTTTCATGACTATACCACGTGATTCAAGGTATTGGAAGGCTTAGATACTTAAAATGTAGAAAAACATAGGAATGGGTCATTATTGAGTAAATAGTGACATAAATGCATGATAGTGGAATTGAATCATGAATGTTAAAGTGTTGAGAGTACAAATACGATATAAATGATGTTTATAACGTGAGGCAAGTAGTAAATGCACGAAAGCACTAAGGTAAGCTATAGGGATAAATATGGGAAAATTGGAGGAAAATGGTGGATTTTGTTAATGGTACATAAATGATGATTTTGATTGTGATATTGCGAATAGCATTGTGAATGATAGGGGTAGATATATAACATGGGAAAAGTAGTATAAACGAAGGAAGTACTGCCCAAATTTTCCTAGAACTAGTGATCCGTTCTTGTAGTTAATTAACTAATGAAGTACGAATTCTCTCATGAAGGTGACGACATGGTATCGAAGTAGAATAAGTGGACAACAACTTAGCTAAACGGCAAGGTATGTGAGGCTAGTCCTTTCTTTATAATGGCATGAATCTTATAGTCCGAATTACCATCTTTCCATGAGCTCCTACATTCCAAAAAGTTAAATGCCTATATGAGATAAGTTATACGATATGATGATGCTAGGATGATGATGATGTTAGTCCTTGCCTACACTCACCTTATGTACTAGTCCTTTCAAGGTGAGGCAGAATGTTTGTAATTGCACCATAAAGTAATCGGGGGGTCACGACCTTACGACACCCCGATAGAGTAAAGTTGTTATCAAACCTTACTCATGTGCTATGATAAGATAAGTATTTTACAATGAGTACATTATTATGATTATGTTATGATAAGCATGGCAAGAGCATTGCATACCGGGCCTAGTTGGCCGGGCAGACATCGCTTCGGCGGGTGGCGATACGGATACACCGCGACCTTCGGGCGTGGGCAGACACCACTAGTAGGCGGCATGAGATGGTACCCCAGACGCGGGAGGCCTGGACGCGAGAGGCCTGGACGCGGGCTTATATTATTGATTATCACACCGTTCCGACATGGGCGGGCAGCTTGCATATGATGCATTCATGTTACGATGATAAGTATGAGTAAGACAGCATGCATTATTCCATTTATGATTGTCGGTCAGATCCATATGCTTTATATTGATGCTCTCATTATGTTATTGATGCTTTTCTTCATTGTTCATGCCTCTCATACTCAGTACAATATTAGTACTGACGTCCCTTCTTTGGACGCTGTGTTCATGCCCACAGGTAGACAGAGAGGCGAGCTTGATCCAGATACTTAGGAGCTGTCAGCGGTGGAGAGCACTCCATTGTTCGGAGGTGGTTATGATTTCTCTTTGGTATATATGTATATATATTTTGGGCACGACGGAGTCTTGTTCCGTCTAGGTACTCATTATGACAGTAGAGGATCGTAGATACGTAGTGTGGGTCAGGTGGTCTCAAAAGATGCTATTATTTTGATGGCCGAGAGACATATGTATATAAAGTACTTATGTATTGATACAAATTATGTTTCCTATTCTTTCATGCGTAAAACTGGCAAAAGTTCATTAAATGAGTAAAATGTGTAGTAGAGTGAGCGGTGCTCGGTATCTAGCTCCGGGTACCCGTCGCGGCCCCTAGTTGGGTCGTGACATGATTGTCCCGGAATCGTGGATGAGCGAGTACATGGACTTTGCGGGTCCCCCATGGGTTGTGCTACCGGGACATCGATACTTCCGTCTAGAGTACATGTGTACATTGCATTGCATTGCATTGGCATCCTTACATCATTGCATTGCATTGCATCTCGGCTTATATTGTGATGAACTGGTGTTTTACTTGTGTTGTTGATTTCAGATTGGATATATATTGAGGCTTGGAATACTTGGGTTTAGATGCTTCAACTTAGGTGATGGCGGATAATTGTTTCTGATTGTGTTAGACTTATACTTATCGATTTATCTGCCTATCTGTCACGACCCATTTTAGCCTAGGTCATGCGAGCACCGACCATTCCCACCTCGGTAGGCGGACCCTTAACTCAACATTCACAATAAATAAATATAATAAATAGCGGAAGAAGTAAATGATGTAAGACTCATAATATAGTATAATATAGATAAGTGCGGAAGTAAATGAATCCACCCCAGTATGTGGTGTAGTCATACAAGAGCATCTAAATCCGAATAACTCTTGTCTGAATAATAATACATGAAATGTCTCAAATCATGTATTGAAAGAAAAGTAAGACATAAGCAATAAAAGAGTCTTCAAGGTCAGCGGACGCCAGGCTCACCTTGGAAAACTCAAGTTGAAGCTGAGGAGTCGATCAGCCACGAGTCAGAGAAGTAGATCCGGCCTGATACTCTGCATTCATAAAAGAATGTAGCAAGTGCAGGTCCGGACAAACAACCGTACTGGTAGGCATCCTAGGCCCACTAAGCATAGTTAATACAATTCAGAATATAACACAGATAAACAAGTAAACCAATCACGCATGGAACAATAGAATCGTGACCGAGTATCCATCAACACCTATGTGAGTATCTAACCCCAATATAATAAGTCTGAGTATATCTAATCCATGATCAATCAACACAATCCATCACAACACAGTCATTACAACATCTCACTCAAGTCATAATGCAATGCAATGAAATAATGGTATAAATGTGATGTCATGCCATGCTATACAAATGAGAAGTACACATGTACTCTGGATGGAAATATCAACGTCTCGACAGCACAACCCAGTGTGACTCGCCAAGTCTGAGTGCCACCCATCCTGGATCTTTGCCAAACAGACAGACGGGACCCTAGCTAATTGCTCACGGGGGGAGTCTACCGGCACCACTCTGGGGGACCCGCGGAGCTCATGCAGTACAATCGAATCCGGGATAACATCAGAAATGGCCATGCACAATGATGCCTGAATATACCATCGGACATCGCCCTACTCACAATCACTCAAAAGAGTTGTCAAATATCAGTTTCATAACTCAACGATTCCGGAATTGAACCTCGGACATCGGCCTACCCACAATCATTCAAGTAAAATAGTTTAGCAAGTATTAGTTTCATATAAACAACGATTCCGGAATGGATCTCCGGACATTGGCCTTTTTTTACGATCACTCAAGTAAAAGAGTTTATCAAATATCAGTTTCGCTCAATAAACGATACCGGATCATCACCGGATATCGGCCATGCATGATAATATGAGGGATGCGTGCAATGCATATGTAAATCATCAACAAGTAACTTCAATATCACAAGTACCTCAACGGGGTACGCCAACAATATATGATATCACAATACCAACAGTGGGTATGCCAACATATATCAATAACTCAAGTACCAACAGTGGGTACGCCAATAATGTATCATAGTACAAATACCAACAATGGGTATGCCAATCCTATCCCAAATTAGGACAACAAGCGACATTCGCTATCTACCAACTACTTATGGCATCAAGCTAACACAATTAAACAGTGAAACACATATAACGGGGTGGCTAGTCCCAACACACATCAGGGCCCAACCTAAGGTAATTATCCATCCCAACATCACACCCGAAGGTTCACATGCTCTCTCCGACATCACAATCAAAATATATGATTCACTATACTAAGTCTCACGAAAGGTCAACCATAACCTACTTGGACTGTCGAACTGCAACACCAACAAGTCACTCTATTGCCTTACCCTTCCTCTGAAGCTCAGAACCAAAGTAGTCTAAGCATAATCGAAATCTAAATTAGAAATCATGAATAATGATACTAATATTTCTATGATATCAATTAGCATAAGAGTTGTGCATGAAAGAATATTAATGTGGAAGTGTCGAATAAGACTAAGGGCAAATTTGGAATTTTGGAAATTAGTTTCGGGAATTACAAAATTTGATTCACAAGTCATTGGGCTAAAAAAAAACTAATGGAATTGAGGCCCACATTAAGGGACATGGCCGGCCAAGTTATGGCCCAAGTCCAACATGAATTAGTCATGTGCTTGGCCATGTGACTAATTAAGATAAAGGGAGATAAGTCTTCATTTGCTTCAAGAAAATTCAAGAAAAAATTAAGCAAACAAAAGAGAGAGCAAAGACTAGAGGGTTTCGGCCCTAACCCCTTAAAATTAGCCACCAAAAATCTTGCCTTAAAAATTATTCTCTTGTTGGATTTTCACTAATTCAAAGTCCCTTTACAACTTGGTATAGTTGGTTTGGAGAGAGAAGCACTAAATTCTTCAAGGTGACCATTCATTCAAGTGAAGAAGAGGGAGTAAAAAGGTAAGAATTTATCTCTTTTTATTGTGTTATGATGTTTTGTTTGTGTTGTAGTATGTGGGAATGAGTTGATTGTATGGAAAATTGAAGATTTCGAAGTGGGTTTGGAATATGGTGTGTAGCCATGAGGGTATATGTGTTGTATACCTATAATGTGTTGAACTATGTTATATTCTAGTTGTGAATGTGATGGAATTCATATTGCGAATGAAAGTTGAATAAATTTGGTTGAATTGATAAATAGAGCAATTGGCCGTGTGGTATATTGGAGTAGGAATAGAAATGGATTAAGTTGTTCAGTGTGTTAGTGTGTTATTGTGATTCTTGCAATGTGAATGAAAGTAAAATGATATGAGTTTGCTTTGAAATGGAATGTAGAAACTTATGTCGCTTTAGTACGATTTTACGACGTTGTGAAAATGAAGATGTTAGGGTATAAGTTATGATGATCATTGATGAATTTGGAAGATGGAAACATGTTATGAATATGTATGCCAAATATTAGAAGTTTTGGACGAGTTAGGACTTTGGCGGAAAGTTTGTATATTATGTATATCGTGTGTATAATTTGAGGAAACGATATGAAACGCTTCTAAACTATGTTGTGATGATCTAGTTTGATAATGAATGCGAAATCATTGAAATTGGTTTGGGAATTGAAGTTGAAATGAAGGTTATGGCATTATGTCGGCAAGTAGAACTAGTTGCGCCATATTGTGTTTCTAATGTTTGTTGTGGATGTTGATGTTGTTGTTTGGGTTGTTGTTGATGATTTTGAGCCGAGTTGAATTCTCGGGGGTGCTATATGTATAGGGGAAGTGCTGCCGAAATTTCGGTAGACAAATATGAGTTGAATTGAATTCGTAGCATCTATAACTTACAATTGGTAAATGTGACCATTTGCAGATTTTCGACGAAACGGAGAGTGAGCTTGGATAGGCTTAAAAAGCTCAAAAGGTATGTAAAGCTACCCCGATCCTTCTTTTGGCATGCCTAAGTGTATTAGAATCGAATTCGGGCCTCGAAAGACTTTCTGCCCATCGGAATCCGCAATTGAAAATCTCGCTTTTTCCTTCAGTAAGATTGAGCCCTTTTGGTTTGTATTCTTGAAAATCATGCAAACTTTCCCTAAAATACATGGAAAGCTATAGAACATCCATAGAACCTTTGTAGGTGACCCCATAAGCTTAAAACATGTAATTTGAGCCCACCGCCTTGCTTGTCCCGAGGTGGGCCCGCTATTCCCGGTTTTGCCCTTATTGTACTTAAGTCCTATTTTCGAGCGGTTTTTGAAAGAAATGTTTTGACTACCATTCTAATTACCTAAAAAACATTGTTTTAAACATTCCATTAAGTCTGATAAATTGTTTTGACACTCGAAACGACTTCAGAAAGGTTATACTCTGTAATTCATTATGATATCCGAAACTCGTTTACTATGATCCCTTCCGACGTCATTGGATCGGTTTGTCTTTGATATGCCTCATCGAGTCTATGGAAACATTTATGATATTTTAATTTCATTAGTCTCTCACTACTCCATTCGTGGATGCCCCAATGTTTCCCACTGAGCCCGGGCCAGGATATGTTGTCAAGCGTGATCCTTTGCATTGTTCGCCGTGCCTCGATGTGAGGGGGCAGGTATACGCGTACATGGGTTTGTGGAGTATGCTGTGCCATGTACGCTTGTTCTGACATGATTTACTATGGCCATCTGATATGACATATTATGATACGGGGTTATGCCCCTTTTCTGATTCTTCTGTGTTGTGGCACCAGCGTCGGGAGGGTGGCCACGTTTTGTCTGCCGAGTCCCTTGGTAGGGGCCGGATTTGATATGACATATGTTTCTGTACACACTCTGCATGTTTTGAAAATATATATCTGATACCTTGGATTTTCTGTTTACTTTCTGTACCAGTTATGAGTTTGTTTCTGTAATTCAGGCTTTACATATTCAGTACATATTTCGTACAGACCCCCTTTCTTCGGAGGCTGCGTTTTCATGCCGCGCAGGTACCGATGACAGGTTTGCAGATCCGCCCGCTTAGGATCTTATTCTGCTATTTTGGAGCGCTATTTTATTCAGAGCCCATCTTTTGGTACAGTCTGTCATTACTGTATATGTATATTCTCGTTCATGGGTACGGCGGGGCCCTGTCCCGTCATATGATTCTGTCGGTCTGTTTAGAAGTCTGTGGACATGTTTGTGGGTTGGGGTCTTTCTGTACAGATGTGTGCTTATGTTGAGTTTGGGCGATCCCATTCGCCGCGGCGGCCGGTCCGCATATGTTTAAATGTTGCTTCGTCGGCCCTGTGTGGTCTTCTGTTGGTATTTTCTGTGCGCAGGGTTATTTTGGATAGTTCGTAAAACAAAGGAAACTCTGCCGAAATTTTCCTGGAAATTATCTAAATTTGAAATAAAGCCTTGTCGGCTTCTGCTATATACTTGAATGCGTGTAGATAAAATTTGAGATAGCTTTTGATAAATGTGTTTGGGTGCCCAGATCGGGCACTAGTCACGGCCTACGGGGTTGGGTCGTGACAATTCCCTATTCCCAAGTATGATGTGTTATGGCGCCAGTGACGGAGTGGCGACCATGTTTTGTCCTCCGAGTCCCATAATGGGCCGGATGTGACATCCCCCCTTGGCATGCATGATTTGTGTTTAAAAATAAGCATTTTGGTATTCGGAATAATGTAGTTACCTTTTGTACAGCTTGTTTCGATTATGGTTCTGTTTTCTGTATTCTATGCCTTACATACTCAGTACATATTCCGTACTGACCCCCTTTCTTCGGGGGCTGTTCATGCCACGCAGGTACAGCCAGATGAGTAGGAGACATTGCTAGAAGATGTTCCAGCGAGATTGGCGAGTTTCATTTCCTTCCGGAGTGTTGCCGAGTCTGAGTACATATGCTATGATTCCTGTTTGATATTAGAGACTTTGCAGATAGAGTCGTGGGTATAGAATGTCAGTCTTGTAAGCGGCTTCACCAGCCGATGTGTCTTTATATATTATGTTACAGATTCCATATGATTACAGATTTTTTTTTACTTGAGAACGAAAAAAAAATGTTTCTGAAAGCTCTTATTATGTATTTCGTTTTATCTGAGTTAGGAGTCCAAGCGACTATGTGTGTAACAAGAGTCAGCTGGTTCGCTCGGCTCCAAATATGGGGTCGGGTGCCCATCACACCCTAGCAAGATTAGGGTGTGACAAAGTGGTATCAGAGCAGGTCGTTTTAGGGGTTGTCTGCAAAGTCGTGTCCAGTAGAGTCCTGTTTATGGGTGTGAAGCCGGCCACATTTATAAACAGGAGGCTGCAGGGCATCGAGGGATTGTTGACCTTTTTTCTGTCTTAGATCGTGCGATAGAGCCAATTCATAGGAAATGAGACTCCTTATATAAGCCTTACATACGACGGGAGAAGGTGCGTGATGATATGGAAAGTCATAGGGTAAGTTTTGATATTTCCATTCTTTTACCTGAAATTGGAAGCGCTGGGTGGCTGGAATATGTCGAATACATATGTGTGTGCCCTGTGAGGCGTTGTTGGTATTTGCTACGTGCAGATTCTGAATAGTAAGAATTGTAAAGGGGACTCGGTCAAAAATTTTAAAAATCAGGTCATTTAACTAGGTACACCTAACAGGAAGAAGCGTAGGAAGGAAATATCGTAAATAGACAATAAGTGGGATGGGATATTTTAGAGGAGCTACGGATTTGGGCATGGCGTGAAAAATGATTGTGAGAAAGACGATTAGTAGTCTAAAGGATTAAAATGGGTTGCATTCGAGGTTTAGCAGGAGTAAGGTCTATTGGGCGATTCAAGGAAAGTTGACCAAATGAGTTCTGTTGTAGATTATTATATAGGAGCGGCGAGCGAAAGTCTAAAGAGGCTAACAACCGAGTACTTAGTTCATAAGTAACGGCGACGAAGGTATATTCGTTACCATTGGGAATCTGGAAATCCAGGACGAAGGGTAGTTATACACATAAGTGAAAGGTGAAAATTGAGGATTGAAAAGGGTAAAATAGTAATTGTAAAGGGAAGGACTTGTTACGAAAATGTCTCGGAATCTGTAAGACTTCGACTTGCTCCAGATCATGTAACGAAGGACATGTGATGAGGTGGATGCGATTATATCGACGTTAATGCACCGGATTTCATCGAAGTTTCGAGGTTAATTGTGCTAGGGCAAGAGAAATTTTAGGATGGGTGACCCCCCTAGGAAGTGTGCAAGAAATCCTATAGGTTTAGACGTAAGAGGAAAATGGGAAGCTAGAGTGGCCTAAGGGAAACTAGAGTATACGGAATGGCTGGAGACCATAAGAGGACGCGTAGGACGAGGCAGACTAGATTGGTGAAGAGACAGAGAGTGTATCACAGCTCTGGAATTAGGATAGGCTTGAATAGCGTTTGGAAGTATTTTGTGGGCGAGTTGGTAGTAATTATATATGAATGCGTATGATATCCCACATGTGATTGTATCGGTGGGCATGTGATGTGTGTCCCAGCAACCCGTGCTACGGTATGGAAGGCCTCAATAGGCATGTGATGTGTGATATAATAACAGATTAGTTGAAGGAAGAGGAGAACATTTAGTAGCAAAATGATTGGAAATCTTTAACCATAAAAGTAAGAGGATATCTTAACGAGTTAGCGGTAGGAACTCGATTACGCATCGAGGAAATAATAAGGATGATGGGACAACACTGTGATTGGGAAATTAATGGTATGGAATGAGAATCCATGTAAGGTCTGAGAGAGATTTGATCTTAGAGGAAATAGAATGAAATACAAGGAACGTGCAGGGGAGACCGCTCGGTCATAGCAACATAACTATAGTTAAAGGTTCGATGAGCGAGGATAGAGAGAGTGTAAACTGTAAGGATTCTGTGCTAAGAATAAGAGTAATAGGACACTCAAGACAACATGGATGCATAGTTGCAATACAAGCGCATAGTTAAGAAGACTTACGAGTAAGTGAGCTAAATGTGCGAAAGGACTAATAGTGGATGGAAGGGTATGGAAATGTTGACAAAATGGTGATATAAACATGAATTGAAGGAGAACTCAGGATAAGAAGGAATTTAGATATGTTATAAGCGAAGACGGAAATAGAAAAACAAGGAGTAAGGTATAATCGAAGACTTCATAAAGGACATACTGAATCTCGGTGTCCCCATTGACTTGTAGGTCCGGATAACCGTTAGTCGTAAAAGGACAGAGATGTGAAAAGACGAAAGAGGAGGCATCGGAATTGGATACCCTTATAAGTATTCTAGTTAAATACGAGAGTGTAAGTAACAAGAAGATAGACAGGTCAGACTATACAATGACGGAACCCCGGCTTTAAGAAGAAAGTGAAAGGCGGTAGGTAATTATCGTAGACAAGGATTCTCGGAGACTGTTGGCGTATAAGGAGCCCCTTAAAAAGGGGGGGGGGGAGAACATATTATATTGGACTTAAAAGGAATCGCAACACTGTCAGGCTCCAGAGGGGGAAAGTTTATTAGCTCGGGGCCAGAGTTAAAAATATATCGGCATATCAGAAGGATACCTGAAAGTAGTAGAAATGAATTGACAATGAGTATACCATGAGGCAGACATGAGGATGAAGATGTAGCCTATTGCCACACTAGATCGTCAAGTGAAGGTTGCGTACCAAAGACGCGGCTTCTGTTAAGATGCCGTAGCAAAATAATAACAGAGAAGAGATGACCTGGGAAGGACAAGGATAATGAGTTGGCACAGTGGATTAGAAAACCCATGACACGGAATGAGGACTCATGTAGAGACCGAGGAGTTCGATTATAAGGAAAATAGGGTAAAAGATAAGGAATGGGCATGAAGAAAAGGACAATTATAAGAGGGACCCCCCGAAGTATTATAAGATCCCATAAGATCAGCTGAACATTCGAGGACGAATGTTCTAAAGGGGGAGAGGATGTTATAGCCCGTATTTTGTACATTTGGATATTTACGATCCTTCCAGTATCGTTTGTGTACTTATTCATCGAGTCTTGAAAATTGTTTTATATGCATATAGTTTCTCACTACTCTGCTCGTGCATGCTTCAATATATCTTTCACCGAGTCCCGGGTCGGGTATGTTATTGAGCGCACTCCACTGCATTGTTCACCGCGTCCCTCGTTTGAGGGACGGGATCTGTTATATGCATATACGTTTGAAGTATGATGTGGTATATGCATTCTGAAGTATGATGTGTCCCGAAGTATGATGTGTTCTGGAGTATGATGTGTTACGGAGTTATTCCCTATTCCCAAGTATGATGTGTTATGGTGCCAGTGACGGAGTGGCGACCATGTTTTGTCCTCCGAGTCCCATAATGGGCCGGATGTGACATCCCCCCTTGGCATGCATGATTTGTGTTTAAAAATAAGCATTTTGGTTTTCGAAATAATGTACTTACCTTTTGTACTGCTTGTTTCGATTATGGTTCTGTTTTCTGTATTCTATGCCTTACATACTCAGTACATATTCCGCACTGACCCACTTTGTTCGGGGGATGCGTTTCATGCCACGCAGGTACACCCAGATGAGTAGGAGACATTGCTAGAAGATGTTCCAGCGAGATTGGCGAGCTCCATTTCCTTCCGGAGTGTTGCCGAGTCTGAGTACATATGCTATGATTCCTGTTTGATGTTAGAGACTTTGCAGACAGAGTCGTGGGTATAGAATGTCTGTTTTGTAAGCGGCTTCACCGGCCGATGTGTCTTTATATATTATGTTACAGATTCCATATGATTACAGATTTTTTTTGACTTGAGAACGAAAAAAAAAGTTTCTGAAAGCTCTTATTATGTATTTCGTTTTATCTGAGTTATGAGTCCAAGCGAGTATGTGTGTACGAAGAATCAGCGGGTTCACTCGGCTCCGAATATGGGGTCGGGTGCCCATCAGACCCAAGCAAGATTAGGGTGTGACATTTACGACCATGGTTTACGGTCCGTATTCCAGGTTGTATTTAACCATTGATCATCTAGTAGAAAGTTGAAGTCTCGAATGCCAAAATACGACAGGCCAGTTTACGGACCGTATACCATTTTACGGTCCACATTTCACTTTACGACCAACTGGCCAGATTGCAAACTTGCAACGTTTTCACATTTCTTGACTTTTCATTCTAGTCATCCACATCCATTTTCCTACCTTGCTCATCTCATACCTTGCCTTATCTTAGCCAACTTTCTCGTCTTGCATCGGATGCCTTTGAAATCTCGCCTAAGGTTGTCTAACGTCATTTCTTACTCATGGAACGTCATACACTCGTACTCATCACTAGGTCATTCACTTGCGTACCAACGGATGATTTTTCGAGGTGTAACATTCTTCCCCCCTTAAGAACATTCGTCCTTGAATGTTAAAGCCTTCGGGAATTCTATAAAAATTTCACCATAGTTTCCCCAATAATATGGCACTACCGACCTGTCACAGCATCCCATAATAATAAGGCCTCACAGGGCAACAACATAATAGCAACAAAATTTTGCCACACACGACCCAAAAGCATAAAAAACAAAACATACATACCTTATGATCTTAACGTCTCATCTTGGATCTCTTCTAAGCTCGCCGAACTTCTGGAGGCATATAATGACGGAGAAAGGCATCAACAAACTCTTGCCATACCGGGGGAGGTGCATTGGCTCCTTGTGAAGCCATCCAAACCATATACCATTGGATCGAGACATCTCTCAATCTATATGAGGCTAACTCCACCGACTCGGTGTCCAAAACATGTATCAATCAAAGCGTCCTTAACATACCATCAATAAAATCCTGAGAGTCCTCCTCTGGCTTTGATCCAAAAAATTCTGGAGGGTTCAAAGTAATGAAATCACGGGCCCTTGCACTAACAGCCCTATCACCTTGCCCTGAACCTTGCCCCTGAGTCTGGGCCGCAACCAATTGAGTCAGCAAAATTAATGGCCTCTTTTACATCTTGGCCCGAAGAATCTGGTGGAGGAGCTGGAGGTGCTGGAGCTGGGGCGGAGGCTCCCTCACGCTCCTCAGTAATAGGCACTGTCTGGGAGTACTAAGATTGAGCCGCACTCTATGACTCACTTTCCTCTACTACCGGTGGCGGTGCTGTTTCAGCCTGCTTTTCAGCCACCGTCTTGCCCTTTTGGGCTGCTGTAGCCTTTCTCTTTTTAGGCATCTCTGAAATACACAACACACGATTAAGGAACAAGAATTTCTCATATCATAGCTCTATCGCACGAGTCTTATGAAGAAAGAAGGTCAATCATTCCTCAAATGTCTGCAGCTTCTTGTTTATAAGTGTGGCGTGCAACACACCCATAACCAAGACTCTACTAGACACGGCTCGTAGACACACCCTAAGACTGAACTGCTCTGATACCACTTTTGTCACGACCCGACTAGGGCCGCGACGAGCGCCCGGCGCTACCCCACCTAGGCACCCCTTTAACCTAGTTTCACATAACGTCTAGGTGAGCCATAAATCAAATCATGCATTCAAGTCATCAATCATACTAGTCCTATTTGGGCTACAACATTTCCTATATAACATCATAGACATCTATGCCGCATCAAATGTACATGGGCCGACGTGGCCGACAAAATAATATACAAAACACGGGCCAACAAGGCCAGATATATCTAACCATATACACGTGACTACGAGCCTCTAAGAAGAGTATAACATATCACATGAGCGGGACAGGACCCCGCTATGCCCATAATTATATACACAAAAGAATAAGTACCCAAAAGCTATGGCTCCGAAGGAAATGGAGCTCTGCTATGTAATCTCTGAATAAGCGGCTATGGATCAAGTCTGTCTCCCTGTGCACTTGCGGGCTTGACGCAGCGTCCCCAAACAAAAGGACGTCAGTACGAAGAATGTACTAAGTATGTAAAGCATGATCAACATCGATATAGAAGCATCTGCAGATGTGCGCTCGCGTTACGTAATCATATACATACATATACATATATTCTACCCGGCGTTATAAGCTCGGGGTTTCGTTATAGCCCTTCATAGGCAAACATAAGTATAATAGCCCATATGCACCTTTAGCATCATTATTATTATCATCATCATTTCTATCATCATTATTATCGTTACGTCGGCATTATAGGCTTACTCGTTGTGTGAGGTACGTAGTACACATCAAGGATCGCAGGCTCAGTAGCTTTTGAGAATAGAATCATATGGAGCACATCATGAGCTCATAGAAGGATAAATGATTGGCCAAAGAACCATGCCTTATGAAAGAAGGGTTAGCCTTACATACCTTTTCGTTGAACTATTCTACACTTGCACGTATTCCTCTGGTGCTCACGTTTCTACCTTAATTAAGGTCATGTTATCATTAGAATCGATAACTAGCACACATGGCTAAAGCTAGAGAAAATCGGACAGCATCTCCTTTATTCATACAACGTTTGTCCATATCGTGATTCAACTCCCAAACGTCAGCAATACATTCACAATATCATAACAATGGCCATTAGTCGTTCACATTATCCACATTTCTCAATTTACTTTCATTTGCCCATATCTATGGCTATAACACATAATTTCGTCCATTCACATACAATATCTATCTCATGGTCTTTCAACGTCATTTATAACCCATTCATGTCACAACACAACAACAATCATGATTCAATTCAAACTATTTCTCAAAACGTCACTATTCATCAATCATGACCCATTTTGCTATATTTTTCTACGATCCATGTATTTCAACTCTCTAATATCTTAAACAACGTATAAATATCATGAATCTTACCTTAGATGTTGTAGGAACAAGCCTTAGTTGATAATACCCCACTTGAGCAAAAACCCTAGTTTTACTCCATTTGGATTTCTTGACTTGGATGATCTTTAATGGGTTTTTCTTACACTTGATTCACTTGATTAATGTTGTTGATGACTAATAATCCTTGAAAACTTGTATAATAACTGTAGAGAGATGTTTTAGATAGAACGAGTGTGATGTAGAAGTGAAATGAAATAAGTCTTGTTCCCCTTATTTAATGACTTAAATATCTAAATTGAAGTGCACAGTGGTCGTAAACTTGGTTTACGGCCCGTATTCCAGTTTACGGACCGTCCTTCGTGGTCGTGTTTAACCATAACAGAATTAGAAACCCAGGCTGCAACATGGTAATTTACGACCATGGTTTACGGTCCGTATTCCAGGTCGTATTTAATCATTGATCATCTGGCAGAAAGTTGAAGTCTCGAATGCCAAAATACGACAGGCTAGTTTACGGACCGTATACCATTTTACGGTCCGTATTTCACTTTACGACCGACTGGCCATATTGCAAACCTGCAGCTTTTTCACATTTCTTGACTCTTCATTCTAATCATCCACATCCATTTTCCCACCTTGCTCATCTCATACCTTGCCTTATCTTAGCCAATTTTCTCGTCTTGCATCAGATGCCTTTGAAATCTCGCCTAAGGTCGTCGAACGTCATTTCTTACTCATGGAACGTCATACACTCGTACTCATCACTAGGTCATTCACTTGCGTACCAACGGAAGATTGTTCGGGGTGTAACAGTAAACCAATCATAGATAGAATAATAAAATCCTAACCGAGTATCCATCAACACTTATGTGAGTATCTAACACCAATATAATAAGTCTGAGCATATCTAATCCTGGATCAATCAACACAATAGAATCAAACAACACAATCAATCAAAACACAGTCATAACAACATCTCACTCAAGTCATAATGCAATGCAATGCAATAATGGTATGAATGTGATGTCATTCTATGCCATGCAAATGAGGTGTACACATGTACTCTGGCCGGAAATATCGACGTCTCGGCAGCACAACCCAGTGTGACTCGCCCCGGATCTTTGCCAAACAGACTGACGAGACCCTTGGTAATTGCTCACTGGGGAGTCTCACCGGCACTTTCTGGGAACCCGTGGAGCCCATGCACTACAATCGAATCCAGGATAACATTGGAAACGGCCATGCACTACGATGCTCGAATATACCATCGGACATCGGCCTCCTCATAATCACTTGAAAGAGATGTCAAAGATCAGTTTGATAAATTAACGATTCTGGAATTGAACCTGAGACATTGTCCTCCTCATTACCACTCACGTAAAAGAGTTTAGCAAATATTAGTTTCATATAAACAACGATTCCGGAATGAATCTTCGGACATCAGCCTTTTTCACAATCACTCGAGCAAAAGAGTTTATCAAATATCAGTTTCGCTCAATCAACGATACCGGATCATCACCGGATATCGATCATGCATGATAATATGAGAGAATGCGTGCAATGCATATGTCAATCATCAACAAGTAAGCTCAATATCACAAGTACCTCAACGGGGTACGCTAACAATATATCACATCACAATACCAACAGTGGGTAAGCCAACATATTTCAATAACTCAAGTAGCAATAGTGGGTAAGCCAACATATTTCAATAACTCAAGTAGCAACAGTGGGTATGCCAATAATGTATCATAGTACAAATACCAACAACGGGTATGCCAATCCTATCAAAAATCAGGACAACACGCGACATTCGCTATCCATCACCTACATATGGCATCAAGCCAACACAACTAAACAGTCAAACATATATAACGGGGTGGCTAGTCCCAACACACATCAGGGCCCAACCTAAGGTAATTATCCATCCTAACTTCACACCCAAAGGTTCATATGTTGTCTCTGACATCATAATATAAATATGTGATTCACTATACTAAGTCTCACCAAAGGTAAAATCATAACCTACCTGGACTACCGAACTGCAGCACCAACAAGTCACTCTATCGCCTTGCCCTTCCTCTGAAGCTCAGAACCAAAGTAGTCTAAGCATAATTGAATTCTAAATTAGAAATCATGAATAATGATACTAATATTGCTATTATATCAATTAGGTCCAATTTAACCCTAGAAATTGGAGAAACGGGCCCATAAGGGCAAAACGGGAATTTCACGGCTAAAATACCAAATTGGATCCTAGGTAATCATAACTCAAACATTAATTGTCTATTTAGCTCAAGAACTTTCCCAAAATCTGATTTCTAGTAAAACCCACAAATTGGGTATGAACCTAATTCTCCAAATGCCAAATTCAACCTTAAAAGTTGAATATATGGGGTTACTAAGCTTAGATTCATCACATTTTAGTATTAACATCATTAATTTCATCAATTATAACCCTAGGGGGAAGTCTCCCACAACCCTTCTTCAAATTCTACTTCTAAGGGATTGAAAAGGGAAGGGATAGTTCTAAGATGATAATGATTAAAGAGAAGTGAGTGATTAGACAAAGCATTACCTCCAAGAAATTCCTCAATTTTATCCCCAAGAACGGCCTTCCGAAGATCCAATATCGTGATATGACATAATGAGGTTCTAGGTCTTATTTAAGACACATTAAATGAAATAAAACTGCCCGTGACCGCCACGGTGAGGGGAGTGCCGCTATAGCGGCGCCGCTCTGGCGTCGGGGACACCGCTGCAACGGTGAGACCCAATTTACTCATGACCGCCCCAGTGGTCACTACACCGCGACGGCGGTACTGCCAGGGCGACTCTGGTGTCCCTGTTGCGAGCACCAGACACCAGAAATCCCCAAATTCTCTAAGTCTGCCATCGAATTTTCGGGTTATTCCGGAGGCCATCTGCTCATAATCCGACCACCTCTACATAAATGCACTACCAACGCACTCGTGGTCTCAAAATTTCTACCGGAGGTCTTGTTGACCGAGTCAACCACTGGTGCCTACTTCTCATTTCCCATCTAAAGTCCCGAAATGCACCAAAATGCGTTGGGGACTGAACCAATCACACATACAAGTTCTAAACAATTATCTAGACCTCTCGAAATTGATGAAACCCGGAAAAGATCCGTTTTCCCAAAAGTCAACCTTGGGTCAAAAAGAGTTAATAAACACTCGGAAGTGGCGAAAGTGTCAAAAGGACTATACTAACGAAACGGGTCGTTACACTATCCTGCTTTATTATCTGAATTATGTTAGTTATTCTTGGTCTTCCGATGATACCTACCGGTACTGTGGTTTAGTACTGACCTGCACTTGCTGCATTCATTTATGAATATAGAGTTCCAGGTTGGATCAATCCGTCTCTCGTGGCTAATAGTCGCTATCAGTACAACTTCTAGTTTCCAGGGTGAGCACGAGATGTTCGCCGTCGTGAAGACTCCTCTTATCTGTGTCTTACTTTTCCATTCTGAGACATATACAGATTTCATGTATTATTATATTCCAGACTTGTATACTTTCATTTAGAAGCTCTTGTATGGATTAGACCTGACCCTGGGTGTATTTCTTATTTCCGCACTTTCTTCTATACGATTATTGTAAGACTTACATGAATTATTCTCTCCCGGTTAATTGATTTATTTATTTATGCCTTTATTATTATTGGTTTGAGAGTTCACTTACCAAGGTGGGAAAGGTAAGTGCCCGCATGACTTAGCCAAATTGTATCGTGACAAAATTTTGCTTTCTCAATCTACGTTGATTAACTCATGACGAAACTCAACGTATAAAAGTACGGGGTGTAACATCCTTCTTCCCCTTAGGAACATTCATCCTCAAAAGTTAAATCAGTGTCATTATCTTCTTGAACATCAATGTTATTCCATATGTGCATAAACTTATAAATAGCTCTCAGTTTGCCGCATCGATCTTCACATTTTAGACTTTTGATACTTAGGAGGTTTGAATGTTGTGTGTCTCAGTCTTTCTTTATAGAGATTTGCAGTAGCTCTTTCGTTGTTGTTTGTGACATTCTTCTAGTAATTCTTCTCTCCTTCCTTACCATAGCCCTTGCTGTTAACTTGGTCATTTCCTTTCATTTCCTCTATTAACTTGTTTCATTTAGCTTTCTTCTTACGTCACTATGCCGGAATTTCCCTATACTTTATTTCCTTATATAACATTTCCCGCTAAACTTGCACATTCCTTGAGGCTCTTCTCTTACCAGCTCACCATTTGAAATTGATAACCTTTCTTGGATGTTAGTAACGCTTCATGTGAGAGGTATCATTTGCGTACGCAAGTCGTAACCGAGTTATTCCCACCTTAGATGAACCTACTGTCTGATACTTCGTTATTCAATGTCAGCTCCTCGATCCTTGTAGTTCCTCTTGCTTCTAATTCCAGCATCGAACTAGGTCAGCTTCCTGCGGCCTGCAGTCTTTTTGAAATGGTTCACTTTGTCCTCGGTTCTTTATTTATTAAAAATTATGTCGACTTCTCTGTATGACAATCCTTATGCAATATAGTCTAAAATTGTACCTTTCTTACTAACGATTCGACATTGCTGTCTTTACTCTCTTGTCCTGCCTAAACCATTACTTAGTTTTGAATACTTCTCATTCCCTTTTGACTGCGCATAGGTCATAATCATGCCCTCATGACTTACGATCCTTCTGAACTGGTCATTCAATGTTGGTCTCTTTTTCACTCGCACAAATTATATTCTCCCAAAGTTCTCATAGGTCATGCTTGGTCACATGTCCCCCCTCATAAAGCATCATTTATAGATCATAATATTTTTAAAATTGGGTCTGCGATTTGTCGCCTACTAGGCTTTGCCATAATCTTAATGCATTAACTATTTTTTATTGATCTTTGCTTGATGTCCTTTGAGTATTTACTCAATAATGTAAAGGATGAATCGGTAGCTATTTGCTTACCCTTACTGTGCTTTATATTGTAACGTGTCGCTCATTTTTCATGTTGGGTTATTATGGACGCTCTTCACCGTCTATCCTTTCTTATGTAGTCATCATCATTCCAATCATTTACTAAATTATTCATGCGAGTCTCGTATCGTATAGTTAGCAAGAACTTATAGATATACCTTCTTACCATATCAGATTAACATTCAATGTATAAATAACTCTCGGCACAATGTCCATTCTTACACCGATATTAATACCTCATATCCATCCCTTAACTATGTCTCATAACTGGTTCAATCTTGTTGCCATTTAGGGATTTTCACGTCTCGCTTTCGTTCTCCAATCTGTACCTTCTAACATTTGATTCTCATATCTCAATACGTTAACGTTGTTTTATGATATCGAGGGTTAATCGATGAATTATTATCTGCACTCAAACGGTTAGTAAACTATATAGTAGATTCCTCTTGTCATAATATTTCTCGCTATGATTTTAGATCTCGAGGCCTTGAAACATATAAATCATTTCACGCATAAGTCATATTATCCAAAACAGCGCATAATTATCTCATAATTCCTTCCCAGCATAATCCGTAACCATGCCGTCTTAGCTTTTGTCCTCGTAATCGGGTTTCTACTCATTTTTTCCCTTTAATGATCTGCTCTCAAGGCATCGCAACATTAGGAACAACTTACTTGTGTCCTTAACTATGATTTCCATTTGTAACTGCCTCTATAAATACTTAAAATAGTCCTGTTGACACCTAATTTTTGACCTCTGATAATTTTTCTCAATTACTTGGAGTCCCTGGATTACAAACTAGGTAGAATATGCATTTTCCAAGTCAAATCAATTTTACAAAATTACCACGATGTCATTTTACCATTACATTTGGCAAAAGCACCGGCAAAAGAACAACCGCATGTAATTTTTACGTTTTATACTATCGAGAAAATACAAGAGTATTTATTTATTTTTTCTCAAAAATAGTTAATTACGAGTTATTAGTTTTAAGCATTTATCACTTAGTGTTCTACTCCGTCAAAGTCGAGGGATTTAAATAAGCAGTTTATTTTGGGTAAATTAAGTATTAAAATAGGTCTAATTATCTTTTGGGGGATATAGCTTGGTTTCAATTAAAACAATTTGGGACAAACGAAAATACTTTTATTTCACACTTGTGGTATTTAAAAGCTTCTTAAAATGTCGTATCTACACCACATATATAGGCATGTATACACCGATGATATACATTACGCATATATGGGCATATGCAAATTTGGGCCCTATTCTTAGTTTGGCCGAGTCCAACCCAAAAGGGACTGACCTTGCCCATCCCCCTTCATTTAATCCCCTTTCCCTTACTTCAGTCAAAGATAAAGAAAAAAGACAAAAGGGGAACAGCCACAAAAATGGGCAGAACCCGACGACTCCCTGTGAACATACGTTTACCGATCATTTCAACGGTAACTGTACTTTTTCTTTTCAATTTGCAATGGATTTTGCTTGTCTTCCCTTGTACGTTTGGGATTTTTGAATCTTCAATTTTAAACGAGCATATCGTATTTGGGTTCTATAAATAGAAACCCTTCTCTTCATTTTAAGGGGGATTTTCAGAGTTAACATAGCTACAATGGGTTTTACACCCACAATAGGGTTTTTGACAACCCTCAGGAGTTCGAACACTTAGAAGCTCGGCAAAATCCTTGAGTTTCAAGGAAGTTCGAGCTCGTACTTTAATTTTTGGAAGTCATCTCCGTTTGTCAAAAATAGATTCGGGTGAAAGGTAGTTCGTCATCAACCCTCATCGCCCCCGTCATTGCTCTCGAAAAGGTAATTCTTAGTTTATCTCCTTTAATTTCAGTTTTAAGTTCTGCTTAATATATTGCTAGTGTACGATTGATGTTTTTAGCACTTGTTTGCGTTACTGTTTGAATTAGATTTTTTTTTTGAGATAGGATATAAGTTGTTTAGTTTGGGGATGAAGATTACTGCGTTTGCACTGTTTTAGTATAGCTGTTAGCATGACTTAGCTCTAATTCAGATCAAATTCGGTTAATGCCAACATAGTTATGAACAAGAAGCTTTAAGCAAGGTTTCACAAAAATGCCCATTTTAGCTTTGTTGTGAGAATTGGAGTAAACTCATGGATTAGCAGTTCTCTCTTTGGTCTTAAGTGTTGTTTGGTTAAATTAGTTAGATTCACCTAAGATAATATAAGCTGAATAATGATTTATGGTCTGGGAGTTATTAAGGTCTGATTATGACTCCTGATTGAGTACAATTATTTAAATATGTTAAGTTTGATCCCTTGTTCTTGATAAGCCTAATCAGAGATGATAATAGGGCTAGACTTAGACCATAATCTCACCACTATACCAAGATGTTTTGGAATATTTAACAAGGACAAGCTCTTGATAATATTCACAAATGAGATCTTTCATTAAAGCTTACATTTAAGTTCAACTTATTTAGGAGGATAGTCACTCGATATTCATGTGTTTTTTTTTTCTTTGTACGAATCTCTCATGCCACATGTGTGTTTGATATATTGTGTCCAAAACTCCGGTATTTTATGGAAATCTGCATCTGCTTAATTTCTTTTCTAATATAGATACTACTTTGCCATGATAAAGGATGAAATCGTATTAGTTTTTCCTGAACCCTTATAGTGAATCCTCTGGCAATACCGTGTGGAGACTATAGCAGGCTTTAATTAATTTTCTTGTTTCTTTACTATCACCTGCTCTACTTTCAATAATTGAGACCGCTTTGAAGATTTGTTTAATTTGACGGAGTTGAGTTTTAACTGAACATAGCCTCATGACACTCCTAACTAGGTAGGCAGTCTAATTGTCACGACCCGACTCGGGGTCGCGACGAGCACCCGGTGCTAACCCACCCGAGCACCCTCTTAGCTTACTCTTATACTTACATCTAGGTGATCCACATAATCATACATGCATTTCCATTCATTCGTCAACCAGTCCCATATGGACAACCGCACATTTATATCATCATAGGCATTCATGCCACATCAATATACATGGTCCAACGTGGCCGACAAAATGATATACAAAACATAGGCCGACAAGGCCAAACACATCTACCCACACACACACATGTCTACGAGCCTCTAAGAGTATCACATATCACACTAACGGGACAGGACCCCGCTATGCCCATAATTATATACACAAAAAATTAAGTACCCAAAAGATATGGCTCCGAAGGAAATGGAGCTCTCTTGAAATCTCCGAATAAGCAGCTAAGGATCAAATCTATCTCCTTGCGCACCTGCGGGCATGACGCAGCGTCCACAAACAAAAGGACGTCAGTACGAAGAATGTACTGAGTATGTAAAGCATGATCAACATCAATATAGAAGCATAATAGATATCATATGAAGATAGCATAGGAGGGGAGACAGTAATATCATCATCATGTCGCTTGCTTGCATACACCGGCGTTCGTATCCCATAATAATACTCGTACCATACTTGTGCTCATATTCGTATACATGTCCTTATTCATATTCCTATACATAGTCTTTTCACATTCATATTCATATTATATACATAGTCATTTCATATACATAGCATTTACATAGCATACCCGACCTCATGGGATCGGTGTCTTATACATACTTGGCCAACCAAGGCTCAAGGTCATACATACCTGGCCCTACAAAGGCATCAGGGTTATCCGTACCCTCTGCAGAGGTGTGCGCGCGTTACGTAATCGTATACATACTTTATACATAATCATATACATATATATATATCCTACCCGGCGTTATAAGCTCGGGGTATCATTATAGCCCTTCATAGGCACATGTACATACATCATAGTTCGTAAGCATCTTTAATCTCATTTTACTCTCATCATCATTTCTATCCTCATCACTATCGTTACATCTACATTATGGACTTACTCGTCAAGCGAGGAACATAGTAAAATCATAGTACATATCAAGGGTCGTGAGCTTATGAGCTCGGAATGCCAACCATGTGGAGACAACATACTCATATAGAGGAATTTAGGAATTTGGCCAAGAACCATGCCTTATGAAAGAAGGGTTAGCCTTACATACCTTTCCGTCGAACTATTCTATGCTTGCACGTTCCCTTCCAATGCTAGCGTTTATATCTTCATTAATATCATAACAATGGCCATTAGTCATTCACATTATCCACATTATCTAGAATTCCTCAATTTGCCTCTAATTCACCCACATTCATGATTATAACACCCATCTTCGTCCATTCGTCTAAAGTGTTTACTTCATGATCTTAATACCATTTATAACACATTCATATCACAACACAACAACATTCATAACTTAATTCAAACTATTTCTCAAAATGTCACTATTCATCATTCATGACCTAGTTGACCACATTTTCTACATTCCATGTATTTTAATTCTCCAATACCTCAAACATCTTGTAAAAATCATGAATCTTACCTTAGAAGTTGTAGGAACAAGCTTTGGTTGATAATACTCTTCTTTGAGCAAACCCCTAGTTTTTCTCCATTTGGATTTCTTCACTTGGATGATCCTTGATTTACTTGTCTTAATGTTATGGATGACTTATAATCCTTGAAAACTCATAAAATAAATGTAGAGGGAAGTTCTAGAGAGAAGTGGTGTAATGTTGTAAATGAAATAAGACAAGTCTTGATCCTCATATTTAATGAATTGAAAAATCTGTGCTGGGTGAACAGTGGTCGTCCATGGAGGTTTACGGTCCGTATTTCAGTTTACGGACCGTCCCTCGTGGTCGTTTTTAAGCTTAAGCAGAACCAGAAACTTTGGCCTGCATGCATGGTGATTTACGACCATGGTTTACGGGCCGTAAATCACTTTACGGTCCGTCCACCAGGTCGTATTTTAGCCATTTCCTCAGCTGGCAGAAAGTTGAAGTTGGACATGCCAGTTTACGACGTCAAGTTTACGGACCGTATTGCACTTTACGGTCCGTATTTTGCACTATACGACCACTGGGCAGTTTTGCCAACTTTCAATTTTTCTCATTTCTCGACTTTTCATTCTAATCATCCACATCTCTTTACATACATTTCCCATGAAACATTATACACTCGCACTCCTCACACACATCATTAGTTCATTTACTTGCGTACCAACGGGAAATGTTCTGAGGTGTAACACTAATCCATCTAGAAACGAGTTTCCTCCTAGCTTGTTATGTTTGAGTATGCTTCATGTTTCATTATGAAGAGTTGTCAAGGGTTATATGTACAAAAAAGAGTATATAATTGTGAAAATTAGCTAGGCTAAATAGGTCACAGTATATCATAAATTCCTCAATATAAACATGTTGATCCTTCCTTGCTGCTTTAGTACAAGTGGTGTATGATCTTTTCTGCTCCATCTCTAATTTTGTTACTGTGTTATTGTTTTAGCACCCTTATCTGTCTGGCTGTCTGTTGATTTTTCATACTGTCACACCCCAACCTTGGGGGGGGGGGGGGTGCCCGGCACCTGGCACCCGAAGGCCCAAGCTAACCAATCGTGATATCTAAACTTTGTAATATTAATCATAAGCTGACAAGGCCCAATAACATATATATGAATAACTGAGGCCGACAAGGCCAACAAAACACATCAACACTAAATGATAGTTTGCAAGCCTCTAAGAGTACTAAAATGCAACAACTGTTCGGGACAGGGCCCCATCGTACCCAATCCCATCTAAATATATGTATATACATGCACACATCCAATTTGATGACTCTGACCAACAACTCCGGAAAATGGAGTGCGAACATCCATGCTGAACTCTGGTACCCTACTGAGAAAGGTACACCAATCCATCTACCTGTACCTGTGGGGCATGATCACAGCGTCCCCAAACAAAAGGACGTCAGTACGAATAATGTACCGAGTATGTAAGACATTAATAACAATATAATGAAAGCATGGAAAGAACATGAGATAGGAGAAGTAACTTGTACATCTAATTGCCTCTTAAGGCGGATATCGTGGATGCTTAGCTTTAAAAAAACATTTTCATACATATATATTAGAGTTTTTTTATACAAGTCAAAAGATACGGTTTAAAAAACTGCATTTGAATTCTAGTCATGCCAAGAATATGGAAGCATGGAGAGTTCTTTTATACAAGTCATATAGAAAGTAGAGATTAGCTCATACATTCCTGGATATGATCGATACAAGTCAACGGGATACGGTTTAAAAAACTGCATTTGAATTCTAGTCATGCCAAGAAAAAAAAGAGAAAAGACCTACATACCTTAACGATGAAGTTATATAGTTTTGCCGAGTCCTCGAATGCTTTACGAAATATCACCTACATGATACGACCAATTTGGGATCAATTCTAAGTTCATAGCTTATGGAAATACTCATTGAGGCATTTCGTCGAACAACTTGCAGGCGTAAGTTCGTAGGGTCATTTGTAGTTAATTTCTTCATTCAAGACTACCATTTTTCTTCTCCTTTACTCCTACTCTTCCTTATCAATCCATCCATAACTTCATAGCTCCAAATAATACATTTAAACTACAAGAAACAGCCCAAACAATCAAGTTCCTCTATAAAAGTTCATATGGACTTGTTCTAGGGAATTCTCCATCCAATTTCTATGTAAAACACTTGTAGTATCTTAGGAGGATCATTAATATGTTAATTATAACTTAATTTATGAAGAACACTCCAAAACAAAGATTTCTTCAAGTCGATGAATTATTCCGAGAAGCGAAATAGCGAGAAAATCACGATTCTATGATTTCCATGTTGTTCCTTGCATTACAGTTGATTGATTTGCAGTTGGATTGGTCAGGATTCATGGAGGATTTGTTTGGAGAGTATATTAGGGTTTCCTTGGTCTTTGAAGATTAAGAAATGGGGATAAAATCGTGTAAAAAGTAATACATATATATATATAAGGGCAAAAATTAAGACACCGACTATGCCCGCTATTCCGGCAGCCGTTTGCACCCTTGGACGGAAATGCAAATATCTATCTACTTTGATGTCATATCGATGAATGGTAGAATGCGCTGCAACTAGACTCCTAGACCTTCAATTTGATAGGTGGATCACCCCATAACTCAAAGTATATTGAGAGAAAATCTCCGAGACATCTGACCCAAATTTTAGAAAAAATTACAAACTTAACTTGTGACGCACTTTGTCGATTTTCGTATTACAACTCGTTTGACTTTCAAACTTTACGAGAGACAATTATACGGTTCAAATACTTCATATCATTACTTGCTTAGCATGTGAAGAACTTCTAATATCACCAAAAAGTACAAGTTATCATATTCCCAACTTGCCAACTTTTGACGAAACTCATGGTTCTTCGATTCATTCACCCTCCATACCATCCGCCACTTACTAATCTTATTTATAGACTCTTATGACCATTTATATTAATAAGCTCAATCCATTTTAACCTCAAGATAATTTGTTTTGCACTTTCATCGACTAACTTATGATACGACTTCGACGTGTGAAATCTGGGGTGTAACATCCTTCCCCCCTTAAGAAAATTCGTCCTCTAATGTTGAGGGATATTCCAACCTTTGGGATTTCCAAAAAATTTGGCAGAGTCTCCTCTGTAAATAGGACTATCCAAAACCTGTCAAACAACCCAAACAAATGTCCAAAGCCACACAGGGCCACACAACAGCATAACAATATCAATTTGGCCTCTCACGACCATCTATTTATACAAAAATCATAATAGGTTAGCCAAAACTTACCTCAACCGTCCTTTGCTAAAGTCTGCAACATACTGACCATATCTGTCTCAACAATAAAATCTAACAACATATATAAAAATTCAATATATATAACTGTAAAGGAGGTATCTTATCACATGAGTGTCGGTATGAATCTGAGGTCTGAAACAGATTGGGGGGCATCCAGCCTTCACATCTTCTCTTGTCCCCTTATGTGGGTTCCTCCACATTATCCTATCAGCAACACTTTTTTTTTCTTTCAACTTTGTAGCTTGTAAATGATGATTTCAAGGATCAGTGGTAGTGATGGGATGCTTATGATATTTAGATGCATAGAACACCGAATAAACTACTTTAAATTCATTAAGCACATCAAACTTATCAACTACTTAGCCGGTCCCACTACAAGATAAGTCTACCTTTCTCGATGAGTCTCAATAGGCCTTTCATGGGTGGTGATGCCAGTGAAATTCCAAAGTCAGGATGCTAGTTACCCGAATAGAATTCCTGTCAGCTTTGAGAAACTTGTCAAGATCGCTAAGATGTTTAAAGGAGATAGGGCTATTTATTCCTTCACCCTTTTTCATTCCTTATTACTATTTCCTGTACCAAATCATGACTTCACCTTTCTTGTTAAGATTTACATACTCGGATGGTGGCGATTACTACGGATGAACTCAAACCATCTGTGCTACTTGTAGGTCTCGTATGATCACATATATCTTCTTGAAAGGGACTCTAGAATTGTGCACCTTATTCCGGTAAGATAGGGCTGGAATCCTACGAAATTGAGTCATTTTATTTCCGTTTAATTTGGCAAAATCTTTCAACCATGAGCGTAGTTTAAACCGACCAGAACTAGTTCTACTCACGATTTCTCAAGGGAATTAAACTCGCGATGGATGTTGCCTAATCCTGAAATAACACTCCGTATTATAGCTTGCACCCTCCAACCAAAACTGAGTGTAATGGTTTCTTTTTCTAACAACTTATCGGGCTTATTTCTTGGATTCCTTCCACGGTTAAGTAACATATTTCAACTCTAGCCTCAGCATATAACGGGCAATGGTTCAATCCTTGTTGATATTCTTCATATCTTGTTGTCATATCCATTTTAACTTCTAGTTCCTTTCATCTACTAATCCCTTTTGTCCGGTCCGTATCATCTTATTATTAGCAATGTTATTTATCTTTTCCTTCGGGACTTAATTGCACCGATATCCTTAGCTTGTATAATGAATTTGTCGTTACATCGCGTTCAGGTCTCCATTTCCCCAGTGCTCTGTGTCTTAAATACAACTATGTCTCTTCACAATTTGCTTTTATTTGCCTTAGTTATTTGGTATTTGTCTGAAATTTCTGTTTGCTTTCTCAAACATGAACTTGCTTGCAATTATCGTTACTCCCTTTACGTTAGTCTTCTTTTCGATGACTGTCCCCTTTTTCATTCACGTATACTTTCCTTGACGTCTCCTAATTACTGGGTACATTAGACTTCCTTTAATAGGTTCCCCCCTTATTGGGATTAGACTTCCTTTGATAGATTCCCCCCTCATTGGAACATCGTCCTTTCAATATTTTCCAAAGACTTTACTTTATTACAACTTCTGTTCCTATCGTCTTATTCTTTAAAAAAAATTCCTTGCGTGTCAACTTACTTTCTTTCACCACATCCCTCGTATCGAAGAAATTCTCGCTTTACCCTTTCGTGTAGACATAGCATCCATGTCCGTTAACATTTAGACCTCAGTTAATTATCCTTCGTTGTCAACCTCTTACTGCGAGAACTTCCCATATTCATATATATACCGATATATTTTCTCTTGTACCCATTGGTGACTATTATTCGCTTTTCGATAACTTTCACTTCCCTTTTTGCTTTTATCCCTTCTTATCAAAATACTCCTTTACCTTAAGCTTTCTTACAAGATATTGTCTTGGATGAGTCACTCTTTTTCTTATTCCTTTGTTGCTATTCGTCCTCACGTCTATATAGTTTACAAGCTATCAATGTCTTATTCGTTTTTTACAAAATCTCTTATGCTTCAATTTCTTCTCCTGATACCTAGTAAATGTTTTAGAGGCATTTTGTTTTCTAACCTCATCTCATCAGGCTTCCAAGTCAACCGATTAGGATTATGTAGCTCGTCACCTTGTTATTTCGATTCTTACCATTACCATCCTTTTTGTCCAGCTTCTTCTCGTTATATTTTATCATATCTAGCATGTTCCCTTTCTATCTTTCTATTAACTTTAATCCTTTATTTACTCCAGGAATCTTGTTCAAACACCCTATCGTCACCCATTTCCTCTATGTTTATAATCCCTTCATCTCATGGTCTCCTTCGTGTTCCTATTAATCGATGATTTTTGTTACAACATCTCCTTCTCCCAGTCCTGTTTCTTTTCCTCACCACTTTTACTAAAGGCATCATCTACAAAGTTCACACGCGTATTAACATAGTCCTCCAAGTATAACTTAACTTATCGTCATACATGCCCCCAATTTAAAACACCGACCTTTACTCCCAGTCAAGGTCTGCGACGCCACTTGCGGCTCCGCAGGTTCTGCCTGCATCTCGCAGGTGGTGTCTTAGTGGTCGTAGGTTGTGTCGGCTTGCGCTTAAATGCAAAAATTCCATCGAAAGTTGCTTCTGATGTTCCTACGAACCTAAAACATTTCCGAAACAATTTAACTATTCCGACTTATAGATTCCAATTATGGTAATAGCATTATCTTGTATTCATAGAGTCATCAACTTTATTCTGCATTGCTCCTCTTTCACTCACTTTCATCGAGTCATTGGCCATTCTCTCCCATTCTTCCTTCATTTATTGTTACCGTAATGTCCTCCATCCCTGTGTAATTCCTTATAATTCAAATCCACAACAGAGAAGCAATACTATTCTCAACATAGAGAAGTATATCGGCCAGCCAACGAATGGTGAGCTTGCTTTAACATAGTTTTACGGCATTAACCCCTTCTAGCTCTCTTTTTAAAATTAATTTTACACTATCAACCCACGCATGAATACATATACCTCATATTTCCAGCCGCGCAGTATAACAAAACTCGCTCAACATATACACACGATACAACTATCAGTTCAAGTACTCCATTTATCCGTTTCTCCCATCTTAGATTTATGACATCATTAAATCACACACATAAAGAGGAATGGAGATCTTACCTTGGAACATCTTCCACAATACCAAATCACAACCTAACAATATTTCTTATGACTCTATACAACAAAAGTAAGCTCAACCTGTCAAGTTGTCATATAATACACGTTTATAACACAACCTCATCAATCATTCCTTCAACTAACAACTTGTATTAACTTTATACATCTCAAAGTATTACGTAATCTCATCAACAGTCGAATACAAATTTTCAAATCTCATCAAGTCAAGGCAACCCAAATACTATACCAGCAAATTTAACAGTCGGGTTCACAAATTCTGATCGTCACCTCATAATTTATTCCGGGAGACATACCTTAGATACTCATACTAGCTCATCGAAAATCATAGACAAAAGATCATACCTTGACTGCCTTCGTTCAAACTCCTTACCACTTTACTTCACAACAAGGTAACTTTCGAAGCTCTTGGATTCACATTAGAGGATGGAGAGCGACTAATACCTTTTTTAGGCGTCCCTGTTCAGTTTCTCGTAACCGTACTTTTCTTCGATATCGGCATTACTGAAAAGGAAAACAAGGTGAGAAATAAAAGCTGAAATACTTATGACTCCACTCTAACCGCACGATCTAGATTTCAAGAAAGGTAACAACCTAAATGCCTTGTAGCCTCCTGATTATAAATGTGGCACACTATATATCCATAATCAAGACTCTACTAGATACGACATAAAGACATCCCTAGGACAGACCTGCTCTGATTCCAAGTTTGTCACACCCCAACCTTGGGGGCGTTGCCGGCACCCGGGGGTGGCCGGCACCCGAAACCCAAGCGAACCAATCACGATATCTAAACTCTGTAATATTAAACATAAGCTAACAAGGCCCAATAACATCTATATTCATAACTAAGGCCAACAAGGCCAACAAAATACATCAACACTAAATGATAGTCTGTAAGCCTCTAAGAGTACTAAAATGCAACAACTGGCCGGGACAGGGCCCCGCCGTACCCAACCCCATCTAAATATATGTAAATATATGCATGCATCCTATTTTATGACTCTGACCAGCGACTCCGGAGAATGGGGTGCGAACATCCCTGCTGAACTCTGGTACCCTACTGAGAAAGGTACACCAATCCGTCTACTTGTACCTGCGGGGCTTGATCACAGCGTCCCCAAAGAAAAGGACATTAGTACGAATAATGTACCGATTATGTAAGACATTAATAACTATATAATGAAAGTATGGAAAGAACATGAGATAAGAGAAGTAACATGTACATCTGATTGCCTCTTAAGGCGGATATCGTGCATGATTAGCTTTAAAAAAAACACTTTCATACATATATAATATAACTATTAGTGTTGTGGAACGTACAACCCGATCTATAAAAGTTAGTGCTGCGGAATGTGCAGCCCAATCCATATATCATAGCATCCCGCGTTCGGGGCATCCCACGTCCAGGGCATTATCATAACCTGCCCACTGTAGTGGTGTGCACAATAGGTCTCGTACCAAGCCAACTATAGCGCAGCTCGGTAATGAAAATAAATACATATATATAAGTGCAATGCAAGACTGACCTCATAAGAGATATCATAAAAAGAGTCGGAGTTACCTATCGTCGTTACCCTCCGACTATCATTGTTGTTGCTACGTTCTTTATCTTTTCAATTCAAGAAACAACACTTGGAGAATAGGAGATATACTTCAACAATGATTATATAAGTGATAAAGATCGGCTCAACTGAATCAAATACCATTAGCTCAACCTCAACATGAAGAATAACATAGTGAGCAACCTTTTTTCCAATCGAGAGAAATGGTACAAGGCAGGGGAAAGTACTGCTACAGAAGCCATATTTAAATCAAGGAAACAAGCGTCACCATTAGGGAGTGAAATCAACTCAACCTTAATAGGAAAAGTACCACGATGAACATTATACTTCTCTAGGTAAACAAGAAAGACAAGGAATGTGATAAAATATTTCAATGTGAACTAGTCATGAGAACAAGTAAGGTTAATCATTTTTTAACACCCTCGATACATGTTTAACAAAAGACCTTTCGAATGACTTCCAAATGGAATAGGGAAGCATGGAGAGTTCTTTCATACAAGTCATATAGGAAGTATAGATTAGCTCGTTCATTCTTGGATATGATTGACACAAGTCAACGGGATAACGTTTAAAAAAAACGTAAATGAATACTATATCATGCCAAGAAAAGAAGAGAAAATCCCTACATACCTTAACGATGAAGTTATACAGTTTTGCTGAGTCCTCGAATGCTTTATGAATGATCACCTACGTCATACGACCAATTTGGGATCAATTCCAAGTTCATACCTTATGGAAATACTCATTGAGGCATTTCGTCGAACAACTTGCGGGCGTATGTTCGTAGGGTCATTTGTAGTTTAATTTCTTCATTCAAGACTTCCATTTTTATTCTCCTTTACTCCTACTCTTCCTTATCAATCCATCCATAAGTTCATCGCTCTAAATAATTGTCACGTCCCAACCCCGTGGGCCGCGACTGGTACCCTAACTGGGTACCCGTACGTACCTACCCAACCAGATTTCGAATCATACGAATTTTTTTTTTGAAACAGAAGTAGGCCGATACAAATACGGCACGCGCGCAAACATACACATATATATATACATATACCTGAACATACAGACATTTATAGATAAGCCGATAAGGCTAACATACAGACGAAACCCGAAACCCACACATCTATCTACAGGCCTCTACAGACATACAGAATCATATGACGGGACAGGGCCCCGCCGTACCCAGAATATCCATACATACAGAGTGTACAGAAGACAGAAGATATATACTAAAAATATATGCTCCGAGTCAAAGGAGCTCTTCAAATAGCAGAGTCAGAAGCCTACGCGGGCGGCGTATCACCTGGTGCGTCTGTACCTGCGGGCATGTAGCGCAGCCCCCGAAGAACGGGGGTCAGTACGAAAAATGTACCGAGTATGTAAAGCAGATACATAACAGATATAAACATAGTCCGAACCGGAGTCACAGAAATATATCGTACAGAATTATAAATCAGACTGACGGACAGAGTCATGATTCAGACAGACATACAGAATCGTATTCTATACAGATAAACAGAGTCGTGGTTCGGACAGACCGACGGAATCATAATACGGACAGACGAGCAGAATCAGAACCCATACGGACATACAGAATCAGAATCCATACGGACATACAGACTCAGCCGTAACACAGACGGACAAACAGAAGTATATCGGACAGAGTTATGCATGCAGAGTAGCACAGAGTCATACAGAGTCATACAGAGACGTGTGCTTTATAAATACAGATGGCACACGCATATATTCATACAGATCCCGGCCCTATCTGGGGGCGCGGTAACAGAACCCGACCCTCTTAGTACGGGACGCGGTGGACAGACAGAATCAGATCAGATCATATGCCATCCTGGCCGCCATCCCCATACACAGATCATAATATCATACAGACGTACAGATCCCGGCCCGTACGCCGAGGGACGCGGTGAACAATGCAGAGAAATATGCACGATAACAGAACCTGGCCCGGGACGCAGTGAAAGAATGCATTGAGACAGACACGAACCGATAAATGAGAAACAACTTACATACAGACTCAACATACAGACTCAATCAAACTGCAGGGTGCCAAACGGCGAGCCAAAATCAGAATATCCAGATAGTATGCATAGTACGCGCCTATATCCTAGTTGTGAAGGCACGACAGATTATTATCAGAATCAGATATTCGAATGCTCAAAAATCATTTTATATAAATTGCACAAAATAATCATATCATACACAAAATAATAGTCCGGAGGTTTTTAGAGAAAATCGGACCAAAACGGAAATGTTTAAGGTTTTACCGGAGATATCGGGCCTTGTGGGCCCGCCTCGGACCAACTCGAGGCTACATACGTAGATTATTGCTAATAGACCTTATGAGGTCATCCATAATCGTTTGGAAGTGTTCCGACTCCGTTTAGGGAAGTTTTGTACAAAATTTCACTTTAAAGGCAATTTGTAATAAAATAGCTTCAATTGAATTGAAGGAATTCGAGCGGTTTTCCGTCTCGAATTCCGGGGAACGGAGTCGTACTTAAGGCTCGCGGCCGAGCCTACCACATCCAGAGCATGCCTAGGAACATAGGGAAGTGCTTCACATACCTCGATGGCGCCTTATGCTCGCTTGGCGTCACTCCCAATTTCGTCCAAAATCTGGAAATGGTCAAGTTTACCATTTGGTTAGTTTCATTCTTTCAATATTCCAACTTTTCACATACTTGCCTACCGAAATTTCGGCAGCATTTCCTCTGTATATACAACATCCCCGAGACTTAGCTCGGCTCAATTTGTCAACACAAAAACCCAGAAATTACATCCAAACAACAACAAACATCAAGACATACACTAAGGCATCATTAGCCATCTTTCACATAATATTCATAGGATACACAAACATTCAAACTTTCCATTAAGTCACTACTTTTCCAATCTTTTCCTAACTTTCAACCTACAAGTTCATAAACACATTTCCATACTCCAAGTTCATCAACAATAACCACGATTCGTCTCTTGATACATTCATTTCCATTTTTACATAAATCATGAAAAAGTTGCATACTTTCCTACAACAACTTGATAACCATTTTTCCAAAACAATAAAGATTGTTATCTTTCCATTCACTTCACCATAACTCAATTAGCATACAACCAAAATCAAATTCATATTTCATATCAAACCTAGCACCACACGGCCACCTCCCACACTTCCAATTTTTCACTAATTCATTCCACTTTCCTTTCTAATATAATTCCCATCATATTACAACTAGATTACAACAAGAATTCAAGCCATTAAAATCATGCAATTACATGTACATATTCGGCCAACACACCCCTAGTTCCAACACACAAAATTTCCATGTTTTTCATTCATTCACACATACTACAACATACATATACCATTTATAACACAACAAAATCATGAAATTCTCACCTTTCTTCAAGCCCTTCACTTGGAGATAAAAATTGTTTTCTTGCCCCAATATTTATACCAACTTGAAGAGGGCCTTGCACTTAGTCATAATCTCACAAGGGATGAATTTTTGAACCAAAGAATTGGCTCCAAAATTTTTTTCTTTCTTTTTCTTTTCTCTTCTTTCTCACCCGAAATGGGTTCTTTCTTTTCCTCTCAATTTTTTATGATCTTGAAACTTCTTGAATATTCTTAAGACTTATCCTTGATATATAATTTCCCATGGGATTTAATTAATCCATGGGCATTGACATAGGGTGGCCGGTTGGGCCCTTTAAAGTTGGGCCTCATTTCATTAATTCTTGTTAAGCCCAATTTGGCTATGTTTTGCAATTCATAAGGCAAGTTTCCAAAATTCCAATTTTTCCCTTGGCCACCTTTCGTAATTCCACACCATTATATTCATAACTTACACATTCATACCAAGTAGTGTCCAATTGTGGCCTCATTCATTACAAGTCAATTTACCTTGAATTTTTCGAACAAGCGAAAATGTCGGATGTAACATCCTCCCCCCCTTTAGAAACATTCGTCCTCGAATGTTAAATTGACCTTATGGAGCGTCATACTACTTCGGGAGGGTTCTCTTTACAATCGTCCTTTACCGACTTTCCGACATGGTTTCTCTGCCAACATTATGGGGTAATTTTTCACATCACTGATTTAAATGCCTTCATAATTTATTTTCTCATACCCCACATAATCATCGAACCATAAGCTATATTCTTGTAACAGACGAACGCTTTCCAGCCGTCATAGTCCATATCATTTCTTGTTACACTCCTGAGATCCCTACCACGTTCTCGTAATCCCACTTCATACCAGACACTTCATACCAACAGATTCAGGACTAGAACCGGACGCGTAGAAGCATATCGGACAGACTCGTAGTCAAAGTCGGGGGCACGGAAGTATGTCAGACAGACCTGAGATCGGAGTCAGACGTACAGAAAGGTATCATACAGAATCATGATCAAAGCTAGACAGACAGAAATGTATCAGATAGAGTCATAGTTAAGATCAGACATACGGAGATGTATCAGACAGGCGGTTGAAATCAGACATACAGAGGCATATCAGACGGAGTCATATCAGGAGTCAGACATACAGAGGTGTGTCAGACGGATTCGTAATCGGAGTTAATCGTACAGAGATATGTCAGACAGAAACGTATTCGGAGTCAGTCATAGAGAGGTATGTCAACTAGGAACATATTCAGAATCAGACATACAGAGATTTATAAAGTTGGAAACATAATCGGGTTCAGAAGTACAGGGACAATAATAGGCAGAGCCTTAGCAGAATCGAAGTGCAGAAGTATAACGAATAGAATTTGAAGCCGAATCAGATCACTCTTAGTAAGGCTCCGGTGATATATGGAAAGTTCCCTTATTGGTAACCTGGTTAGCCGAGTTATCATACGAATCGTCTCGTGTCGCTTATCGATTCTTTCAAAGATTCCGCTTACTCGTACTTCTTATTCTTCATCTTTCCTACCATCCATACTCATTTCCCTTTTCAGACATAGTCATACCAGACTGAGTTATAATGGGATAGGGGTTTTTTTTTTCTCTAGTCCTTGACAGCATTTGTGCCCTCACCCTCACTTCGCTTCGTATATTCGGTTTAGCAGAACCTTTCGTCTATCACAACATTAGTTGCCGGGACTCGGCTCTTAACCCACATGGGCACCAAACGAAAATCATGCATACACACATACACACACATACACATACACACATACAGATATACTTACCAATATCCTATTGGCGAGCGTTTCTGACTGTTATTCAAATTCGCTCAATTTTTCTGAGCGGTATCGCAGCTTTCCTTTTTGCCCATTTAATCCGCGTCGGTCTGTGTGGTGTCTGTAAAGGCACTAATTACTCCATACCTTCTCTTTTCCTTTAAATTACCCCAAATTTTCATTTATATCAATCATACCTACACTTGTACAAAACTTTGCATTACTTCCCAGGGGGTCACCCATCCCAGAATTGCTCTGGCTTGAGCACACTTAACTACCAAACTTTCATGCATTTCGACGCGTTAGGGCTGATATAATTTCGTCGACCGCCCCGCACGACCTTTGTCACGTAATTTTTGAGCAAATCGGGGTCTTCGCAAATTTTTCGGAATTTTTTTTTTCTAGCGGGTCCCCCCCCCCCCCCCCCGGCTAAGTCATACAATTACCATATCGCTTCTCTGAACCTCGGTACCTACCAAGTTAACATTTACCTTACTATTTCTAATACCCAGAAGTATAGGATCACGTAATGCAACAAAATACAGACTTATCCATACATATATCTCTCAAAAGAATCGTTGACGTACCTGGGCGTACACTCGAAGACGCTCCTGGGTCCTGCCGGCCGGTCAAAGCAAACACACGGTTCGGAGGACCGCTGTAACCAGATGCTGCACCACGTCCTCTGCCACGACCCGCTGGCGCTGGTGCTGGTGCTGGTGCTCCCCGCCCCATGGGGCGTACGACCGTCGAAGGAGAAGATGAACCTGCAACGGACCCAGCAGGCCGGGCTGAACCTGAACCGCCCTTAAGCGGGCACTCTCTGAGCCGATAGTCTGGGCTCCCACAAAAATAACAAGCACCCGTAGCGCGATAACACTCCCCCGGGTGGGATCTCCCACAGTAAGAACATGGGGGTATGGGTGGCCTCGACTGACCGGGACCTCTGGAGCTCTGTCCTGTGAACTGTGGGGGTGTACTGTAGGCTGGCTGGGATGAATACCTGTTCCCCTGTCGCTGGAAAGGCTCACTCTGAAATCCCCCTGAATATCCAGCCGATCTGGCTCTCTTAGGCCGGCCCCTGTCGTAACCCCTATCAGGCCGACGCTCCCTACGTCGGTCCTCCATGCCCTGGGCGTATGCCTGTACCCGGGCTATATGCATCCCTGGCTGAGAAGCCGTGGCCAAACAACCGTCAATCAGATAAGAGTCTAGTCCCATCACATACCTGTGCACCCTGTCGTCCATCTCGGCTACAATGGCGGGCGCATACCTGGCCAGTGAGTCAAACTCTAGGCTGTACTCGCGAACACTTCTACCATTCTGTCTCAGGTTCAAGAACCGATCAACCCTAGCTCTCCGTAGCTCTGGTGGTAGAAAATGGTCAAGAAAGGCCTTAGTAAACTCGGCCCATACCGCTGGGGGAGCATCGTCACCCCTGGAGAGCTGCCAAGACTCATACCAATTTGCTGCCACCTCATATAATCGATACGAAGCCAACTCCACAGACTCAGTCGGCGAAGCCTTAATCAGTCGTAGTGTACTCTCCATCTTTCTAATGAACTCCTGGGGATCCTCCTCAGGTTTTGCCCCAGAGAATTCTGGAGGATTACATGTCAGAAACTCACGAGCCCTGGAGCTCTCGTACCTATCCGCACAACCACCCCCAAATCCATGCCTGCGAACCTGCTCCGCCATCAATGTGGTCAATAATTGAACCGCATCTCGCATGGCCCTACCCTCCGCCCCTGCCTGTGGAGCTGGAGGCTCGGGCACTGGAACCTCAGGGGCTTGCGGTGGAGCCTTCTCCCGATTAGCAGCTCCTGCTGCTCTGATATCCTCCGGCAAGGGGGGTGTAACAGATCCAGACGACGGGGGCACATCCTCAAGTGCAGGGTGCACACTGGCCCTGGTAACCCTCGGGGCCTGGCTGGTCTCTCCTGCCTCAATCCTGGCCTTGCCCTTCTGGGCAGCTGTTGCCTTCTTCGGAGGCATCACTGAAACATAGCAGATCGTTAGGAGAGGTTCATCCTACTAATACAGTTCTATCGCACGATCTAAAGATCCAAAGAAGGGTAACATCCTAAATGCCCTGTAGCTTCCCGTTTATAGATGTGGTGCACAACACATCGATAAACAAGACTCTACTAGACACGGCCTGTAGACATTCCGAGGACTAACCGCTCTGATACCACTTTGTCACGTCCCAACCCCGTGGGCCGCGACTGGTACCCTAACTGGGTACCCGTACGTACCTACCCAACCAGATTTCGAATCATACGGATTTTTTTTTGAAACAGAAGTAGGCCGATACAAATACGGCACGCGCGCAAACATACATATATATATATACATATACCTGAACATACAGACATTTACAGATAAGCCGATAAGGCTAACATACAGACGAAACCCGAAACCCACACATCTATCTACAGGCCTCTACAGACATACAGAATCATATGACGGGACAGGGCCCCGCCGTACCCAGAATATCCATACATACAGAGTGTACAGAAGACAGAAGATATATACCAAAAATATATGCTCCGAGTCAAAGGAGCTCTTCAAATAGCAGAGTCGGAAGCCTACGCGGGCGGCGTATCACCTGGTGCGTCTGTACCTGCGGGCATGTAGCGCAGCCCCCGAAGAACGGGGGTCAGTACGAAAAATGTACCGAGTATGTAAAGCAGATACATAACAGATATAAACATAGTCCGAACCGGAGTCACAGAAATATATCGTACAGAATTATAAATCAGACTGACGGACAGAGTCATGATTCAGACAGACATACAGAATCGTATTCTATACAGATAAACAGAGTCGTGGTTCGGACAGACCGACGGAATCATAATACGGACAGACGAGCAGAATCAGAACCCATACGGACATACAGAATCAGAATCCATACGGACATACAGACTCAGCCGTAACACAGACGGACAAACAGAAGTATATCGGACAGAGTTATGCATGCAGAGTAGCACAGAGTCATACAGAGGCGTGTGCTTTATAAATACAGATGGCACACGCATATATTCATACAGATCCCGGCCCTATCTGGGGGCGCGGTAACAGAACCCGGCCCTCTTAGTACGGGACGCGGTGGACAGACAGAATCAGATCAGATCATATGCCATCCTGGCCGCCATACACAGATCATAATATCATACAGACGTACAGATCCCGGCCCGTACGCCGAGGGACGCGGTGAACAATGCAGAGAAATATGCACGATAACAGAACCTGGCCCGGGACGCAGTGAAAGAATGCATTGAGACAGACACGAACCGATAAATGAGAAACAACTTACATACAGACTCAACATACAGACTCAATCAAACTGCAGGGTGCCAAACGGCGAGCCAAAATCAGAATATCCAGATAGTATGCATAGTACGCGCCTATATCCTAGTTGTGAAGGCACGACAGATTATTATCAGAATCAGATATTCGAATGCTCAAAAATCATTTTATATAAATTGCACAAAATAATCATATCATACACAAAATAATAGTCCGGAGGTTTTTAGAGAAAATCGGACCAAAACGGAAATGTTTAAGGTTTTACCGGAGATATCGGGCCTTGTGGGCCCGCCTCGGACCAACTCGAGGCTACATACGTAGATTATTGCTAATAGACCTTATGAGGTCATCCATAATCGTTTGGAAGTGTTCCGACTCTGTTTAGGGAAGTTTTGTACAAAATTTCACTTTAAAGGCAATTTGTAATAAAATAGCTTCAATTGAATTGAAGGAATTCGAGCGGTTTTCCGTCTCGAATTCCGGGGAACGGAGTCGTACTTAAGGCTCGCGGCCGAGCCTACCACATCCAGAGCATGCCTAGGAACATAGGGAAGTGCTTCACATACCTCGATGGCGCCTTATGCTCGCTTGGCGTCACTCCAAATTTCGTCCAAAATCTGGAAATGGTCAAGTTTACCATTTGGTTAGTTTCATTCTTTCAATATTCCAACTTTTCACATACTTGCCTACCGAAATTTCGGCAGCATTTCCTCTGTATATACAACATCCCCGAGACTTAGCTCGGCTCAATTTGTCAACACAACAACCCAGAAATGACATCCAAACAACAACAAACATCAAGACATACACTAAGGCATCATTAGCCATCTTTCACATAATATTCATAGGATACACAAACATTCAAACTTTCCATTAAGTCACTACTTTTCCAATCTTTTCCTAACTTTCAACCTACAAGTTCATAAACACATTTCCATACTCCAAGTTCATCAACAATAACCACGATTCGTCTCTTGATACATTCATTTCCATTTTTACATAAATCATGAAAAAGTTGCATACTTTCCTACAACAACTTGATAACCATTTTTCCAAAACAATAAAGATTGTTATCTTTCCATTCACATCACCATAACTCAATTAGCATACAACCAAAATCAAATTCATATTTCATATCAAACCTAGCACCACACGGCCACCTCCCACACTTCCAATTTTTCACTAATTCATTCCACTTTCCTTTCTAATATAATTCCCATCATATTACAACTAGATTACAACAAGAATTCAAGCCATTAAAATCATGCAATTACATGTACATATTCGACCAACACACCCCTAGTTCCAACACACAAAATTTCCATGTTTTTCATTCATTCACACATACTACAACATACATATACCATTTATAACACAACAAAATCATGAAATTCTCACCTTTCTTCAAGCCCTTCACTTGGAGATAAAAATTGTTTTCTTGCCCCAATATTTATACCAACTTGAAGAGGGCCCTGCACTTAGTCATAATCTCACAAGGGATGAATTTTTGAACCAAAGAATTGGCTCCAAAATTTTTTTCTTTCTTTTTCTTTTCTCTTCTTTCTCACCCGAAATGGGTTCTTTCTTTTCCTCTCAATTTTTTATGATCTTGAAACTTCTTGAATATTCTTAAGACTTATCCTTGATATATAATTTCCCATGGGATTTAATTAATCCATGGGCCTTGACATAGGGTGGCCGGTTGGGCCCTTTAAAGTTGGGCCTCATTTCATTAATTCTTGTTAAGCCCAATTTGGCTATGTTTTGCAATTCATAAGGCAAGTTTCCAAAATTCCAATTTTTCCCTTGGCCACCTTTCGTAATTCCACACCATTATATTCATAACTTACACATTCATACCAAGTAGTGTCCAACTGTGGCCTCATTCATTACAAGTCAATTTACCTTGAATTTTTCGAACAAGCGAAAATGTCGGATGTAACAATAATACTTTTAAACCACAAGAAACAGCCCAAACAATCAAGTGCCTCCACAAAAGTTCATATGGACTTGATCTAGGGAATTCTCCATCCAATTTCTATGTAAAACACTTGTAGTATCTTAGGAGGATCATTAATAGGAGGAAGAATACCTTAATTTATGAAGAACACTCCAAAACAAAGATTTCTTCAATTCGATGAATTCTTCCGAGAAGCGAAATAGCGAGAAAATCATGATTCTATGATTGCCATGTTTTTCCTTGCGTTAGAGTTGATTGATTTGCACTTGGATTGGTCAGGATTCATGGAGGATGTATTTGGATAGTATAGTAGGGTTTCCTTGTTCTTTTAAGATGAAGAAATGGGGATAAAATCGAGGAACAAGTTATATATATATATATATATATATATATATATATATATATATATATATATATATATATATATATAAGGGCAAAAATTAAGCCACCGACTATGCTCACTGTTCCCGCAGCCGTTTGCACCCTTGGATGGAAAAGCAAATATCTCTCTCCTCCGACTACATATTGAAAAATGGTAAAATGCGCTGGAAACTAGACTTGTAGAACTTCGATTTGATAGGTGGATCACCCTATAACTCCAAGTAGATTGAGAGAAAATCTCCGAGACATCGGACCCAATTTCAGCAAAATTTACAACCTTAACTTGCGACGCCCTTTGTTGACTTTCGTATTACAACTTGTTTGACTTTCAAAATTAATTAGAGACCATTATACGATTCAACTACTTCATATCATTACTTTCTTAGCATGTGAAGCACTCCTAATATCACCCAAAAGTACAAGCTATCGTATTCCCAACTTGCCGACTTTTGACGAAACTCATGCTTCTTCGATTCATTCACCCTCCAAACCTTCTGCCACTTACTAATCTTATTTATAGACTCTTATAACCATTTATATTAATAAGCACAATCCCTTTTAACCTCAAGATAATTTCTTTTAAATTTGTGTCGACTAACTTATGATGCGACTTTGATGTCCGAAAATCCAGGGTGTAACACATACTCAGCTATGTCCTTCTTGTGGATCTTCTTGTTCTCTTTCCTCATTAATTTGTTAAAAGAAAATAATTTATAGTTTAGCATGCCATCCTATCAAAACTAATGTAATAAAGGACGCGTTGCCTTGAGATATTTGTCAATGCTATGTATGCAAAGCTAAGAATTGAAACTGTCTCCAGAAACCTTCAAGACATTCAATGTATTTCCACCTGCTCCATCTCTTTATGTTTAAACATGTTTTTCCCTGAATTCAATATTGGTTTTGAATTCACCAAACTACATATGCATGTTTAGTAGTAGCTAAGCAATAATATATCATTATAATGAATTCAGTTGGGTCCCTTTCATTCATAGTATGATCTGGCAGATTGGTTAAGCATTGAAAGTGCTTAGTCCTGCTTTACTCATTGGTGTTAATTGGATGGCACTTGTTTTTTTTCTGGTATTAAAATCTGAAGCTTGAGTGGTAGTCTAAGAGAGATGTAACTGAGGAGTATGCTAAGAAGATTAGAAAATGTCTTTTCCAATTAACAAATATAGGATATGCATTTACTTGATTCTCATTTTCATAGGTAAGTTTAAAACATAGAAGTAACTTATTTTGTTGTTTGTAATTAAGTTCCCTAAGCCAATAACAGTCTTAAAGGCATTAAAATGTTTCTCTGCTCTGCTGTGTCAGATCAAAACATGTATTTGTTTGATTAGTGAAATATTCAGCCACCTATTGGATCTAAAACTTCTTGGGAGAATGAGATCAAAAGTACTTTTTTTCTATGTAACCAAGTACTAACTCTTGAACACCTTGAGGATAGTCAAAACATGAGTTTTCCCTTTTAAAGCAGTTCATTTCATTGTTTGGGCCTTGACTTATGATTTATCCTTTAAACTGGTCAGTTTGATTGTATTCCCTATTCTAGTTAAGTTCTTGAAGTAAATTAGTTTACAAATCATTAGTTGTCTACATTGGTTTTCCTTAATCCCTCTCAGAAACTGTTTGGGATGGCTGGAGAACCTTATCATGTTAGTTTTGCTAGATATTTGAGTTACCAACAAGCTTGTTCAGAATGTGTGTTTGCCAAAATTTATGTGTACATGCTATGCTTTGCATTGCCTACATTGTGTCATGATAAGTACGATTACAGTTTTCTCTTTGATTCATTAATAAAGGAAAACATAAAGGAAAGTTAATGTGATTTCAATCTTCCTTAAAGGAAAACCAGGAATGATTTTGATTTGAACCTTTTATGATCATGTCTCTTTAGTTTTTTTTTAAAACTCATGTAAATCTTTATTTATCTAATTCCAATTGTCTCTACTCTAAGGCAGGACCCTTGCAGTGAGTTCCACTCATTTTCATCCTATACTTGACTACTTCTGTGTTGTTAAAGAGAAATAGGACAGTTTATAGGTGGATTAAGTAAAAAATGAATAGATCACTGTTGATGTAGACTTTTGTTCAATAGCAGAAGTGCAACATGGTTATTTCCAAGATCATTTTGTTAGCTTAAGAACTATAATTTGATTAAGCTGAGTCCAGATGATTAGGGGGCTGTGTTAGGCTTCAATAAGTGCCAAATTGATTTTCAACATTTATGAATGACTCGTGTTCTAACTATTTCTGGCTTATCTGACTGGATGTGTGTTTGAAGTATTAAATGTGATCTTATGTAATTTATTAACACCTGGAGTCATGATTTGATTAAATGGATGTCCTACAGTCCTAATACGAATATGTGTGATTCAATTTGTGAAATAAAACTCTGTACTTAACCATGTCCTACTGTTTGAGAAGCTCTTGTTTTGAAGAAATGCTTGCAAACTATTAAGTTGTTTGTTTCAAATAGCTTATGTTTGTTTTAGTTAGTTAAGAGGTTTTACCTGAGTAGTTTCCTAGAGTTGAATGTTCTTTTCTTTCCAAACAAGCTGCAGTTAAGCATGAGGTCCTATTCCAGTGATTGGAATCAGTCTCCTTTCAAATCCCTAAACTAAAAATTGATTGGATAAGGATGCAGTAAAATAATGGGGTTTCCTTTCTTGGTTAGGTGTGTTTCCTAGAATAAGATAATACAATCCTCAAGCCATTTGTTCCTGTCCCTGTCACACTGTCTAGTTGGTTTCACTCATCACTCAATAATAGAACAAGATTAAAGTAATGAGATGATCTGAACTGATTTTACTTTGTCTTTCAAACCAAATATGTTCTGTCATGATATGATCTTGGTTTGTTACTCCATCACTATTATTTGGTTTTACCAGCTGAAAGCTATGGTAAGCTTTGGGTTTTGTTTAGCTTCCTCCTATAGCCTGCCATGCCTAAGGTTCTCGAAACCTTTTGACTTTGTGCGGCATCAGAAATACGAATAGTGGTAACCCCCCCCCCCCCCCTTGTTGTCTTATCTTTGAAGTTTGCTGCTTAAGATTGATGTTTGATGGCCGATCTCTAACTTTATTTTGGTGCACATTGTGTTTAGAGGAAATCCTTACTTTCTGGAAATCACATCATAAGTTGACTATTAAGTTTCTTGTAACAATAAACTCCCAGATTTCTAGCTTTTAAAGAGTCTATCCTTGCCCTCTCTTAGTTTACAACTTTTGGAGATTTTTGGTCTGTATTATGAATTATTTTGATGGTTTTGAACTTGATTCTTTTGTCACCTTAACCATTTCCAGTTTTAAATCAACTCATGACAATTAATGAAATATCTCATTTGATTCTATTTTGTTGCAACTGTTCTGTGCACAAAACTCATCCTTAACCCCCTTCTTTTTTTGCTTTGGGAACTCTCAAATTGCAAATGCTCCCTCAGATTGCTGCTGAAGTGATGGGGAATATTGCTGCACTTCTAAGGGCTTACAGTTTATTTTATCGTGATGACCATTTTTAGCTGATGCTTGACAAGCAATTGGTGAACCTAGTTGTGTTCTTTGCTGTTATGACCATCCGTTACAGTTACTATTTCTTTGTGGTAAACATATGCATCTCTGAAGAATGGCCTTTACTGCTATCTGGGCTGCTTCCTCTAAAAGAACAAATTGTTGGAGATTTGTACTTTTTCTTCCATTGGATTTGTGGGCTGTTACTCCGAAAAAATAACTACTGCTATGTTTGAGATGTTGATAAATATTGTTGGTACTTGCTATTTCTATACTTGAGGGGGAGGGGCTCTACTGCAATCTAAGGCAGCCAACTGCTGCATTTTTTTTGGCCAAGATGCTGCTGCATTTTGAGGCCGAAATATATTATACTTTGGTGTTACATGATAACCTTTGGCAGATGCTCCATTTGACCTGCATCTGGTGAACTAACTGCTGCATTTTTTGAACTAAGCAGTTGTTGTTTCCTGGTCGAGTATACCACATCTGTTGTCTACTGTTGCTACTAGTTGTTATTGTTCCGTCAACGCTAGAAAGGAGGCTATACTGCTGTATTTATCTACTGCTACATTTTGAACAAACGATGCACTTAGTTTTTGAATCAATAGTTGTTGTTGCTATATTTATGGCACTTAGGCAGACAGAGGCTACACTTGGTGCTGCTATACTTTGGCTTTGCATTTGTAAAACTGCTTGATAGAACTGCGGTGTCTTTGATTCAAAAAATGAGCAATGTGGTACTTGAAGTGTTCACTTGATACCACCTGTGTGCTGCTAAATTTTGGTTCACTTCTTAGGGCAGTTTGTTACTGCTATCTTGCTGCTGATACAAAGGCAAACTAAGGACATTAGACCTGATCCAATCTGCTATTATGTTTTGAGACCTGTACTGCTGCATTGTGAAACAAAATGGCTGCTTCATTGTGGCCATTTAGCATTTTGGCCAAACAGTTTTACTGATAGGACATGTGCTACTACTGCTTTTCAAGAAGTTACTGCATTTGGAAAAATAGAAACTGCATCTTGATATGTTTGGTACTTTTTTTTTTCTTTCCTCAAAAAATGAGCAGATGCTACAAGGGAAATATTTCTATATTCCTGATTGTTGTTCTTCTTCTTTTAAAGATTAGATCACTACACTTTGATTGAAATTCATTGATTTGAACATGTAATACTACACTAGGGCCAGTGAAAAAATAAAAAGATTTTTGAGGCCATGCCTAGTCCGAAAAGGTTATCCCTCGGTTTAGGCAATGATGATCTCACAGTGTTATATAGGAACCAACATGCGCTTGGCAAAGCAACTAGAATCACCACTAGTTTGTAGACGTGACATGATTCGGGTTCCTTTGCCATATTCAGAACTGTGAGTATGATCCTCCGTAATCAAAGCTCGCAGAGTTTGATACGAGTTCGAGGGATATTATAATTTATATTCGTAAACGTTACCCTATGGGTTGGCATATCATTTGACTAACTATTTTCATTTCATTCTTGTTATACCCCGTGTTTTTATACGTCGAGTTATTCGCAAAAGGATCGACGCGAGTTAAAGACGGGACCCTTCTCAGACACGGAATAGAAACCCTTAAATTTTAATTTCTAAATTAGAATTAACTGTTTATAAATTTTATTTAGTGTAAAAATATTATCATTGGAGATTAGGAATTAATTAATTGTGATTAGATTATTAAGTGGGAATGAGTGATTAATTAAATTAATTAAAATTAATTATACAAGTGGGCCCCACCCGAATTAAAAACATAATATAATTAATAACAAAATAAAATAAATTAAGATCATCACCTCATGCCACATAAGGGGCACGTGTGGGGCTTAGGAGTCTCACATATATATATCACTAAATTATGCATTAAACATCATTCATCATAAGTTGATCAAGAACAAGCAAAAGAAAAAAAAAACAAAGGAGCAAGCTCTCGGCCATGGAGATTTTGGCCGAGAATTGAGAGGGTGAGGAGGATAAATTGAAATTGCAAATTGTTATACACATTCAAGGGTTGCAACGTGAATTGATTCTCGGAGCCAAGTTGATTAAGGTAATATTTGATCTCTTTTTATACACATTTTGGAAAAAATTTGAACTTGTATAAATTGGTAGATATGTGATGAATATAAGAAGTTGTAGATGTTGGTGTTGAAATTTAAATTGAGTCGTGTAGGGGGTTGCTCTAATTAGGCGTGGTAAATTAATTTTAAGTTGCATTATAGTTGTTGTTGTCATGGATTAAATGGTGAAGGAATGGAAAGAATTGGAAAGTTAAGGTTGAAGTTGTGTTGATATGAACATGCTATTATTCTTGTGGAATTGAAAGAATTGAAGATATGATTATGTCCCTATGTTGTTGTTGGTATTTCTGTGTCAGTAGGAGGGAAATTTGAAATTCGGGATAGGCGAATATATAGGGGAAGTGCTGCCGGATTTTCGCTAAGTCTTTAGCTAATAGAAAACCCTAAACGAGAATATATAAGCTGAAATATAGATCCTATAAGAAATGGGCTATAGATTTGTGAACTAGAAAGTATAGTTACTAACGATAACGTTACTCTTATATTAAATAGGCTAAGAGTGACGAGACGAACGAGTTACGAATAGCCGCTAACAGGTATGTAAAGTTGTCCCTTCTTTCTTTCGGCATGTCTTAGATCTAAGTGATGAATGATATGAACTTTGGGGTAACTCTATTCATTAGTTCCGAATGTGATTTATAATTCTTATTCACTTCTTGATGTTAAAACTCTCAAGTGATTGAGCCTCCCTCTTCAGTTTCCTATACGTTGGATAATAGACGATATATATATAAGCTCCTATCTCTAGAAACTCTATGATAACGGATGTCCTTAACTTCGATAAGTTGTTTCATACTATATTGACATATGTCTATGGTTCCTAAGACTCTGTTGATATGATCTATAATGACATTCGAGGGATACTTGATATGATTGTCGCTATTGATACTCAGGTGTTAATCCCTTCTTCTTATTCTGTTTGAGTCTTGATAGTGTTTTAAATTGCATATCGTTTCTCACTACTCTGCTCGCGCATGCCTCAATATGTCTTTCACCGAGTCCCGGGCCGGGTATGTTATCGTGCACAGTTTCACTGCATTGTTCACCGAGTCCCTCACTAGAGGGCCGGGTACAGTATATATACATATATATGATGATATGATGATATGATGACATGTTATGGCGGCCAGGAGGGCATATGATGACTTTATTCACCGAGTCTCTCACTAGAGGGCCGGGTACGGTATATATGTAAATGATACATGATATTGACATGCATGATTTATGTTTCAAAGGTAAGTGTTTTGGTATTCTGAACATTGTACTTGTTTTCTGTACTCCTTATTTTAGTTATGATCCTGTTTATTGTATTTCATGCTTTACATGCTCAGTAAATATTCCGTACTGACCCCCTTTCTTCGGGGGGCTGCGTTTCATGCCCGCAGGTGCAGACACTCGCTTTTGTGATCTGCCAGCTTAGGACTCCCTTTCTGCTGTCTTAGAGAGCTCCGTTGTTCCGGAGTCTAGACTTTTGGTTTGAATCTTATGATATATATATGTATATGCTATCCAGGGATACGACAGGGCCCTGTCCCGTCATATTTCGCTATTCGTATTCTTAGAGGTCTGTAGACATATGTGTGGGTTGTGTATAGGTTCTGTTCAGCTATGTCTATACGATGTGCTGTGGTATGTTGTTCGTCTATAGTAGCAGTCTTGTCGGCTTGCATACGATATTGATATGTGATGGCAGCCTTGTCGGCTTGCGTATTATTTCATGATATGATTAGTTGTGACTCCTCAGGAGAGTTTATCTGATACATATATGGCGACGTTATGAACCGTTGGGATTCTTCTACAAGTTTCCATACTACTCATAGATTCAGTTTGATTATATGTAACAGGTTCGTATACGGGTGCCCAGTTCGGGCACCAGTCACGGCCTACGGGGTTGGGTCGTGACAATTCTTTCAAGGTACATCTAATCAATATGGGTCCACGAGATGAGATTCTACCAAAGACGGAAGTGAAATAATGTTGAAGGCCCGACAACTTGGATGAAGGACCAGAGAGCATAGAAGAACGAGAACAAGACTGCTGAATGATTTGAGCCCAAGGCCGTAAAAAACTAAACTTTCCTTCCCCTTCTTGTAGTATAGTTTCACATTATTTTCTGTGTGAACATGCAAATACATATTTCATAGATATTGAAACCCCTAAAGGTTAGAACCTAGGATTTGGGTAGACGATGTTTCAAAACTGTATCCAAATGATAAAAGAGTTGTATTCCACTTGATTAAAATAAATAAAAGTGAAAATATATTTCTCTTGCAAAAAGTTGATTGTTTCTGAATACCTCCTTAAAAGTGCATTTTTTTTTAATTTGAGAAATCTGAGAAAGGAAAGTAAAGGAAATATTTGGGGCTAGAACCAACTTGATGAATTCAAATAAGTGAAATTTCCCGCAAAGCCTGAGTTTGGTAAAACTGTTCTGAGGATATGGTTGACTGAAGAGATAAAATGTGGATAATGTTTGAATCAAATAAAGGTTGTACATTAACATATAAATATTTTTTTTATTACATACAAATAACATGGCATTAGTTTTAGACGAGATATACCCAGCATAGTATCCTTATAAGTAAAAGGACAAACTATTTTTATCCGGATATTTTAAATCTGAACTCGAAGTACCCTTACCTAAAGGGAATTTGTTTAACTCTTTTAAAGCCAAAATAATATGCCCTGACAGTATTTTTATACGGGAAATTAAACAAAACATAAGTAGTTCATACATAATCACACGTTGATGCTCGAAGGTCAACCGTATTCTATGGATCCTTAATACTAGGGTGCCTAACACCTTCCCAGGGGATCACCAGAACCCTTACCTAGAACTCTGGATTACGAAGGATATTTCACTGTATTTTAATAAACCCTTCACCACTAGTTTTCCTAATTTCCTAAAAATTAGGTGGCGACTCTTTTAAAACAATGTCCGAAAGAGCACCAATGAGTTCGTATTAGCCTTTCATGCCTTAACTGCCGCGTAAAAAGCGAACCGCAAAAGATGGCGACTCTGCTGGGGACTTTAGGTTCTAACCATATGGGTTTTAATATAATGTGATTGCTTGTATAAACTGCTTATGTGTTTCCTTTCCTGTATATATAAACTGTCATTGAATGCATATCATTACTCTGCTGCTCCTGGCATTTATTTTAAACCTTATTCCAAAGGCAGCTCGCTGAGCACCCAGTCATTTCTTCACTATAAAACCAAATACTTCTTTTGAAACCATTATGAGGCGGGTTTGGTACGCGGTCGTCCAACAGCCTTACCGGTTCAACCCAGTTGTTCGCTCGGGTACCAGGTTGTTTGTCAAAGCCCACTCTAGTGATAACTAGGATAGGGCGATCCAAATCCCTATCGAACTAGAGCATTCATGCCAAGACGAGCCTTGGGTATCTCAGACCTATCTAAGGCTCATTAAGATGACTACCTTATGTATTGATTAGTTGTATTGATTATGAATGTTTATGTTCCATTTAAGACCTGTTTGGATGTATGAAACTGAACGTTCGTTCATTCTTCTGTTGGTTTGATAAATGCTGATTGATTGCCTTGCTAAGCTGAAGTTAAGATTTGCCTTAGAATTAGTTTGAGAGCCGCATTGCCTAGAAGGAAATTAATTTGGTAGTTAATAGAGTACAAAATTAAGGGAAGCTCGGAAAGACGTGGAGTTGCTTGCGACCCGATTCAGTACAGTCAACTTTAGTTGATGACTGATAATCCTAATTGAATCATAAGACTAAGGTGGCACTTGGAAAGATTAAGATTTGCTCACAATCAGGTCAGGTAGGTTGCCACAAATAGACGAGAGGGAGTGGTTCAAATGACTAATCTTGGAAAGGTCGGAGTTGTTGTAACCCAGCCCGGTATCACTTAGTCATAATAATAAAAGGAATAGAATTTAGATGCCTGAATAAAGGGCATTAGTGAAAACTGCTTAAGTTAAAAAGAAGTGAATACATAGCATGTGTACATAGGTTTTCATAAGACCTGATCCTATTAGATGTATCATGTATATGCAGCGGTACATCAGCAATATATGAGTATATACTTGTCATGACCCAACCCCGTGGGCCGCGACTAGTGCCCGAGCTGGACACCCATACACACTTACTTACCAAATCGATATATCTAGGACTTATCCATATTTATCATACATTAGGTCGTACAGATACTGAAGTCAGATATCGCCTTGAGCGGTCATGTATAGCAAATATCATACCGAAGCCAGCAAGGCTGGCGGAAAATACATCGCCCAAATATACACATCCATACACACACATATGGGCCGTTTCGGACATCATAGTAAACGGGACCGCTTAAGACACCGATCACAGATAGAACCAAACAATAATGACCCATGACCCACATATATGTCTACAGGCTTCTACAAACAACAACAGAAACATATGACGGGACAGGGTGTTATAGCCCGTATTTTGTACGTTCGGATAATTGCTTGAAGTTAAGGCCAAGACCATTTTCCAAAATTATTTTAATGTACAAGTTGTTATGAATATTATTTATGAATATTATTAGTATGGAAATATTGAGAAAAGCTAAGGGTAAAAAGGAAAATTCACAATGTGGTTCATGGTAATATTGAGGAAGGCCGAGGGCAAATTCGGAATTTTGAAAATAATTTCTCATGAATTGCAAGACAACAAAAAAAAGGGCTTGAAACCAAAAGGGCCAAAGTGGCCGTCCACCACAAATGGGTCAAGGCCCATATGGAGACTTAATGCTAGTTTATAAAAGGACGATCCATTTATTATTTTCATCTTCAACATTAGAAGATTCAAGAAATGTTGAGAAGAGAAAAAAAATAAAGGGCCATTCGGCCATGTAGGGGTGAGTAAGAACCTTGGAGGAAAATTGTTCAAAAATTATGTTCTACGAATTGGAAGGCCTCTAGCAAAGTGAAGTAATTATTGGAGCAAGAAAAACATTTATTCTTGCAAGGAGCAATTTTAGCCAAGAAGGAAGCTAGGTGGAAAAGGTAAGAATTTAATCTTCTTTTATATGTTATGTATGGTTGTGTATGTTGTAGTATGTAGAATGGAATGAAAATCATGAAAATATGAATATATAGTTGTGGCCGTGTACATATAGTTGTGGCTGTATAGTTATGGTATGGTATAGAAGAGAGTGAATTAATCTTATCTAGAATTTTGGTTATTGTTGTAATGAATTCTATGTTGAGAATGAAAATTTGATGATTCTAGTTGAAGTTGTAGTGGTTGGAACATGTTTTAGAAGTTAATGAGAATTGAAAATAGTGTTCTTGTATTTATGGAAGGTAATGTTATTAGTGTGTAAATTGTTGGTGTAGTGCATGAAAGTGAAAGAAGAAAATGTGTTACTAATGTTCTTGTTGAACTTGGAAGTTTCGGGTAAAGGGGCATGTTGGTTGGATTGTGTAGAATATTGTGCGGATTGTTTAAAGTGTCCTTGAATATGGTTTGAAAGGTTCCGAATTAGTACTTGAATATGTGAGAAAATATGAATTGAATATAAGTGAAACGCCGTTGAAGTTTGTGGAAAGAAGTTGCTAATGTTAATATGCGTTTTGAACCGATTGTGGATATTGTAGAATAATTGTTGGTATTGTTGTTGATATTTTGGCCGAGTTAAATTCTCGGATTTGTTGTTGTATTTTTGGTCGAGTTAGATTCTCGGGGATGATATATTTACAGGGTAAATGCTGCCGAAATTTCGGTAGAAAATAAATGAATTCATTTGAAAGACTAAGACAAGTGTATGTCGACGAGTCTAATGATTATGTCAATTCTCTTTAATGTAGACTAGCGAGTTTGGATGAATAAGCATAGGACGTGGGACAGGTATGTAAGGCTTACCCTTTCTTTCTTTTGGCATGATTTGTATGAAATGAGCAAATGACTTATATGTATGACTTCAAAGGAATTCCTACTCTTAGACCCACTAGGATGGCAACGTTCTTGATTTCCATAAGTAGTTTCATATGGTTTGATGCGTATTTATAAATTCCGAAGTTCTATTTGATATGTTCGCGAGTCTGTCTACGATTCTCACGTACTTCTGGGTATGAGTATGCTTAATATGTTCGAGCCTACTATATGATTGAACAATGAGATGTGCATAAAGAGTTTGGTTCCTAAAAGAGTTCTGTAAGTTCCAATGAATCTTTGACCTGTTCTAATTCGTACATGTGGTTCCAAAAGATATATTTGATTTAACCCATACGATACCCGAAAGGTACTTGATATGATTGTTGCTTTGGTTTTCCAAAAAGGGCTCCTGAAATGTTCGTAGAACGTTCTGTGCTTCAAACGATCATAAGTTTCTCATACTAACTCGGATTGACCCGAAACTTGTTTCTGAGCCTCCAGGGGTCGGTGAGCATACTTGTCCATCGAGTCCTAGAATTTATTTGTACACATATGGTTCTCGATGCTCCGCTCATGCGTGCTACTATTATATCGTCCGCCGAGCCTCGGGCCGGTTGTATCATTGTGTGCGTTATGTTATACTCGCCGCTAACATGTTATGTTATACTCGCCGCTAACATGTTATGATATATATGGATCGGAGCCGACGCCTCGGCAACATGATATTTTCTGTTTTCTGTATATATGAACAAGATATGTTTTTCAGAAGAAGTATTACTATGGATATGTATATGTTATATGTATGGATCGGGCTGCACGTTCCGCAGCAATATAATATATGATATATGTATATGGATCGGGCTGCACGTTCCGCAACAGTATATATTATATTTATGGATCGGGCCGAACGTTCCTCGGCAGTATATATTATATTTATGGATCGGGCCGAACGTTTCTCGGCAGTATATATTATATTTATGGATCGGGCCGAACGTTCCTCGGCAGTATATATTATATTTATGGATCGGGCCGAACGTTCCTCGGCAGTATATATATTATATTTATGGATCGGGCCGAACGTTCCTCGGCAGTATATATTATATTTGTGGATCGGGCCGAACGTTCCACGGCAGTATATATTATATTTATGGATCGGGCCGAACGTTCCTCGGTAGTATATGTTATATGTATATGGATCGGGCCGAACGTTCCTCGGCAGTATATGTTATATGTATATGGATCGGGCCGAACGTTCCTCGGCAGTATAAGTGTTATATATATATATATATAAATGGATCGGGCCGTATGTTCCTCGGCACTTATATATTATACATGGATCGGGCAGTACGTTCCTAGGCACTATCACATTACATATGGATCGGTTATATGTATATGTATATGATGACATATGAGGTCAGCACGTATGATCTGTGTTTGGAAAGTAAGTATTCTGACACTCTGGACGATTTACTCGTTTTCTGTACTCCTTCTGACATGTGACATCGGTATATATGAGTTGCGTTTGGAAAATAAGCTCCTTGGTTTTTCTAGCTAATGTACTTACTTTTGTTCCGTTTTTCCGATTATCATTCTGTTTTCTATATTTTATGCCTTACATACTCAGTACATATTCCGTACTGACCCCCCTCTTCTTCGGGGGCTGCGTTTCATGCCACACAGGTACACACAGATGAGTAGAAGATTTGTCAGAAGATGTTTCAGCAGGATTGGCGAGCTCCATTTACTCTTAGAGTGTTATCGAGTCAGAGTTTATGTGTTATGATGTTTTGTTTGAAGTTAGAGACTTTGCAGACAGAGTCGTGTGTATAGTATGTCTGTTGTTTAAGCGGCTCTATCGGCCGATATGTCATTCTGTATTATGTGATAAACTCTATATGATTACAGATTTTGCCTGATTTGAAAACATCGATAGAAGAAAGAATTTGAAAGCTTACTATGTATTTCACTTTTATTTGATTTCAGAATCCAAAGAAATTATGTGTGTAATAAGAGTCTGTGGGTTCTCTCGGCTCCGGATATGGGGCCGGGTGCCCATCACACCCTAGGGATATTGGGTGTGACAAATTGGTATCGGAGCAGGTTTGTCCTAGGGGTTGTCTGCAAAGTCGTGTCCAGTAGAGTCCTGTTTATGGTGTGAAGCGCGCCACATTTATAAACAAGAGGCTACGGGGCATCTAGGGATTGATGACCTTCTTTCTGTCATAGATCGTGCGATAGATCCAAGTCACTGGAAATGAAATTCCTTATGTAAGCCTTACATACCACGGAAGGAGGTAAGTGATGATATGGAAAGTTACCGGGGTAAGTCCTGATATATTTGATCTGTTACTTGAAAGTGGCAGTTCCGGGTGGCTGGAATGTGATATATAGTCGTATGCCCTGTGAGGCATTGTTGATATTTGCTGTGTACAGAATTTGAAAAGAAAGAATGGTATAAGAGGGACAAGGTCTGATAGAGGATTCAGAGAGTCGACAACTAGTTTTGCTGTAGATTATTATGAAAGGATGGTGAGTGGAAATCTGAGCATACTGATACCTGAGACTTATAGGAAATGGCGACAAAGGGTAGTTGTACACATTAGTGAAAAGTGAACACTAGGAATTAAAAAGGGCAAAACAGTAATTGTAAGGGAAAGGACGGGTTACGAAGATGCCTCAGAATCTGTAAGGCTTTGATTTTCTCTCGATCATGTGATGAGGTCATGTGAGGAAGCGGACGCGATTATATAAACATTAAGGCACCGGATCCCACCAAAGTTTCGAGGTTAAGCGTGTTAAGGTGGGGGAAATCATAGGATGGGTGACCCCCTGGGAAGTGTGCAACAAATCCTAAAGATTTAGACGTAAGAGACAAATGAAAAGCTAGAGTAACCTAAAGGGGAGTTAGAGAATATGGGATGGTTGGAAGCGACGAGAGGTCGCGTAGGACAAGACAGACTAGATCGGTGAAGAGAAAGAAAGTGCATTACAGTTCTGGAATTTGGATAGGCTTGAATAGTGTTTCGAAGTATTTTGTGGGCTAGTCGATAGTAACTATATATATATATATATATATATATATATATATATATATATATATATATATATATATATATATATATATATATGAATGCCATATGATATCTCATATGTGATTGTATCGGTGGACATGCGAGTTCCAGCAACCGGCGCTACGGAAAGGAAGGCACTAATTAAGTAAGGATACCACAGTTCAAGTGACAACAAAAATAAACGGTACGAGTGTTATAAGGTAAGTTGCTACTATTTTCACTATAGGTTAAGACTGGAAAGTTCTAATACAACAATGTTTGGAAAAGGAAGAAAGTGAGTACAGGGAAGCTAAGGAGATCAAATGTCAGAAAAAGGAGAAAGGTAAGAAACCTGAGTAAGTGAAACCCCCGAGAGAGTGTAAACTGTAAGAATTCTATGCTAAGAGCAAAAGTAGCGGGACGTTCGAAAAATATGGATACACAGCTGCAATACAAGCGCGTAGTTAAGAAGACTTTCGAGTAAGTAAGCTAAACGAGTGAAAGGATTAATAGTGGATGGAAGGATATAGAAATATTGATAAGAATGATGATATAGGCGCAAAGCGAAAGAAAAACTTATGGTAAGAAGTTTTTGATAACTTATGTGTAGAGTTGCAAAGAAAGGCGAGGAATGAAGTATAATCAAAGACGAGAGTACTCGAAGATTGTGATGTGTAGGGAACCCCTTAAAAGGGGGGGGGGGGGGGGAGAACACATTATATTGGGCCTCAAGTTCAAAGGAGGAAATTTATTAGCTCGGGACCAGAGTTCGAAACAAGTCGGCACAACAAAAGGATACATGGAAAAAGTAGAAACGGATTGACAATGAGGGTACCATGAGATCGACATGAAGGAGAAGGATGGAAGACACCTTAAGAGAATACTTCATACCAACTTGGATTATGATATGTTTATGCTATGATTTGAATCCCTCATATTGGGCAAATTTGCGCCGTACCTACGTACGCAGCGATGTGTTTTAAAGAATAGTAAAAAGAATAGGAAAAGGGTTACAAGCTAAGTTTACAAAGAATAATGGAGAAAATGATAGGACTCAAAGGATACTTCGGATGACAACGACTATTATAACGAAAGTATCAACGATTGGTAATCTGGAAATTTTTGAAAAGAAAGAAAGAACGCAGCGCCTGTGAAGGAAACAAAAGAGTTCATCGGATGCTAGAAAATAGTTTATGGACCATTAATTATACGGAGCGTGAGAGTATATGCTATGGAATTATATGAACCATCGACGTGAAGCGTTGCTCGATCATATTTGTAAAGAATCCACACCGGAGAGTCAACAAAGAATAACGTTGGACGAAACGAGCGCCAATACAAAGCGATCGAAGACAAGTATGCTTGTGTCAATAGATGACCTGGGAAGGACAAGGATAATAAGTTGACACAATGGATTAGAAAAACCTATGACACGGAATGAGGACTCATGCAACGACCGAGGAGTTTGATTATAAAGGAAATAGGGTAAAGGATAAGGAATGAGCATAAAGAAAAGACAACTATAAGAAGGAACCCTCCCGAAGTATTATGACACCCCATAAGATCAGTTGAACATTCGAGGACGAATGTTCTAAAGGGGGGGGAGGATGTTATAGCCCGTATTTTGTACGTTCGGATAATTGCGAGAAGTTAAGGGCAAGACCATTTTCCAAAATTATTTTAATGTACAAGTTGTTATGAATATTATTTATGAATATTATTAGTATGGAAATATTGAGAAAAGCTAAGGGTAAAAAGGAAAATTCACAATGTGGTTCATGGTAATATTGAGGAAGGCCGAGGGCAAATTCGAAATTTGGAAAATAATTTCTCATGAATTGCAAGACAACAAAAAAACAAAAGTGGGCTTGAAACCAAAAGGGCCAAAGTGGCCATCCACCACAAATGGGCCAAGGCCCATATGGAGAATTAATGCTATTTTATAAAAGGATGATCCATTTATTATTTTCATCTTCAACATTAGAAGATTCAAGAAATGTTGAGAAGAGAAAAAAAATAAAGGGTCATTCGGCCATGTAGGGGTGAGCAAGAACCTTGGAGGAAAATTGTTCAAAAATTATGTTCTACTAATTGGAAGGCCTCTAGCAACGTGAAGTAATTATTGGAGCAAGAAAAACATTTATTCTTGCAAGGAGCAATTTTAGCCAAGAAGGAAGCTAGGTGGAAAATGTAAGAATTTAATCTTCTTTTATATGTTATTTATGGTTGTGTATGTTGTAGTATGTAGAAAGGAATGAAAATCATGAAAAGATGAATATATAGTTGTGGCCGTGTACATATAGTTGTGGCCGTATGGTTATGGTATGGTATAGAAGAGAGTGAATTAATCTTATCTAGTATTTTTGTTATTGTTGTAATGAATTCTATGTTGAGAATGAAAATTTAATGATTCTAGTAGAAGTTGTAGTGGTTGGAGACTTGTTTTAGAAGTTAATGAGAATTGAAAATAGTGTTCTTGTATTTATGGAAGGTAATGTTATTAGTGTGTAAATTGTTGGTGTAGTGCATGAAAGTGAAAGAAGAAAATGTGTTACTAATGTTCTTGTTGAACTTGGAAGTTTCGGGTAAAGGGGCATGTTGGTTGGATTGTTTAGAATGTTGTGCAGATTGTTAAAAGTGTCCTTGAATATGGTTTGAAAGGTTCCAGATTAGTACTTGCAAAATGTGAGCAAATATGAATTGAATATAAGCGAAACGCCGTTGAAGTTTGTGGAAAGAAGTTGCTAATGTTAATATGCATTTTGAACCGATTGTGGATATTGTAGAATAATTGTTGGTATTGTTGTTGATATTTTGGCCGAGTTAAATTCTCGGATTTGTTGTTGTATTTTTGGCATAGTTAGATTCTCGGGGATGGTATATTTACAGGGGAAATGCTGCCGAAATTTCGGTAGAAAATAAATGAATTCATTTGAAAGACTAAGACAAGTGTATGTCGACGAGTCTAATGATTATGTCAATTCTCTTGAATGTAGACTAGCGAGTTTGGTTGAATAAGCATAGCTAATTGGACGTGGGACAGGTATGTAAGGCTTACCCTTTCTTTCTTTTGGCATGATCTGTATGAAATGAGCAAATGACTTATATGTATGACTTCAAAGGAATTCCTACTCTTAGAGCCACTAGGATGGCAACGTTCTTGATTTCCATAAGTAGTTTCATATGGTTTGGTGCGTATTTATGAATTTCGAAGATCTATTTGATATGTTCCCGAGTCTGCCTACGATTCTCATGTACTTCTGGGTATGAGTATGCTTAATATGTTCGAGCCTACTATAAGATTGAACAATGAGATGTGCATAAAGAGTTTGGTTCCTAAAAGAGTTCTGTAAGTTCCAATGAATCTTTGACCTGTTCTGATACGTACATATGGTTCCAAAAGATATATTTGATTTAACCTATACGATACCCGAAAGGTACTTGATATGATTGTTGCTTCGGTTTTCCAAAAAGGGCTCCTGAAATGTTCGTAGAACGTTCTGTACTTCAAACGATCATAAGTTTCTCATACTAACTCGGATTGACCCGAAACTTATTTCTGAGCCTCCAGGGGTCGGTGAGCATACTTGTACATCGAGTCTTAGAATTGATTTATACACATATGGTTCTCGATGCTCCGCTCATCCATACTACTATTATATCGTCCGCCGAGCCTCGAGCCGGTTGTATCATTGTGTGTGTTATGTTATACTCGCCGCTAACATGTTATGTTATATATGGATCGGAGCCGACGCCTCAACAACATGATATGTTCTGTTTTCTGTATATATATATGAACAAGATATGTTTTTGAAAAGAAGTATTACTATGGATATGTATATGTTATATGTATGGATCGGGCTGCACGTTCCGCAGCAATATAATATATGATATATGTATATGGATCGAGTTGCACGTTCCGCAGCAGTATATATTAAATTTATTGATCGGGCCGAACGTTCCTCGGCAGTATATATTATATTTATGGATCGGGCCGAACTTTCCTCGGCAGTATATATATTACATTTATGGATCGGGCCGAACGTTCCTCGGCAGTATATATTATATTTATGGATTGGGCCGAACGTTCCTCAGCAGTATATGTTATATGTATATGGATCGGGCCGAACGTTCCTCGGCAGTATATGTTATATGTATATGGATCGGGCCGACCGTTCCTCAGCAGTATAAGTTATATATATATATATATATATATATATATATATATATATATATATATATGGATCGGGTCGTACGTTCCTCGGCAGTATATGTTGTATATATATATATATGGATCGGGCCGTATGTTCCTCGGCACTTATATGTTATACATGGATCGGGCAGTACGTTCCTCGGCACTATCACATTACATATGGATCGGTTATATGTATATGTATGTGATGACATATGAGGTCAGCACGTATGATCTGTGTTTTGAAAGTATGTATTCTGACACTCTGGACGATTTACTCATTTTCTGTACTCCTTCTGACATGTGACATCGGTATACATGAGTTGCGTTTGGAAAATAAGCTCCTTGGTTTTTCTGGCTAATGTACTTACTTTTGTTCCGTTGTTCCGATTATGATTCTGTTTTCTATATTTCATGCCTTACATACTCAGTACATATTCCGTACTGACCCCCCTCTTCTTCGGGGGCTGCGTTTCATGCCACGCAGGTACATACAGATGAGTAGAAGATTTGTCAGAAGATGTTTCAGCAGGATTGGCGAGCTCCATTTACTCCTGGAGAGTTGCCGAGTCAGAGTTTATGTGTTATGATGTTTTGTTCGAAGTTAGAGACTTTGCAGACAGAGTCGTGGGTATAGTATGTCAGTTTTGTAAGCGGCTCCATCGGCCGATATGTCATTCTGTATTATGTGATAAATTCTATATGATTACAGATTTTGCCTGATTTGAAAACATCGATAGAAGAAAGAATTTGAAACCTTACTATGTATTTCACTTTTATTTGATTTCAGAATCCAAAGAAATTATGTGTGTAATAAGAGTCTGTGGGTTCGCTCGGCTCCGGTTATGGGGCCGGGTGCCCATCACACCCTAGGGATATTAGGGTGTGACACAAGGCTCCGCCGTACCCCAAATATTCATACATATACAGAAACATGTACAACAAAAGATATGTACCAAAAATATGGGCTCCGGATCAAAGGAGTACTCCAAATAGCAGAATAAGTATCCTACACTGGCGGGTCACCAGAACGAACGTCTACACCTGCGGGCATGAAACGCAGCCCCCGAAGAAAGGGGTCAGTACAAAATATGTACCGAGTATGTAAAACATGAAATACAGTAATCCAAATCATAACTGGAATAAGGAATATGGAAAGCGGTTACAGAATCAGTGTATCAAATCCTGTTTTAAAAACATAAGTAATGCAAATAAAAATCATGCATAAGGCTCAGGAACGTGGTCGCCACTCCGATGCTGGCGCCACAACACATCATACTCCAGAAGGTTTCAAATCTCCGTACAATCCCCGAACATATGGTATCATCATAACATATCACAAGATCAGAACACATCATATGCCATATCACATCATAACGCCGTATATAAGCGGTACCCGGCCCAATGGCGAGGAACTCGGGAACCGTAACACATCATACTGCCGAATATGATGTAGAGCGCACAATAACAAAACCGGCCCGGGACCCGGCGAACGATGTAATAGTAGTATGCACGAGCGGAGTAGTGAGAAAACCATATGCATATAAATAAATAAATTTCAAAACTCGATGGACAAATATATTTACCGACATCTGAAGGCTCAGAAACAAGTTTCGGGTCAATCGGAATTAGTATAAGAAAGTTGCGAGCTTTTGAAGTACAGAACCTTCTAAAAACATTTCATAAGCCATATTTGGAAATTCAAGTATCATTCATATTAGGTAAATTTCGAATAACATTATGGATCAAATCAAATGGAGACTTTAGGACCATATTTACGTATCAAAATATTCATCAAAGACTTTAGTCATTTCGATTTTTTTCCGAACAACATTCGGAAACATAACAACTAGAATCTTCGAACATCATAAATACGTATCAAGCCATATGGAATAGCTTATGGAAGTCAAAGATATTAGCTATCCTAGTGGCTCTAAGAATAGGATTTTCTTTAGAATCATACATATACGTTATTTGTTCATTTCATAAAGGTCATGCCAAAAGAAGGAAAGGTAGGCTTTACATACCTCGATCGCTTGCTAAACGAATCCCGACTCAAGTCTCGGGCTCTCCAAGATCTACAATAACTCCATTAATTACTAAAACGTTAGCTACAAGTACTTAGAAATTCAATTCTAACTAGTACTTGTCTACAGAAATTTCGGCTGCATCTCCCCTGTAAATTCAACATCCCCGAGAATTTAACTCGGCCAAATTTATCAACAACCATACCAACAATACCAACAACCATACTAATAACATCAACACTCAATTTAAAACGCATTCTAACATTAGTAACCTTTTTCTCTACGTAGCTCATCACATTCAATTCAACTACGTGCATTCAAGCCAACATCAACGCTCATATATTCATTACTAATCCGAGATCATTCAAACACAATTCAAGAACATTTCAAACAATCTATACAATATTCAAACAACTCCACCAACAAACCATACTCCACCCGAAATCTCTACAAATGCAACAAAACTACAACGTCGCATTTTCTTCTTCCAAATTCATAAACAACAACAACAATTCACACTTTAGCAACTTCACTTTCACAATTTCATAATACCATATTAAAATCGCATTAATTTCCTACAAAAACCCACAACAAATTTCAATGCCGACTTGAACCATTAAACCTCCATTTACATCATAAAGGCCACAACAACACAACTAACATGCTAAATAAAATTAACTCATCTTCCCTTCACCATACAACATCACACGGCAAGAAGCACATACACACCCACACGGCCCACACACAACACATAATATTTCCATGATTTTCATTCACTTCTACATACTACAACATACATAACCTTCCATAACATATAAAAGAAGAGAAATTCTTACCTTTTCTTCAATTTCCCACTTGCCACCAAGAGTGGTTTTCTTGCTTAAATAATTATACCACGTTGAAGAGGGCCCTTGAATTAGTAAGAATACTAGAAAAATATAATTTTTGGATCAAAGATTGATGGCCTCAACTTTTTTTCTTTCTTTTTATCCTTGGCCGAAAACCCCTATCTCTCTTTGCTCTCTTCTTCTTTTTTCTTGAAAGTTCTAAAATGGTGAATAAGTGGTGGCCCTTTCCATTTAATACTTGGATTAAATTTTCTACATGGGCCTTGGGCCATTGCCCTATGGCCGGCCACCTCTTGGGCCATTTCTTCTTTTTTTTTTTTTTGATTTTCCAAGCCCAATTGTTTATGACTGATTTTTTGTAATTCATGAAACTATTTTCCAAAATTCCAATTTTGCCCTTAGCCTTCCTCAATATTTCCGCATCAATATTTTTCATGAACAACTTATATATTAAATAAGATCAAAATATTGCCTTATCTTTTACTAGTCACAATTATTTCGATTTATCCAAATGTGCAAAATAACGGGATATAACATCCTCCCCCCTTTAGAACATTCGTCCTCGAATGTTAAACTAGCCTTATAGGGTCTTACAAGCATTTCGGGGGAGTTTCTTTTTATGGAAAACACATATATTTCATTCACCAATTAATATAACCAATTAAGGAATTGAGATTACCTGTAGGCATAGGAAACACGTGAGGATACTTCTTCTTCATCTCGTCCTCTGCTTCCTAGGTCATTTCCTCTCAGTTATTATTCCGCCACAAGACCTTAACAGAAGGCACATCTTTGGTACATAGTCTCCTCACCTGACGATCCAAGATGGCTACAGGTGGTTCGTCGTCAGACAATTACTCTGTTACCTGGATATCTTCTATAGGAAATACTCTGGAAGGATCGCCAATACATTTGCGGAGCATTGATACATGAAATACCGGATGTACTGCTCCCAGATCGGATGGTAAGTCTAACTGGTAGGCGACCTTGCCTATTTTTCGAACAACCTGATAAGGCCCAATATATCGCGGACTAAGGTTCCCCTTTCTGCCGAATCTCATTACACCCTTCATAGGTGACACTTTCAGAAATACCCAGTCACCAATCTGGAACTCCAAGTGTCGACGTCGATTGTCTGCATAAGATTTCTATCGACTCTGGGCTGCTAATAACTGTTCCCGAATGAGTTTCCCTTTATCGACTGCTTGCTGGATCATATCTGGCCCAATTAATTTAGTTTCACCCACATCGAACCAACCAATCGGAGATCTGCATTTTCTACCATATAAGGGTTCATACGGCGCCATCTGAATGCTGGAATGATAACTATTATTATAAGCAAATTCAATAAGCAGCAAATGATCATCCTAACTACCTCTGAAATCAATAACACAGGCCCGTAGAATATTTTATAGCGTCTGAATAGTACGCTCGGCCTGTCCGTCAGACTGAGGATGGAATGCGGTGCTAAGACTCACCTGAGTCCCTAATCCGTCCTGAAACGACCTCCAGAAGTTAGCTATAAATTGTGCACCTCTGTCGGATATAATAGATGTAGGAACTCCGTGAAGCCTTACTATTTCTTTAATATACAACCGAGCATAGTCCTCAGCCGAATAGGTGGTCCTGACCGGAAGAAAATGGGCTGATTTTGTCAGCCTATCAACAATAACCCATATAGAATCATACCTTCGTGGAGTACGTGGTAAACCTGTAATGAAATCCATATTAATTATTTCCCATTTCCAAGCTGGAATTTCCATTTCCTGTAACAATCCACCGGGCTTCTGATGCTCGATCTTAACCTGTTGGCAATTTGGACACTGAGCAACGAACTCTGCGATGTCCCTCTTCATACCATCCAACCAATATAAACACCTGAGATCATGGTACATTTTTGTGGATCCAGGATGAACAGAATACCGTGCATAATGTGCCTCTCCCATAATCTGTCGCCGCAGCCCTGTAACGTCAGGTACACATAACCTGCCTCTGTATACTAATACCCTATCAAGTGAAATCTCGAATTGGGTCTTTTCCTTATCAAGGGCCGCATCTCTGTACTGTACAAAAATAGGATCCTCATATTGGTGTCATTTTACTTCTTCCATGATAGACGATTCAGCAACTTTTCGGACAGAAACCCCAACATTTCCAGAATCGGCCAAACGGACTCCAAGACTGGCTAGCTAATGAATCTCACGAACTAATTCTTTCCTTTCTGGCTGCACGTCGGTCAAACTGCCCATGGACTTGCGGCTAAGTGCATCGACTACAACGTTGGGTTTTCCAGGATGATACAAAATGTCAACATTATAATCTTTCAACAACTCGAGCCATCTTCTTTGCCACAAATTCAACTCCTTTTGCTTAAAAATATACTGAAGGCTTTTGTGGTCCGTATAAATGTCAACATGAACCCTATATAAGTAATGCCGCCATATCTTCAAAGCATGAATTACTGCTGCCAATTCCAGATCATGAGTGGGATAATTTCTCTCGTGCGGTCTGAGCTGCCGGGAGGCATAGGCTATAACTCGACCATGCTGCATTAATACAAAACCTATCCCAATACCAGAAGCATCACAATAAATGACATACCCGTCTGGCCCCTCGGGAAGAGTTAGAACTGGAGCTTTAATCAACTTTTCTTTCAGCAACTGGAAGCTGCGTTCACAAGCATCGGTCCACTGAAATTTTGCGGCCTTCTGAGTTAGCTTCGTTAATGGTGCTGCAATCGAAGCAAAATTCTCCACAAACCTTCTATAATACCCTGCTAATCCCAGAAAATTGCATACCTCAGTCAGCGTCGTAGGCCTAGGCCAATTCTTTACAGCTTCGATCTTTTGTGTATCAACCCGAATGCCATCAGCTCCGACGACATGCCCCAAAAATACCACTGAAGTCAACCAGAATTCACATTTGGAGAACTTAGCATATAATTTATGTTGCCGGAGTGTGCCGAGTACTGTCCTCAGATGAGCTGAATGCTCTTCTGCTGATCGTGAATAAACCAAAATATCATCAATAAACACGATCACAAACATATCTAGAAACGGCCTGAATACCCGATTCATCAAATCCATAAACACTGCTGGGGCGTTGGTCAACCCAAAAGACATCACTCTAAACTCATAGTGCCCATATCGGGTCCTGAAAGCAGTCTTTGGAAAATATGCCTCTCGTACCCGCACCTGATGATAACCCGAGCGCAAATCTATCTTTGAAAAATATTTAGCACCCTGCAACTGGTCAAATAAATCATCAATCCGGGGGAGGGGATATTTATTCTTTATAGTCACCTTATTCAGCTGTCTGTAATAAATGCACATCCGCAGCGACCCGTCTTTCTTTCTTACAAACAATACCTGTGCTCCCCAAGGTGATGTACTGGGTCTGATGAAGCCTTTTTCTAATAGATCTTTCAGCTGCTCTTTCAATTCTTTTAGTTCTGCAGGTGCCATTCTGTAAGGAGAAATAGATATAGGTTGAATATCTGGTAGCACATCTATCGTGAACTCGATCTCCCGTTCAGGTGCAAGACCTGGAAGCTTGTTCGGAAATACATCTGGAAATTCATTGACTACTGGAACTGACTGCAGAGTAGGTGTTTCTGCTTTAATATCATGCACACGAACCAGATGATAAATATACCCTTTCTGAATCATCTTCCTGGCCTTGAGGTATGAAATAAACTTACCTCTCGGCGATGCTATATTTCCTGCCCATTCTACAACTGGTTCCCCTGGAAATTGGAAGCGAACTACCTTTTTCTGACAGTCAACATTAGCATAACAAGAGGCTAGCCAATCCATGCCAATAATAACATCGAATTCCATCATATCTAATTCTACCAAGTCGGCCTTAGTGCAACGGCCACATATAATTACAAAACAATCCTTATATACCTGTCTGGCTATAATAAAATCCCCGACCGGTGTAGCTACCTCGAACGGCTCTATAGGTTCAGGTGTTATCCCAATTTTACTAGCGACAAGGGGAGAAATTTATGATAAAGTAGAACCTGGGTCGATCAATGCATATACAGCTCGAGAGAATACCAATAATGTACCTGTAACTATATTTGGTGACGCCTCCTGATCCTGTCGGCTAGCCAAGGCATATATGCGGTTCGAGGGACCGCTAGAATCAGAAACCCCGCCACGGCCTCTACCGCGGCTCGCTGGCGCTGGCATACCCCGCCCCATAGGGCGCATAGCAACAGAAGTGGAAGATGAACCAGCAGCTGATCCCGTCGGCTGAGCTGTACCACCGGAACCACCCGCCAACGGACAATCTCTCATAATATGGCCCTGACGGCCACAAGAAAAATAGGCACTTGTAGCTCGATAACACTCTCCTGGGTGAGACCTCCCACAATAAGACATATAGGCATAGGTGGCCTCGCCTGGCTGGAACCTCGGCTCACCTGCGAACCTGAGGCTCTGGAACTCTGGCTTGCTCCTGAGTGCCCTGCACCATCAAACTGTCTACCTGTAGACTGTAAATGTGCACTCCGACCCGACTGAGGAGGATATCTGCTATACTGCTGCTGAGGCTGCACGCCTCGAGACTCCCCAGAATAACCAGCTGACCTAGCCCTCTTGGGCTACCTCCTGTCACGGTCTCTATCGGGCTGTCGCCCTCTGTACCGGTCCTCCATTCCTTGCGCATATGCCTATAACCGGGCAACGTCCATACCAGTCTGCGATGCCATCGCCATACAGCTATCGACCAAGTAATGATCCAAACCCATCACGTACCGGTGCATCCTGTCGGCCATATCAGCTACAATGGCGGGCGCATATCTGGCTAGAGAATCAAACTCTAAGCTGTACTCTTGGACACTCCTGCCTCTCTGCCTCAGTTGTAGAAATCTGTCAACTCTCGCCCGCCGCAACTCTGGAGGCAAAAAGTGGCTGAGAAAAGCTGTTGTAAACTCATCCCACACAGCTGGAGGAGCATCCTCGCCTCTGGACAGCTCCCAAGACTCGTACCAATTAATCGCTACATCCCGCAATCTATATGAAGCCAGCTCGACAGACTCAGTCTCAGAAGCCCTGACTAGTCTCAGTGTGCGCTGCATCTGTCGAATGAAATCCTAGGGGTCCTCCTCGGGCTTAGACCCGTAGAACTCCGGGGGATTACAGGTCAAGAAATCACGGACCCTCAAACTGTCATGTATGTCCGCATCATCACCCCCTAGCCTGCGTCTGCAAGCCTGTCCTGCTACCAATCTCGTCAATAACTGCACAACATCCCTCATCTCCCTGTCCTCCGCCCCTAGCTGAGGAGATGGAGGCTCGGGCGCTGGAGCCTCTGGAGCTACTGGTGGAGCCGCCCCCTGATCCATGGTGGTAGCGGCTGCCGCTCCAGGCTCCACTAATGGTGGGGGTGTAGCAGAACCCTCTGACTCGGGTGCAATATCGGGTATAGGCTGAGCACGAGCCCGAGTGACTCTCTGTATCTAGCTGGGGTCTCCTGCCCCCGCTTTGCCCTTCGGGGCTGCCGTCGCCTTCTTCAGAGGCATCACTGTAAACATAACAATCGGTCAGAAAGAAATCATCCTAATAGCACATCTCTATCGCACGATCTAAGATCGAAAGAAAGGTAACATCCTAAATGTCCTGTAGCCTCCTTTTTATAGATGTGGTGCACAACACACTGATAAACAAGACTATACTAGACACGGCCTGTAGACATTCCGAGGACAAACCGCTCTGATACCACTTTTGTCACGACCCAACCCCGTGGGCTGCGACTGGTGCCTGAGCTGGACACCCATACACACTTACTTACCAAATCGATATATCTAGGACTTATCCATATTTATCATACATTAGGTCGTACAGATACTGAAGTCAGATATCGCCTTGAGCGGTCATATATAGCAAATATCATACCGAAGCCGGCAAGGCTAGCGGAAAATACATCACCCAAATAAGCACATCCATACACACACATATGGGCCGTTTCGGCCATCATAGTAAACGGGACCGCTTAAGACACCGATCACAGACAGAACCAAACAATAATGACCCATGACCCACATATATGTCTACAGGCCTCTACAAACAACAACAGAAACATATGACGGGACAGGGCCCCGCCGTACCCCAAATAGTCATACATATATACAGAAACATGTACAACAAAAGATATGTACCAAAAATATGGGCTCCAGATTGTCACGACCCAACCCCGTAGGCCGCGACTAGTGTCCGTGTTGGACACCCATACGTACCCAATAACCCAAACCAACATATTAACAGAATATATCAATACAATGATCAATTGGCACTGCTAGTTGTCACAGATGAACAATTATAGCACAAGGAAGCCGTTAAGGCTATCACAGATCATATCAACCCAAAACATATACAGAACCCACACAAGTATGTCTACAGACCTCTACAGAACATGACAGAATCATAAGGCGGGACAGGGCCCCGTCATACCCCTGAATAGCATACATATATACAATAGCAGCAGACTGTACCAAGGTATAGGCTCTGGACAAAAGAGCTCTCCAGAATAGCAGAATAGATGTCCTAGACAGGCAGGTCAGCAAATCTGTTGTCAATACCTGCGCGGCATGAAAACGCAGCCCCCGAAGAAAGGGGGTCAGTACGAAATATGTACTGAGTATATAAAGCACGGAACGTAATAAACAAAGTCATAATCAAAGAAGAAGATACAGAAAATGAACGGAATATCCAGATTAGCAAAATGCTGATCATAAAGCATAAGTAGTACTTGCAGAAAACGTTTGTCATACTTGGTTCCATTACGGAACAAAATCATAACCGGAACAGAACGTACAGAAAAGTGAGTGTGATGTCCAGAGTATTAAATGCATATTTTCAAAACATAAAGAGTGAGTACAGAAACATATGCCATATCATATCCAGCCCCTGCCAAGGGACTCGGCAGACAGAACATGGTCACCCCCCGACGCTGGTGCCACAACACATAAGGATCAGAAAAGGGGGAATAACCCCGTAACATAACATATCATATCAGATGGCCATATCAGATCATATCATATCATAATGTGTGTACATGGCACAGCATACTCCACAACCCATGTACATGTATACCTACCCCCTCACATCGAGGCACGGCGAACAATGCAGAGGAATACGCTTGAGAACATATCCTGGCCCGGGCTCAGTGGGGGAAACATTGAGGCATCCACGAATGGAGTAGTGAGAAACTAAATGCAATAAAAATAACATATATATTTCCAGAGACTCAATGAGGCATATCGAATGACAAATCAAATCAATGAAGTCGGACGGAGTCATAGTAAGTGAATCTCGGATGTCATAATGAGTTACGGAGGCATAAATCTATCTAAGATTGTTTCCAAGATCCAAAACAATTTATAAGACTTAACAGAATATTTAAAACAATTTTTAAATAATAGATAGAGGAGTAGTTAAAACGTTTCCTTTAAAGCCGCTCGAAGACAAGTCATAAACACAAAAAGGTAAAATCGGAAATAGTGGGCCCACCTCGGGACAAACGAAGCGGTGGGCTCAAATTACGTATTTTAAACTTATGGGGTCACCTACAGAGGTCCTAGGGACATTTCATAACTTTCTAAACAATTTATGAAAGTTTGCCTAATTCTTTCAACAAAGCATACCTAAAGGGGTCAATTCCATTGAATGAAAAAGTGACAATTTCAAACGCGGATTTCGATGGACAGAATATTTTCCGAGGCTCAAATCCGATCCTAGTACACCTAGGACATGCCAAAAGAAGAATCGGGATAGCTTTACATACCTGGTATGCTCTTTACGCCTTTCCAAATTCACTTCCCGTTTCGCCCAAAATCTGCAATTGGTCACATTTACCAATTCTCAATTTCAAGTCTTTAAGTATTCAATCTTTATTCATATTTGCCTACAGAAATTTGGGCAGCATCTCCCCTATACATATAGCATCCCCGAGAATTTAACTCGGCCAAAACAATCAACAACAACCCAACAACAACATCAACAACAACAACAATCACTATAAAACACAATATAACACAACTAGTCTTCCTTCCAACGTAATGTAATAACTTCCAATCCGACTTCACATTTCAAACCAATACCAACATTCTCATATTCATTACTAATCAAGATCATTACAATATAATTCGGAGGCATTTCATATCATTCCTACCATATATATTCACAAGATATACAAAGTATACAAACTTTCCACCAAAGCCATAGTTCATCCAAGACTTCTAACCTTTAATATACTTATTCATAACATGTTTCCATCTTCTAGTTTCTTCAACAATCATCACCATGTCATAAAATCATACTAAAACGACATAAGCTTCTATATTCCATTTCAATGCAAACTTACATCATTTTACCTTCATTTACATTGCAAGGATCACAACAACACAACTAACATATCAAACAAAATTAATTCGTTTCCACTCCAAGTTCCATATACCACACGGCCACACTCCATATTTTCAACATTAACCAAATTCAATCAACTTTCATTTCCAATATGAATTTCACCATAACCACAACTAGAATACAACATAAAATTCAACTCATCTTAACTCCACAACAAGGCACACACACGGCTACATACATATATGCATACCCACTTTGTAAACTTCCATATTTCCATAGTTTCTACTCATTTCCATATACTACAACACAAACAAACCTTCATAACATAATGAAAAGGTATGAATTCTTACCTTTTTCTCCAATCTTCTTCACTTGTCCAAAGTGTGAGATTCATGAAACTAATGCTCAATCTTACAAAACAACTACACCAAGTTGTAGAGGGACCTTGAATTAGTAGGAATTCAACAAGAAAATAATTTTAGAGGCAAGATTTTGAGGGATGATTTTTCTATGGCCAAACCCGAAATGGTCCTTATGTTGTTGCTCTTGTTTTTCTTCTTCTATGCTCTCTTTGTTTCTTGAAAATTCTAATAGATAAGGCCTTATATAATTAATTAGGCACATGAGAAATATAATTAAACCATGGGTTGGGCCTCACTTGGCCGGCCACCCCTTAAACATTGGGCCTAATTTTTTTTCTTTTCATTTTTTTGGGCCAACTCGGTTGGTCCCGAGTTGGGCCTAGCCCACTGACCTTTCGACCTTAAAACGTTCATATCTCCTTGTACCGACGTCACCTGGGAACCCACGACCTATGGATGGAAAGCTAAATCAATTATCTACAACTTCTATTTCTTGGTATTTTTTCCAAATTACAAACTTATAATACCGTTTTTGCCCCTCAAAGTCAGGTCACCCGAAAACGTTTTCTTAAAAATATTCGTTTGGAGGGCTTCCACTTTGATTTGGCCCAAGGGCACTTCATGAGTTGTGTTTAACTTTACATATGTGATTCATATGACTTTTCAGATGTTCCAAAAAAATCTCGGTGTGTGGGTCCCACCCCAGGAGATAATTCGAGGTTCAAAAATACGGGATATAACACGGATCAAAGGAGTACTACAAATAGCAGAATAAGTATCCTACACTGGCGGGTCACCAGAACGAACGTCTGCACCTGCGGGCATGAAACGCAGCCCCCGAAGAAAGGGGGTCAGTACGAAATATGTACTGAGTATGTAAAGCATGAAATACAGTAATCCAAATCATAACTGGAATAAGGAATATAGAAAGCGGTTACAGAATCAGTGTATCAAATCCTGTTTTAAAAACATAAGTAATGCAAATAAAAATCATGCATAAGGCTCAGGAACGTAGTCGCCACTCCGACGTTGGCGCCACAACACATAATACTCCAGAAGGTTTCAAATCTCCGTACAATCCCCGAACATATTGTATCATCATAACATATCACAACATCAGAAAGAATCATATGCCATATCACATTATAACGCCGTATATAAGCGGTACCCAGCCCTATGGCGAGGAACTCGGGAACCGTAACACATCATACTGCCGAATATAACATAGAGCGCACGATAACAAAACCAGCCCGGGACTCGACGAACGATGTAATAGTAGTATGCACGAGCGGAGTAGTGAGAAAACCATATGCATATAAATAAATAAATTTCAAAAGTCGATGGACAAATATATTTACCGACATCTGAAAGCTCAGAAACAAGTTTCGGGTCAATCGGAATTAGTATAAGAAAGTTGCGAGCTTTTGAAGTACAGAACCTTCTAAAAACATTTCATAAGCCATATTTGGAAATTCAAGTATCATTCATATTAGGTAACATTCGAATAACATTATGGATCAAATCAAATGGAGACTTTAGGACCATATTTACGTATCAAAATATTCATCAAAGACTTTAGTCATCTCGATTTTCTTTCGAACAATATTCGGAAACATAACAACTAGAATCTTCGAACATCATAAATACGTATCAAGCCATATGGAATAGCTTATGGAAGTCAAAGATATTAGCCATCCTAGTGGCTCTAAGAATAGGATTTTCTTTAGAAGCATACATATACGTTATTTGTTCATTTCATAAAGGTCATGCCAAAAAAAGGAAAGGTAGGCTTTACATACCTCGATCGCTCGCTAAACAAATCCCGACTCAAGTCTCGGGTTCTCCAAGATCTACAATAACGCCATTAATTACCAAACGTTAGCTACAAGTACTTAGAAATTCAATTCTAACTAGTACTTGTCTACAGAAATTTCGGCAGCATCTCCCCTGTAAATTCAACATCCCCGAGAATTTAACTCGGCCAAATTTATCAACAACCATACCAACAATACCAACAACCATACTAATAACATCAACACTCAATTTAAAACGCATTCTAACATTAGTAACCTTTTTCTCTATGTAGCTCATCACATTCAATTCAACTACGTACATACAAGCCAACATCAACGCTCACATATTCATTACTAATCCGAGATCATTCAAACACAATTAAAGAACATTTCAAACAATCTATACAATATTCAAACAACTCCACCAACACACCATACTCCACCCGAAATCTCTACAAATGCAACAAAACTACGACGTCGCATTTTCTTCTTCCAAATTCATAAACAACAACAACAATTCACACTTTAGCAACTTCACTTTCACAATTTCATAATACCATATTAAAATCGCATTAATTTCCTACAACAACCCACAACAAATTTCAATGCCGACTTGAACCATTAAACCTCCATTTACATCATAAAGGCCACAACAATACAACTAACATGCTAAATAAAATTAACTCATCTTCCCTTCACCATACAACATCACACGGCAACAAGCACATACACACCCACACGGCCCACACACACCACATAATATTTTCATGATTTTCATTCACTTCTACTTACTAAAACATACATAACCTTCCATAACATATAAAAGAAGAGAAAATCTTACCTTTTCTTCAATTTCCCACTTGCCACCAAGAGTGGTTTTCTTGCTTAAATAATTATACCACGTTGAAGAGGGCCCTTGAATTAGTAAGAATACTAGAAAAATATAATTTTTGGATCAAAGATTGATGGCCTCAACTTTTTTTCTTTCTTTTTCTCCTTGGCCGAAAACCCCCATCTCTCTTTGCTCTCTTATTTTTTTTTCTTGAAAGTTCTAAAATGATGAATTAGTGGTGGCCCTTTCCTTTTAATACTTGGGTTAAATTTTCTACATGGGCCTTGGGCCATTGCCCTATGGCCGGCCACCTCTTGGGCCTTTTCTTCTTTTTTTTTTATTTTTTATTTTCCAAGCCCAATTGTTTAGGACTAATTTTTTGTAATTCATGAAACTATTTTCCAAAATTCCAATTTTGCCCTTAGCCTTCCTCAATATTTCCGCATCAATATTTTTCATGAACAACTTATATATTAAATAAGATCAAAATATTGCCTTATCTCTTACTAGTCACAATTATTTCGATTTATCCAAATGTGCAAAATTACGGGATATAACAATACTAAGTCAAAAATGGGATAGAAATCACCATAGTCTTAATACTCAGTGTTCGATGACTTGCGATATGTACCCAAGTGTTCTACCCCATTAGAATAAATATAAGAAGGCCCATGTCACGACCCAATTCGGGGTGGTGCGGGGACCTACCTTTCCCACCTCGGTAGGCGAACCCTCAAATTGAATTCACATCAATTAAGTAAAGGAGATTCATTTACATCAATAGATACATAGAAATACAACGAAAACTTCATAATTTATTCAATAAACTCAAGAATCAATAAAATTACAATGATGTAACACATACAGACTCGATCCACTTCTTATGACCTGGTCTAGACTAGTACAAGAGCGACTAATGATTTCAAATTACCACTACATTCTAAGACTCAATCTCCATCCCGAAATGAAATGGTAGGAGGTCTTCCAGATAGGCACCGCGTATTTCCACATATGGTTCGATGAATCACCTGATACAAATCTACACCCTAAAAAGTGTGTAGCAAGTGCAATATCATTACAAACCATGCGTACTTAGTAAGTATCATACGTCGACAATGGTTAGTAACACATATCAGTAAAGAATTCACAGATAAACATGATAACAACCGAATCAAGTCATACGGCGATCTACCACACACTGTAAATCAATCCCCTTAAGCATTAAATTCACTTTAATAATTCACCAGTCAAGCTCACAACAATATCGGAACTCACATATCATTAAATCGATTGTTTCAGTCAAGTAGTCAACTCATCATCAAGACACCCGTTATCCTACATCACATAGAGACCAAACATATAACTAATCTTGCAGACGGTCTGTAGGATACCTCAACAAGTTCAATCAATAAATCCATATCCAAGTACACGTCATTGTCTAAGTATAGCATCTAATCCCAAATGTGCCAAGTCTGAATTAACCAATCTGAATCCAATCATCACAGGTAAACACCAAATCATCTCAAACAAGCCATAATGCAATGCAATGCAAGATGTATCAATGCAATGCAATGCCATGCGAGGAAAATGACGTGTATACATGTACTCCGGACGGAAATATCGATGTCTCAATAGCACAACCCGGTATGACTCACTAAGTCTGAGTGGCACCCGTCCCGGATATTTGCCAAACAGACAGACGGGACCCTGGCTAATTGCTGACAGGGGGAGTCTCACCGGCACCACTCTAGGGGATCCGCGGAGTCCATGCACTAACAAACGATTCCAGGATAACATTGAAATCAGCCATGCAAGAACAATGCCCGAATATAACCATCGAACATCGGCCTCCTCACAATCACTTAAAAGAGTTTATAAAAATATCAGTTTCACTCAATCAAAGATACCGGATCATCACCGGATATCGGCCATGCATCATGAATATGAGGAAATGTATGCAATGCACATATCAGTGATTCTAGAATTGAACCTCGGACATCGGCCTCCTCACAATAACTCAAGTAAAAAAGTTTATCAAGTATCAATTTCATATAAACAACGATTCCGGAATGGATCTTCGGACATCGGCCTTTTCATAATCACTCAATTAAAAGAGTTTATCAAATATCAGTTTCGCTCAATCAACGATACCGGATCATCACCGGGTATTGGCCTTGCATAATAGATATGAGAAAATGCATGCAATGCATATGTCAATCACCAACGGTCGAGTTCGATGTCACAAATACCACAATGGGTATGCCAACAACGTATCACATCACAACACCAACAGTGGCGTTCAATATCAAAAATACCACAACGGGTATGCCAACAACTTATCACATCACAATACTAACAGTAGGTATGCAGACATATATCCAAGCACAAATACCAATAACGGGTATGTCAATCCTATCCGAATCAAGATAACAAGTAGAATTTGATATCTACCAACTACACATGGCATCAAGCCAGCACAATTGAACAATCAAACACATATAACGGGGTGGCTAGTCCCACACACAAAGGTCAATTTACATTAATACCACTTCCTTAAATCAGCCTGTTATCATAGAATAAGTAATCTCATCTTCCACTCACAATCATTCGCCATAACTTCTTTAAGAACTCAATCACAATCGTTGGTGTATTATAGCCTCCCATCTATCAACTAGGTTCACTAGTAATGGCATAACACAAAAAATCACATATTACGGGAATTTCTCATCATTAGACACAACAATAGGTTTCACCCGCTACTTCCAAGTCGCATATATCCACCGATATTAACGAAAAACTATATCAAACAACCTAAGGAATCTACATGCCACAAGCCCGAACACACAAATCACACGACAATACCATCCTAAGACTCCCTTCCAAATCTCCAATTCCTATACATGCATTCTCCATTCCATCTAATACACGCATATATGAAACTAACTGGAGTCTACAGAAAGGGAAGCCATAACTTAACTGGCAGCCGAACAGGTTCCACGAACCCACACGTTGCCTTGTCTTTCGAAGCGTCTCCAAATAGCCAAAATCTACCACAAGTGAAATCTATGTAAGAAACCATTAATAATGACCAAATTTTCGTGGGCAAAATGGGATTTTTATGACCAAAATACCAAATGGACAAAAAGCCATTACTTTAATCATAGTAATACTCAATTAATTCTTAAAATTATCATTTATATGAACACCCCCAAATTTGGGTCTAAGAACCCTAACTTTAATTCAAGAATTTCAACTCAAGCATGGAAGATTATCGGTTAACAAGACTAGATATATCATTATCAAGCATAAATAGCAACATTAACAACATTTATTCACAATATAGGAATCCAATTCATTTTTATAACTCTTTCATGAGAAACCCCAATATTGGGTTGAAGAACCCCCGGATTTGCATAGAGATTTTTAGAAGAGGAAGGGTTTTACAAAACCAAAATGATGGATTAATTAAAGGAAACTATTAATCATGAGATTTAGACCTTACCCATAGGAACAATCCTGTGAAATAACCAAGAATCTATTCATCCCCAAGCTTCCAAGAGCGAAGGTGTCCTAAATGAGGTCCAAACCCGATATAGTCTCTATTATTCCTCGTTTTTCGTGCCAATATGACCTCAAAATGCTGATAAGATGGCACCATTGGATTCCTAAAGAAATTTCCTTGAATTGTGGATTTTGAATTGCCTCATTTGGACTTAAAATGAGGGAGATATGAGGGTTTTTATATTGGACACGACTTCAATTTTCTGGGGGGACCGCTGCAATCACTACCGCTTCAGCGTTCAAATAGCTGTAGCAGTCCTAAGGTTGCTGTAGCGGTGCCGCCCCAGCGGTAAAGGGTCCGCTGTACCGGTCACCAGACACCAGATGCCCCTATTTTTCGATTTTTCACCCCGGAACTCCGAAAGCTCATCCGGAACCCGATTTTGACAAACCAAATATGTAGATATAGGTTAAAACGCGCTACAAACTCATTCGCGCACTCGAAATTCCCACTGGAGAGACCTATGACTAATTCAACTCCCGAGCGGGCAAAAACCAGCTTTCCAACCCAATTTTCGATAACCATCCGAGGTCCGATTTCAGCAAACTAAATATGCATCCACATGTAAAGACAAGCTACGAACGCACCCGTGACCTCTGATTTCCCAATGGAGATACCGTTGACTAAGACAACTCTCAAACCTCAATAACCATTCCCAAACCAAATCCCAAAATGCACCCGAGTGCATTGGGAGCCAAACCATCCCAGCAACGCATCATAAATCAGTCTATGAACCTCCCGGAATCAATGGATCTCCGAATGAAATTCGTTCACCCAAAAGTCAACTCCCGGTCAAACTGTTTTCGCTTAAAGCCAATTTTTTCTGGAAAACATTCCAAAGCCCAAAACGATGCCTAGGAAGTCATGCTAACTATCTTCTCGGGTCAAAATAGTTCTAATGAAACTTAGGAACTGGTCAACGAGGGCAAAAACGAAAGAATCCCGGTAATGACAAAATGAGTCATTACATCGTATACCAATTTAACAGTCGCTAGTCCTCGAGCGAAGAACGAGAGTAGGAGAATCTTACGGTAACCAAGGAAATCATATCACAACCAACACGAAGCTCTTACAACAAGAAGCAAACCCAAACCGCAATTCGTTCGTACCTAGCAAAAATACCCAATTACCATGTCTTTAAAACACACAACGGATCTCTCATAGATAAATCAAATAGCACGAACCTTTTGACATAACTAATCATAAAACATTCAGAACTGATAAGATATTCTGAGCTAGTCACTTCTTGAATCATAATTTCTTAGTAGTACACAATATAAACCGAAACCAAGATTTACTCTTCCCAAAAGAGAATCTTAAATCTTCTAGAAAACTCTAAAATATTTCATCAAAACTTGTCTTTCTCGTAGCCGACTTGGTCAGTCTTAAGTCTCCTTAACTCTTCAAATCACTTATCTAGGAACTTACTGTCGTGTATTGCATTGAGCAAGATCTGCCAACATCCAATGATCGAAACGGAGCCTTATCACAATCCTAGAATCTCTCCGAAGCACAACCATTATCATTATAACCCATTGTACTCATCGAAAGGTTGACTATGGTGAAATACCACAAGGACTTCTAATAACAAACCTCAAAAATCAAGCATTCCTTATCACATCCGTTTAAACTGATTTACTTGGAACCCATCACCCTCTTATCGTGCATAGCAAACCATAAGTTACCGCTCTTGGTTCTAAAAGCTGAAACTTACCCAAATTGTTCTAAAGGTACCGGATGACTAAATCTTGCGAATACGGCCTCAAATTCCTTAACATTACGCAATACGCATACCTGGTACAACCCAATTTTTTCCGACACTAAGGACATATGCACTCATAAATCAATCGTTTAACTATCAAATTTTCCATTGTAATACCTCAATAACCCATAATACTTCTAGAAGCATAAAAATCTCACCATCCCTGGTGCTAACAAGCATAATCAGTTCGGGCCCATAATATTCGAAGTCATTCCGTCAATGTTGTTCATAACATAAAACACTTACCACAACACGATCCCATCTCGAAAGCACTGTTGGCCATAACATACTACGAATTTCAACAAATCCATTCTCTAAACACACACTAACTCATTCACTGGTCACCACTTCTTATCATTTACCCATTCCGTAATCTTACGTTCTCAATCACACAATAATCACAAGCTCGTCTATTCTATACTGGACTACAATACAATCATTCAAATAAATCTAAGTACTCCCAAGGGCGCACCTAATTCTTGCCACTCTCGACTAACACCAACCAATTATCATAGCCACCAAATCAATTACCGCAAATCATTAGTCTTGCACACTACCCATCACACCCTAGCGGGATTAGGGTGTGACAATCCTGCTACTGATACAAAGCCAAACTAAGGAAAATAGATCTGAACCAATCTGCTATTATGGTTTGAAACTTGTACTGCTGCATTGTGAAACAAAATGGCTGCTTCATTGTGACCATTTAGCAATTTGGCCAAACAATTTTACTGATAGGGCATGTGCCACTACTATTTTTCAAGAAGTTATTGCATCTGGAAGAATAGATACTGCATCTTGATATGTTTGATACTTTTTTTCTTTCCTCAAAAAATGAGCAAATACTAAAAGGGAAATATTTCTATATTCCTGATTGTTGTTCTTCTTCTTTTAAAGATCAGATCACTACACTTTGATTAAAATTCACTGATTTGAACATGTAAAGCTACACTAGGGCCAGTTAAAAAACAAAAAGATTATTAAGGCCATGCCTAATCCAAAAAGTTTATCCCTCGATTTAGGCAATGACGATCTGACAGTGTTATCATCAGGTAGGAACCAACATGCGCTTGGCAAAGCAACTAGAATCACCACTAGTTTGCATCTACGACATGATTCGGGTTCCTTTGCCATATTAAAAAACGTGACTCTAAGCCTCCGTAATCAAAGCTCCCAAAGTTTGATACGAGTCCGAGGGATATTATTATTTATATTCATAAACGTCACACTATGGGGTGGCGTATCATTTGACTAACTATTTTGATTTCATTCTTATGAGGCACAGATAATCAATATGGGTCCGCGACATGAGATTCTACCAAAGGCGGAAGTGAAATAAAGTTGAAGGCCCGACAGCTCGGAAGAAGGATTAGAATAGCATAGAAGAACGAGAACAAGACTGCTGAATGATTTGGGCCGAAGGCCGTAAAAAGCTAAACTTTCCTTCCCCTTCTTGTAGTATAGTTTTACATTATATTCTGTGTGAACATGCAAATAAATTTGTATAGGCATTGAAACCCCTACAGGTTAGAACCTAGGATTTAGGTAGACACTGTTTCAAAACTGTATCCAAATGATAGAGGAGTTGTATTCCACTTGATTAAATAAATAAAAGTGAAAGTATATTTCTCTTGCAAAAAGTTGATTGTTTCTAAATACCTCCTTAAAAGTGCATTTTTTTTAATTTGAGAAATCTGAGAAAGGAAATATTTGGGCCTAGACCCAACTTGATGAATTCAAATAAGCGGAATTTCCCTCAAAACCTGAGTTTCGGAAAACAGTTTTGAGGATATGGTTGATTGAAAAGATAAAATGTGGATAATGTATGAATCAAATAAAGGTTGTAAATACGCATATACATATATATTTTTTACTACATATAAATACGTGGCATTAGTTTTAGATGGGATATACCCAGCGTACTATCCTTATAAGTAAAAGGACAAACTATTTTTATCCGGATATTTTAAATCCGAACTCGAAGTACCCTTACTTAAAGGGAGTTTGTTTAACTCTTTTAAAGACAAAATGATATGTCATGATAGTATTTTTATACGAGAAATTAAATAAAATATAAGCAGTTCATACATAATCACACATTAAAGCTCGAAGGTCAACCATATTCTACGGATCCTTAATACTGGGGTGGCTAACACCTTTTTCAGGGGATCACCAGAACCTGTACCTAGAACTCTGAATTATGAAGGATTTTTCACTGTACTTGAATAAACCCTTCAGCACTGGTTTTCCTAATTTCCTAAAAATGAGGTGGCGACTCTTTTAAAATAAAGTCCGAAAGAGCACCAACGAGTTCGTAGTAGCCTTTTATGCCTTAACTGCCACGTAAAAAGTGAACCGCAATAGGTCCAACAAACACTAGAACAATATCTCGTTCATTTCCATGTTTAATCCGTCTTCTTTTACTTAGGTAACACAATCCGCGGTAAGATAACTTTAGGCACAACCATGAATACCTCAAACATACCTTTGGTAACAACTTGTTTTAAAACTCCGGGCTGGGTCATTTTGCAATTTCCCTCAATCAACTTGTAATACCGTATACATATACTTCTCTGCTATTCTAGTGTACAATTAATGTGGCGAAGTGTAGTCTTTTTGGGGATCTCGTAGAGGTCCGGTAGAATAGTCAGAGGAGCTTAGAATTAGTTTAGAGTTGTCCTTAACTGATATATGGAGAAATGAGGTACTCAATAATTTTATCGTCTCGTGTCTCGATTGAAATGGTCACTTATCACATATCTTTGTGGTTCCTTCAAAATCTCAATTGTCTTAAATTACCCACTAAAATTCTTACTTCACACCGAAGTACTCATAAAGGGTGAATTTCCTTCATACTCTACTTGTCGAAGTCGTCATAATGGGTAGATGTTTTGTTATTTCCTTTTTCTTCAAATCTCTCTTCTGCTGTTCATAATGTGTTTCCTTTCTTTTAGTCACATACGTTTCGTATATTCGGTACTCTTTTTTTGTCATCCTCATTACCTTGTTGTTTCTTCTTATCTTGCTTCCAACTATCATATTATTCTATCTCTTTCATTCCTTACTTATCCTTCCTTTCGTATCGATAATGACCCCTTGTCATGTAACAATCCTTAGTAAATTCTAAATTCCATGAAACCCTTTTCTCAGTCTACTGCCCTATGGCATTGCTAAGGGTCCGTAGGGCTGGTCTGTACAAACAAATATGCTTTTATCCACAATCATGGGCCAAGCTCTGACTTGCCAACCTGTATCCGTACTACATATATATCAACATATCGAGTTCATCTCATATCTCAATCTTACGAAAGTACACAAGGATCAATTAACTTCTTCTTAATGTATAAACTTCATTCGGAGCAACTTGTCTCTTTGACTTCCTCATTATATAAGCATTCACCACTTTCTCAACTTTCTGGTAAGAAGAAACATATTACTTCCTCTTTGCACCCTTATATCCTATTCTCCTTTACTTGTCACACTACCTCACTACTCACTCTCCCCAACCTAAGGTCATCAGTTTATACCAAAACTGGTTCCCACTTCACCTCTAACTACTTGCTCCTTTTATTTGTCATAACAATCTCACATGTAGTGCGCACACTTACCCAGTAGTCATCCTTAAGTTTCGAGAAATTTTGACAAAGTTTCCTCTATAATCATTACTATCCCAAACCTGCACACAGCCCAGAAAATGCATCTAATACCTCACAAGGCCAAATATAGAAGCGCACATAGCATACAACTCGACCATACGGGGCTTGTTAACATAAAAAGGATATGATGCAGTAATGCCCTGGCTTATGTACTTACAGATCATCTATTATGTACATAATCCCTTACTTTCTTTCTGAAATACATAACAATCAATTCTGCATTTCACTGCCGATATTAACTCAAACGTTTTACAAACATACCTGAACCACTCTAATATTCATTAAGAGGGAGGCTTTACTTTGTTATTTTATCACTCGAATTCTTAAATTTCAACGATCGAAGTCCTTACCTTGATCCTTATCTGGAACCTTTGTAATGACCCGTTTAGTCGTAATAGTATTTTGACCCATTTAACCTTGTTTACCCTTTCCCCAAGTCCCGTTAGCATGACCTATGACTTAGTGAAGCCATTGGTTTGGGTCCCAAAGCATTTGGGGATATTTTGAGTCTCGAGTGAAGGCTTAATTTCATAGTGTTGGGGTTGACTTGGTCAACACCGAGTTAAAATAATATCCTCTAGGAATTGTGAGGTCACAGTTGCATCCGTAGCGTGGTTTACAATCAAAACGCATATATGGTTTGTGTTCGGGAGGTTCCGGATGAGTTTCGGGGGCTAAAACGAAGTTTTGAACAAATCATAAAAAGGGGCACCCGCAATAGCGAAGGGGGCCCCCGGTATAGCGAAGGAGGCCCCTGCTACGCACTGGGTAAAATCCGTTTTTTAATTGTTTTTTTCAAGTTTTCCGCTCATAAACCCAAAAACACTTCCTTAGAATGTGAGAGGCTATTTTCCTAGGGCTAGGATGAAGTTCCTCCTTGAAGGTAAGTGCAAACCCTTACGTAATTCATTATTTTTTCTTCCTCAAATCCCATGACAAGATTAAGCTCCATTAATGTTGGGTGCTAGATTAGAACCCAAGAATTGATAAAACCTTCAATAGTTGGAGGGTTGGGGAGAGAGCAATGGAAAATCATTCACAAGCACTTTGGGGTAAGATTCTAACCTAGTATTCATTATTCATTTGTCGATTATCATCATCTCATAGTCATCCTACACACCAATGTTATTCATTTGTCAATTATCATCACCTCATAGTCATCGTACACACTAATTGTGAAGAACTAATGGGTCAAGAACCCTAAGGCTAAAAATAGAAAAGATGGATTTAGATATCTTGTGTTGAATAGAATTTCATGAAACTAATATTGAAGGTTAACGAGATGATGGGTAATATAATTGTGCACTAAGTTTACTGTTTTACCCTTATGAACCTGGTTTCACATTGTAGGGGTATTTTGGGTGGTTTTCTAAAAGTATAGCAATATGGGTATCGTTGGACTAGTTTAGACTCGTAGAGTACTATTTTGACTATATTGTATCTGAATTTTAAATAAAATTATAGTTTTTCCCTTGTGGCTTGGGTTTTGCTATTTTTGGTCCATTTTTGGGTTTTGGGTAAAACTATGGCAATATGGATATCCTTAGATTCGTATTCTGACATAAAATTCATATTTGATAGACGTTAATCATTTGAGGTTCTCCAAAAAGGAAGGCAAGGCTATGGTTTGGCCATTCGAGACTGTTGCTCGGCATTCCAGGTAGGTTACGGCTTACTTTAGTTAGACTTTGATTAACGAATTGTATGTATTGTGTAGAATTGACTGGAGAAACCATGATTAGGTCTTCGGACATAGTGTTTTAGGTGGATATTAGCTAGGTTGGTATGACTTCTGATTTTGTGGGCTCGTCGCTATTACATTATATGTTGAAATATGTGGTGTAGTTGTATTCATACTGTGGCGATTCAGGATGGATTTCTATTAGGTTGATTGTTGGTGATGGTGGCTTGTTGCCCTGTTATTTAGATTAGAGTTATTACATAAATTGTCGTGTTGTACTCAGTTCTCTCTTATTGTGACATATATTATCTGAGAAAGGAAGGATAATGAGTTTAGGCTTGAATTGTGATATAAACTTATGATAGTACGTAGATGAAAACTTGATGTATGATTTACTGTTGATGATAATATATAGAAAAGTGGAGCTTCTTGATGATACAAGACTTAGTTGTGAGGCGTACTTGCTACATATGGAAGTAAAGACGGACATAGACTATTATGTTGGTTGAGACGGGTTGTATGATTCATTTCATGGATGAGTTAATCCATGTCTTGATATGACTGGTGGCTTTGTGACTTGTGCCCTCACTGTTGCTTTACTGGTTTGCATTGATTTACTAGTTTACGCCTATTTATGCATTCATACACTAATACATGATAGAAAGGGTTTGGAAGACTTGTTGCATGATGCCTGGTGTTTGACATTGTTATTGCTAATTGTTCATATTCCATAAGTACTAGTGAGCTGGAATATGTTGAGACATACATTGTGATGTGAAATTAGTGAAGAAGTTAATATAATCTTCTTGGTGCACTTGTGATACTATTTGATACATGGTACTTGATGAATTGATCATTGACTGTGATGTGACAGTATTACTATGCATATGAAAAGGCACATTGACCGGGGGTCAGGATGTGGCCTAGTTGTGAGCTCGTGATCCGAGGTTTGTTCCCAAAATAAGTTGTACATGATGTGGATCCGCATCCGAGGTTCTTTCTGGAGCGGAGGATTTATTGCGCGGGTTATCCAGAACGAGGGTACATGGGCAACATGGGTCCCCTGAAGGTCATGACTACTGAGCTATGACATCAGTAGCATGTGTGTACAGTGTGTATTTGGCCAGTGCATTGCATTGCACATCATCATATTTTGCATTACACATTATTACATTTTATTCTTCATTATTATATGGCTCGTTTAGTTCTGCTATTGGTGTGTTTGCTGAAACGACTTTTGTGGTATTGATATGATCATTGACTGAGTTAAATTGTGGATTAGTGACTCTACCTAAGAAAGAAACTTGGACTTGTGATTATTAGGTGAGATTATTGAAACTTGACAGACTTGTGGGTTAGAAGGTTCATCTTAGGTTCTGACTCTGTTATGAGATATTTTGTGACTTGGATTTGAGTATTAAGTTCCTATTTGTTTATCTTGTTGATTTTATTCTTGTATATGTGAACTAATCTTAGTCGGCCTATGATGCTTACCAGTACTTTGTGTTTGTACTGATACTACCTTGCTGCATCCTTTTTGAGTGCAGATTGTGTTCCACAGATTTCATCCAGACTACATCTCTAGCTTGAAGATAGTTTTCTCGATCAGATCCAAGGGTGAGCTTCTATCCATGCCTTGCCACCTGAAGATCTCTCTTTCCAGATGTCTATTTTTATTCCAGACATTCTTTGTTATTATATTTGAGATATAGTTCATTCTTTAGATATTGTTAGTTAGAGTCCTTAAAAGATGACTTTCAGATCTTGGGGGTGTAATAGTTAAGATCTTGGGGGTGCACTTATATTATCTATTAATTATGAATTGTTTTATTTATTTATTCATTCACATGATCATTGATTGTTTGAGTATAAATTATTAAAGAAGTTAAAATTGGCTAGTGATTAATGGGTTAACGGGTAAGGGTTCGCCTACAAGTGATAATAAGGTTGGTGCCCCCACGATCGGTAATTAGGGTTGTGACAACCTTGATCCGATACAAATCGATCCAACGGTAGTTGAGGAAGTTCTCCCTCTTGTCATCCTTCTACAAGCTGCTTAGTAGTACCCATACCTTCTGCAAACATACTAAGTATACTGATCCTTTAAGTTCTACCACTATATTCATTTGAACCCTATTCCGTGGATACCATCAATTCCTCTCTTTAAATTCCTCGACCTCACAGAAGACCCCACCTCATCAAATAATCTATCATAACATGGGGTCTAGAGTTCAACATCCATCCTTTCTTACCTGACCTGCCGATTCTTCCTGAACCTCTGATGGGTCAATCTCTATAGAAGAAATAACTTCAGATGGATTTGTATCAATAGAGGGCATGTCCTCAGATGGATTAGTATCATAAGAATAACTCACTCTTGAAGCCCTTGAACAAGCAGTCTTCTTTCCTCTAGAAGTCATCTTCCAACTACAAAACAATCAGGGTTAGGGTTGGGAATCTCATATCCTACACCTTGGCTCAATCGCACGATCTAGAATAGGAAATAAAGGTAACCATCCTAAATGTCCTATAGTGTAACGACCCTGCCGGTCATTATGGAAAAATGTAGGATCGTCTCACCAAATAGGACCTTCCCAAGGATAGGATAAGCTAATAGAAAATCGATTGTATAGGTCTAAGAACTAAAAACTTGACGTGTTTGTGATTTTTATTTGATTGTGTTGAGTCCATCGGTGGGTGACGTAGGAAAGTAGAACTCCGTTGGGAATTCCAAGGCCACGGGTGGATTCTTATGGTGTTTTTCTATGTGCATGTTTGTTTGTATTTGTGAGGCCTCAGATGAAATGTTAGGTGGGGAGTGAAAAACTAGGAAAAATTGAGATCTTACTGCCTCAGTAGTACCGCTGTAGCGGGGGTTGAGCCACTGCAGCGGTATCGCTGTAGCGGTGAGCCCTCACTGTAAGTGGTCGGTCGGTGTTCCAGTATCCGCTATGGATCAGTCCTACCATGGCAGAGGTGACTTTCCTTTTGGTCCGCTGTAGTGGGCACCTGGAAGCTATAGCCAGACTGCCCCAGCGGCGTAACGATCGTTGTAGCGGTCGACGGAAAATAGTAATCGTGTTTTAAACACTTAGTTCAGAATTCATCATTCATAAACTCCAAACCTGTTCCCCACAAACACCTAGGGCAAATTTTCAAGCTAGGGAAAGAATATTCTTGAGTGGTAAGTCTCAACCATCCTTTTCAATCATTACGTTATGTTCTTCAGATTATCATCTATGGGTATCCATTGGTGAATTAGTAATAATAACCCTAGAACCTAATAGACCTTCTATAATTGATAGGTTATGATTGTTATCGTTTATTTGTAATCTAATAGCCTCGGATAACTCCTCTTAATCAAGAATTGAACCGTTAGAGTCATGAACTAAGTGAATTGAGACTTAGGGTTTCATAAAAATTGTAGCTTGAGCATGGAAACTGCTTATAATTGATGTGTTGATTAAATATTGTTATAAATTGATGATTAGTGGTTACTGAGGCCATTTTTAGGTTGTGTTACACCTAGAAACCATTCACCCATTGGAATGGGGAAAAAAGGGACGGGTGTTCTTGAAATGCTTTTGTGACTAGAGTAAGTATGACTCTGTCACGATCCAACCAGAGGGCCATGACGGGACCCGGAACTAACCTACCGAGCACATCTGAACATGCATCTCATAATCATTCTAGGTAGACCACAAAGATAGCTCATGGGTATCATGGTCTGTAAGGGCATGTGCAACAACATAACAACACATTTCTGTATAATCCTAAACAATTATACTCATCATCACAAGCCGAAAAGACTGCCAAAATATCATACCGAAATATGAACCGGTAGGGTTATCAAACGTCTAAATGTGCACACATTTATACGAGCCTCTACATAGAATACAAGTGACGATAAAGACTAATACCAAATAGACTGCAGCTCCGAAGTATGTGGAGTGCTCCTGAGAATCTGCTGATACAGCACCTACGGATCTGATCCGTCTCCCTGTCTACCTGCGGGCATAAGCGCAGCGTCCACAAGATAGGACGTCAGTACGAATAATGTACTGAGTATGTAAGACATGAATAACAACATAACAAGAGATATAGAACATAACATGAGATAAGGATGACCTGTACATCTGATTGCCTCTTAGGCGGATACCATGCATGCTTAGCCTTTTTAAAAAACAAACAATCACACATATATAACATAATAGTGCTGCGGAATGTGCATCCTGATATATATATCATATCACCATTACATATGTTGCTGCTGAAGGAATGGCCCGATCCATTTATCCATATATCCCGCGTCCGGGCATCCATAATCCGGGACAATATCATAATATACTAGCTGATCAGGTGGTTATGCGTATTTAACGCCTCACCTTTCCACGTATCCCATATATACATATCTAATATACATATATAATATAAATAGCATGCATGAGAGCCCAAATAAAAGTTACTACTTTATCGGAGTGACGTAAGGTCGGTAACCTCCTATTTATATTATGGAACAATCATTATCGCTATATCTCATCTTGAAGGAATAATTATCATAAGGTGAGATCAACAACAACGAATAAAATAAAGAAACTCATGAAATAAACTCTATAATCTCATAATATCATCAAAACCATAAGATTGGGGATCTCTAGAAATGGGATCATCATCATCATCATCATCATTATCATCATAGAAAACATCTATCTTTAGCATCATAAGAAACTCTATGAATCATGAACTTCTAACTTTTGGGATTAAGGATGTTATGGAAAGCATATATGGGTTCATAAGAAAAGAATCATGCCTTTAGAAAGAAAGGGACAGCATTAACATACCTTTTTGGTCTCCTTAACTACTGAACACTTACCCTTCCAAGATTGTAAAATCCAAGAAAATTCATACTATTGCTAGGCTTATCTTTATATGCTTGTCTTAAGCCTTCAAATTAAATTCCCTTAGAATCTGCCGAAATTCAGGCCGCATCTCCCCTGTTTATATCCCTAGCCCGAAATCACAATTCCAACAAAACAACAACAATAGCAACACCAATATCAACAATAACATTATCAACATCAATATGCTCAATAAAACATCCCACACGATGTTTCCCCAATTTCTCAACCAATCATTAGACTTTATGAAGCTTTAACAACTAAATTTCCATGGTACAATTTGTCACGACCCAACCGGAGGGCTGCGACGGGCACCTGGTGCTAACCCACCTGGGCACCTCTTATCCTACTTCCACATTTATATCTGGGTGAGCCGCATAGCTAATTCATACTTTCCATATCATATAGGCGGGACAGGACCCCGCTATGCCCATAAATATTTACACAAAAGAATAAATACCAAAAGCTATAGCTCCGAATGAAATGGAGCTCCGCTATGTAGTCCCTGAGTAATAAAGCTATGGATCAAGCCTATCTCCCTGGCCACCTACGGGCATGACGCAGCGTCCAAAGTGGAGCTTCTTGGTGATACAAGACTTAGTGTGAGGCGTACTTGCTATATGAGAAAGTAAAGAGAGATATAGACTCTTATGTTGGTTGAGACGGTTTGTATGATTCATTTCATGGTTGAGTTCATCCAAGTCTTGATATGACTTGGGGCTTTGTGACTTGTACCTTCACTGTTTGGGTTTGCTTTGATTTATCATGTTTACACTCATTTATGCATTCATACACTCATGTATGATGGAAATGGTTTGGAAGACTTGTGGCATGATGCCTTGTGTTTGACATTGATATTACTAATTATTCATAGTCCATACATACTAATGAACTGGAATACGTTGAGACATACATTGTGATGTGAAATTAGTGAAGAAGTTAATATAATCTTCTTGTTGCACTTGTGATGCTATTTGATACATGGTACTTGATGAATTGATCATTGAGAGTTATGTGACAGTGTTACTATAAATATGAAAAGGCACATTTGATCGGGGATGAGGATGTGGCCTAGTTGCGAGCTCGTGGTCCGAGGTTCATTCCGGAAACGAGTGGTACATGATGTGGATTCACGACCGCAGTTCTTTCGAGGGCGGAGGATTTATGCTTCGGGTCCGAGGAGTAGATCCGGAACGAGGGTACATGGACACCATGGGTCCCCTGCAGGTCATGACTACCGAACTATGACATTAGTAGCATGTGTGTGCAGTGTGTATTTGGCCAGGGCATTGCATTGCATATCATCATATTTTGCATTGCAGATCATTACACTTTATTCTGCATTATTATATGGCTCGTTTAGTTTTGAATTTGGTGTGTTTGCTGAAATGGCCATTGTGGTATTGATATTATGGATTAGTGACTATACCTATGGATGGAACTTAGACTTGTGCTTACCAGGTGAGATTATTGCGACTAGACATACTTGTGGTTTAGAAGCTTCATCTTAGGTTGTGACTCTGTTATGGGATATTCTGTAACTTGAAATTGAGTATTAAGTCTGTTTATCTTGTTGATTTTATGCTTATATACGTGAACTAATCTTAGTCGGTGTATGATGCTTACCGATACTTAGTGTTTGTACTGATACTACCTTGCTGCACCCTTTTTGACTGCAGATTGCGTTCCAGAAATTTCATCCAGATTACATCTCTAGCTTGATGCTAGTTTGCTCGATCAGATCCGAGGGTGAGCTTCTATCCCTTCCATGCCACCTGCAGATCTCTCTTTCCAGATGTCTATTTTTATTCTAGACATTGTTTGTTATTATAGTTGAGATATACTTCATTCTTTAGACTTTGTTATTTATAGTCCTTGTACGATGACTTTAAATATTTTTTTTGGGGGGGGGGGGGTGTAATAGTTAAGACTTCCTCACTTATATTATCTATTAATTATGAATTCTTTTATTTATTTATTCATTCACATGATCATTCATTATTGGAGTATAAATGATTAAAGAAGTTAAATTTGGCTAGTGATTAATGGGTTAACGGGTAAGGGTTCACCTACTAGTGATAATACAGTAGGTGCCCGCATGATCGGTAATTAGGGTCGTGACAATACATAACATAACGTCGTCGGGATACGGCCCCGCCATACCCATGCATATGTATACATATAATCATGCTGACTCACGGCAACTCCAAAACAAGCGGAGTGCAACAACACTGGCTGCCGAGCTGATATCCTTCTGGATGGGTCACCAACTGTACCTTAAGACCTGCAGGAATGAAACGCAGTCCCCCAGAAAATAAGGTAGTTAGTACGAATAATGTACGGAGTATGTAAGGCATGAAAAACAGTATATTAGAGGCATAGAAGAACCATAAAGCAATAAGAGTCAGCCTGTACATCTGAATATCTCCGTGCATCATGAAATGCATAAATATTATATGAATGCATATGAAATGTCAGGTCATATATATATATATATATATATATATATGTGTGTGTGTGTGTGTGTGTGTGTGTGCATATATCAACATCAAGCCTCTGAGGGGATCCCATCATATAATATTGGCCCCTGTGGGAATCATCATCATCGTGTACCAGCTGATCAGGTAGTGGTGCGTATATAATGTGTGACGATCGATTTAGTCATTATGGTCTTTTTTGTATTTTCGCTCGTTCTCGAGCATTGATTAGCTTATTTTTTACCTGAGGGGATAGTTGGCACGCTTCTCGACATATCAAGATCGGATTCGGGCAACTTTTATGAAATATAGGCATAAAGTGAAAAATGGTTGACCTAGAGTTGACTTTCGGGTAAATGGACCTTTTTCGGAAATTCGTCGATTCTGAGAGGTCCGGATGGTCGTTTAGAACTTGTGTGCGTATTTTTTCAGTTCGCAATGCACTCGGATGCATTTTGGGACTTGGGTTGGGAAATTGAAATTAGGGCATCAGGGGTTGACTCGGTCAATGAGACCTCCGTTGAGAATTTTGAGGCCACGAGCACATTTGTAGCGTGTTTTTATGTGTGTCTATATGTATGGTAAGTGAGCAGATGGCCTCGAGAACTAGTCAGAAAATCAGATCAAATTGGTGAAACTTGGGTAATTTTCTTGTGTCTGGTGCCCGCTTTGGCGGCACCAGCACCGCAGCAGCGGTAGCCCTACCGCTGGAGCGGTCCATGGCTTCTTGCCTTGACCGCTGAAGCGGATCCACTGGGATCGTCCCAGTGCCGCTAAAGCGGGTGAAGGGGCAGTTTGTAAAATTAATGAAGTATTAAAAGCCCTTAGACCCTCATTATTTCTCATTTCGAAATTAGAGCTTTGGGGAATAGTTCTTGCAGATATTCTTGGAGGTAAATCTTGCTAATTCCTTTACTCTTCCTTTAATCATAATCATCTTAGATTCCTCCTCCCCTTAAATAACCTCTTAGAAGTGGAAGTTGGAAGAGGGTTTTGATGAACATTTTCCCTAGGCTTATTCACGATAAAATTGGTGGGGTTTACATTAGATTTTGCTGAATCTAAGCTTCTTTATCATATATCTTCCATTTCTAGTGTGGAATTTTGGAATCGAAGAGTTACGGTTTATACCCAATTTGGGGGTTTTCCTTTAAATAAAAAATTAGGCTAATCCTTGAGTTAAATCAGCAATTAGTGGTTGGGTTATGATCACCTATTACTTATTTTGGCATTTTGCTTTTGAATTTCTCGTTTTGTCCTTGTAGGCTTGTTTCCCTTTTTTCTAGGGTTAGAATTGACCTAAATGAAATAGTAGCAATATTAGTATCATTCTTCATGATTTCTAATCTAGATTTTGATTGTGCTTAGACTACTTTGATTCTGAGATCTAGCGGAATGGCAAGGCAAAGGAGTGAGTTGTTTGTATTGCGGTTTGGCCATCCAGGTAGGTTATGGCTTACCCTTGGCGAGACTTTGTATAGCGAAGCATATATTGAGATTATATTGTTGAAGAAAGCATATAAACCTTCGGGTGTGAAGTTAGGTTGGAGATTGTCTTAGGTTGGGCCCTGTTGCGTGATTAAGGTTAGCCACCCCATTGTGTTGTGACTTGATTTCCCTATTGTCACGACCCGACTCGGGGCCGGGACGAGCACCCGGTGCTAGCCCACCCGGGCACCCTCTTAGCTTACTTTTATGCTTACATCTAGGTGAGCCACATAATTATATATGCATTTCCATTCATTCGTCAACTAGTCCCACTTGGACAAAAACACATTTATATCATCATAGGCATCTATGCCACATCAATGTACATGGGCCAACGTGGCCGACAAAATGATATACAAAACATAGGCCGACAAGGCCAGACACATCTACCCACACACACACATGTCTAGGAGCCTCTAAGAGTATACCATATCACATTAGCGAGACAGGACCCCGCTATGCCATAATTATATACACAAAAGAATGAGTACCCAAAAGATATGGCTAAGAAGGAAATGGAGCTCTCTATGTAATCTCTGAATAGGCAGCTATGGATCAAGTCTGTCTCCTTGTGCACCGGCGGGCATGACGCAGCGTCCACAAACAAAAGGACGTCAGTACGAAGAATGTACTGAGTATGTAAAGCATGAGAAACATCAATATATAAGCATCATGAACAACATATGAAATAGCATAGGAGGGGGGGACAATAACATCATCATCATTACACTTACTTGCCTTCCATAGGGGCTTCCCATTTTTCATACGTATTCGTACACCTACGTCATCATCCGTATTCCATAATAGTACTCGTACCATACTCGTGCTCATATTCGGATACATGTCCTTAGTCGTATTCTCATACATAGTCTTATCACATTCATATTCATATACATAGCATTTTACATAGCATACCCGACCTCATAGGATCGGTGCATCATACATACTTGGCCAACTAAGGCTCAATGTTACTCATACCTGGCCCTACCAAGGCTTCAGGGTTATTCGTACCATCTACAGAGGTGTGCGCGCGTTTGGTAATCGTATACATACTTTATACATAACCATATACATATATTCTACCCGGCGTTATAAGCTCGGGGTTTCATTATAGCCCTTCATAGGCACACATATAAGTATAATAGCCCATAGGCACCTTTAGCATCATTACTATCATCCTTATCATTACTATCGTCATTATTATCGTTATTTCTATATCATAGGCCTAGTCGTCGTATGAAGTGCGTGGTACAATCGTAGTACATATCAAGGATCGTGAGCTTATGAGCTCAGAATATCAAACAATTGAAAACAACGTACTCATGTAGAGGATTTAAGAGTTTGGCCAAGGAACCATGCCTTACGAAAGAAGGGTCGGCCTTACATAGTTTTTCGTCGAACTATTCTACACTTGCACGCTTCCTTCCAATGTTAGCGTTCCTACCATCATTAATATCATAACATTGGTCGTTACTCATTCACATTATCCACATAATCTAGATATCTCAATTTGCTTCTAATTCACCCATATTTATGGTCATAACATTCAACTTCGCCCATTCGTCCAAAGTGTCGAGTTCGTGATCTCAATACTATTTATAACACATTCATATCACAACATAACAACATTCGTGATTCAATTCAAACTATTCCTCAAAATGTCATTATTCATCATTCATGACCTAGTTGACCATATTTTCTACAATCCATGCATTTCAACTTTCCAATATCTTAAACATCATATAAATATCATGAATATTACCTTAGAAGTTGTAGGAACAAGCTTTAGTTGATAATACTCCACCTTGAGCAAAACCCTAGTTTTTCTCCATTTGAATTTCTTGACTTGGATGACCTTTGATGATGTTCTTACTCTTGATTCACTTTGTTTTATGTTGTTGATGACTTATGATCCTTGAAAACTAGTATAATAAATGTAGAGAGATGTTTTAGAGAGAAGTGGTGTAATGTTGAAATGAAATAAAACAAGTGTTGGTCCCTTTATTTAATGACTTGCAAAATCTGAAATGATGTGCACAGTGGTCGTCCATGGGGGTTTACGGTCCGTATTCCAGTTTACGGACCGTCCTTCATGGTCGTCTTTAACCATATTCAGAACCAGAAACTTACGGCTGCAACATGGTGATTTACGACCATGGTTTACGGGCCGTAAATCACTTTACGGTCCGTCCTCCAGGTCGTATTTAACCATTTCCTCAACTGGCAGAAAGTTGAAGTTTTGCATGCCAATTTAGGACCTGTACGGACCGTATACCAATTTACGGTCCGTCCTAGCACTTTACGACCACTGGGAAGTTGCAAATCTGCAACTTCCCATATTCTTAGACTTCTCATTTTAATCACCCACGTCCATGCACATGCATTGCTCACCTTATATCTCATCTTAACTTAGCCAGCTTTCTCATTTCACATCGGATACCTTTGCAATCTCGCCTAAGGTCATCAAACGTCATTTATTGCTCATGGACATCATGCACTCGTATTCATCACTAGTTCATTCACTTTCGTACCAACGGAAAAAATTTTGAGGTGTAACATTCTCCCCCCCCCCCCCCCTTAAGAACATTCGTCCTACAATGTTAAAGTCTTCGGGGATTCTATAAAAAAAATCTAGAGTTTCCCCTATAATATGGCACTACCATCTGGCCACAACAACCCATAATATCGATGCCCCACAGGGCCACAACATAATAGCATAAAAATTTGGCCACACACGACCTAAAAGCATAAAAGGAAAATAGGCATACCTTATGATCTTGACGTTTCATCTTGGACCTCTTCCAAGGGCTGAAATAAATGTGGGTAGTTGGATCGCATACTTTCTTCCGCTTCCCACGTCATTTCCCTCGTTTACTGCTTCTCCATAGAACCTTAACTGAGGCCACTTCTTTGTTTCTAAGCCTCCGTACTTGCCTATCCAATATGGCAATGGGTATTTCTTCGAAAGACAACTTTTCTATCACTTGAACATCATTTACTGGGACGATCCTCGTGGGATCTCCGACACATTTTCGAAGCATCGAGACGTGAAATACTGGATGGACTGACTCTAACTCGGGAGGTAGATCTAACTCATAGGCCACTTTGCCTATCTTTCGTACAATCTCATATGGCCCAATATACCGGGGACTAAGTTTCCGCTTCTTGCCAAATCTCATAACGCTCTTCATCGGCGACACTTTCAAGAACACCCAATCTTTCACTGCGAACTCTAAGTCCCTTCGACGATTATCCGCATAGGACTTTTGACGACTATGGGCTGCTAACAACCGATCTTGTATGAGCTTAACTTTCTCTATAGCTTGTTGGACCAAGTCTGGCCCTATTAAGTTAGTTTCTCCGGTTTCAAACCACCCGATCGGGGATCTACACTTACACCCATATAAAGCCTCATACGGTGCCATTTGAATGCTGGAATGGTAACTATTATTGTAAGCAAATTCAATGAGTGGCAAATGATCATCCCAATTTCCTCCAAAATCTAACATACATGCTCGCAACATAACTTCAAGAGTCTGAATGGTACGTTCGGCCTGCCCATCGGTCTGTGGGTGGAATACCGTACTAAGACTAACTCGGGTCCCTAAACCCTCTTGGAAAGACTCCAAAAATTTAGCTATAAACTGAGTTCCTCTATCGGAGATAATAGATACTGGAACACCATGGATTCTCACTATCTCCTTAAGGTAAAGCTTGGCATAGTCTTCTGCCACATAGGTCGTTCTGACTGGTAAGAAATGAGCTGATTTAGTGAGTCTATCCACAATCACCCATATGGAATCATATTTACATCGAGAACGGGTTAACCCTGGGATGAAGTCCATATTAATCACTTCCCACTTCCACGTTGGGATTTCTATAGCCTGCAACAATCCGCCTGGCTTTTGGTGCTCGATTTTCACTTGTTGACAATTAGGACATTAAGCTACAAATTCCGCTATATCTTTCTTCATCCCATTCCACCAATATATAGACTTAAGGTCGTGATACATCTTCGTCGCTCAGGGGTGAACAGAGTAACGGGAACAATGAGCTTCTCTCAAAATCTGGTGGCGTAGACTTGCCACATCAGGGACACATAATCTGCCTCTACATCGGAGAACTCCGTCTCCTGAAATATGAAAGAATGACTCCTTCTTCTAAGGGAGTGTATCTCTGTACTGCATTAGCATGGGATCCTCATATTGTCGCTCTTTCACTTCCGCTACTAGCGACGAGACTGCCGAATTCTGAATAGTAGCTCTGCTGCTACCTGAGTCCACCACTCGGACTCCTAGGCTAGCTAACTGTTGCAGCTCACGGGCCATCTCTTTCTTTTCTGGTCGTACATCACTTAGACATCCTATCGACCTACGACTAAGTGCATCAGCTACAACATTTACCTTTCCAGGGTGATCCAAAATATCAACATCGTAGTCTTTCAGCAATTCCAACCATCGTCGTTGCTGCAAATTTAACTCTTTCTGCTTGAAGATGTATTGAAGACTAACATGATCTGTGTAAATATCCACGTGGACACCATATAAGTAATGTCTCCATATCTTTAATGCATGGACCACCGCGGCCAATTCTAAGTCATGGATAGGATAATTCTGCTCATGTTTCCGCAATTGCCTTGAAGCATTCACAATCACTTTGCCATGTTGCATCGACACACAGCCTAGCCCAACACCTGAAGCGTCGCAATACACAACGTATCCTTCCAATCCCTATGGAAGTGTCAAAACTGGGGCAGAAGTCAATCGACCCTTTAACTCTTGGAAACTACGTTCACAAGCATCTGTCCATTGAAATTTGGCTGATTTCTGTGTCAACTTTGTGACTGGTGCAGAAATAGAGGAAAAACCTTCAAGGATTCTCCTGTAATAACCTGCTAAGCCAGAAAGCTACGAACCTCTGTAGGATTTGTGGGTCTTGGCCAAGTTTTCACGGCCTCAATCTTTTGACTATCCACTCAGATACCATCAGCTGCAACAATATGCCCTAAAAATGCCACTGAGTTCAACCAAAACTCGCATTTGGAAAACTTCGCGAATAACTCTCGAGTTCAAAGAACTCCAAGGACCATACGCAAATGATCCGCATGTTCTGCCTCGGATATAGAATACACCAAGATGTCATCAATAAATACTATCACAAAGAAATCCAGGAAGGGCCTGAACACATTATTCATCAAATCCATAAATACCGCTGGCGCGTTCGTTAGCCCAAATGACATTACCCGAAATTCAAAATGACCATATCTTGTTCTGAAGGCTGTCTTAGGGATATCTTTCCCCCTAAATCTCACTTAGTGATACCCTGACCTCAAATCAATCTTTGAAAACCATTTGGCACCTTGCAATTGATCAAATAAATCATCAATCCCCGAGAGAGGATATTTATTCTTAATCGTCACCTTATTCAATTGCCGGTAATCGATACACATTCTCAAAGAGCCATCTTTATTTCGGACAAACAATACGGGCGCTCCCCATGGGGATGAACTAGGCCTAATGAAACCTTTATCAAGTAAGTCTTTCAGTTGCTCCTTCAACTCTTTCAATTCTGCGGGTGCCATTCTATAAGGGGGAATAGATATGGGTTTAGTGCCTGGCAATACATCAATGGAAAAATCAATCTCCCGCTCGGGAGGAAGGCCTGGAAGCTCTTCCGGGAACACATCCGGAAATTCGTTCACTACGGGAACTGATTGAAGAGTCGGCGATTCAGCTTCTACATCTTGAACTCGCACTAGATGTTAAATACATCCTTTTGTGATCATCTTCCTTCCCTTTAGATAGGAAATAAATCTACCTTTGGTGATGCCGAATTCCCTTTCCATTCTAAGACCGATTCTCCCGGAAACTGGAAACGAACCATCGTCATTCGGCAATCAACATTGTCATAACAAGAAGCCAACCAATCCATGCCCATAATAACATCAAAATCTACCATTTCTATCTCATGCAAATCAATCATGGTTCGACGGCCACAAATCGTGACTATACAATCCCTATATACTAGGCTAGCTATTACCGATTCACCCACGGGTGTGGACACCTCAAAAGGTTTGATCGACTCCGGCTCAACTATAAATTGACCCGCAATATAAGGAGTAACATATGATAACGTGGAGCTTGGATCAATCAAAGCATATACATCATGAGAGAATACCGATAATATACCTGTGACCACGTCAGGAGAAGACTCAAGATCTTGGCTTCCAGCCAAGGCATAAATACGGTGCTGAGGACCGCTAGTACTGGGAGCTCTGCCTCTACCTCTACCATGGCCGACTGGCGCATGTGAACCTGGCCCCGTAGGGCGTACAGATGTCGATGATCCGGCTACCGACCCTGATGGTTGGGTCCTACCTCTACCATGTAATGAGGGGAATCACGCATAGTATGGCCTGGTCGACCACATGAATAGCAAACATCTGAACCCAATCGGCATTGACCCCAATGCGACTTCCCACACTGGGAACATCGTGGTATAGGTGGCCTTGACTGGCCTGAATCACCTCTAAACTGGGACCCCGAATAACTCTGACTCGGCCCGGGATGAGTAGATCTATCAAGGCTCTGGCCTGAAAACCGTGGAGGTGCACTGGTCATAGAATAGCCTGAATGTCTAGGGAACTGTTGCCTGTGTCCGCCTCTGGACTCACTTATTGGGCCCGAAGATCTGGCCCTCTTGCTATGTCCCCTATCCTATTCACGTTCACTTCTCCACTGTTGTCGGCTTTCCTCTAAGTTCTGAGCATGTGCCTGAATGCGTGCAATATCCATACCATCCTGAAGGGACGCAGTCAAACATTTGTCCATCAGATTGGGCCCTAGGCCCTTTACAAATCGGTGTACCCTGTCGCCTATATCTGCTACCATGGCCGAAGCATACCTGGCCAAGGAGTTAAAACGGAGGCTATACTCTAGGGCACTCATACTGCCTTGCCTCAAATTTAAGAATTTGTTGATCCTAGCTCACCAAACTTCTGGGGCCATATAATGACGGAGAAAGGCATCAACAAACTCTTGCCATACCGAGGGAGGTGCATTTTCTTCCCGTGAAGCCATCCATACCGTATACCACTGAATCAAGACATCTCTCAATCTATATGACGCTAACTCCACTGACTCGGTGTCCGAAACATGTATCACCGGAGCGTCCTTAGCATACCATCAATATAATCTTGGGGATCCTCCTCCGGTTTTGACCCAAAGAATTCCGAAGGGTTCAAAGTAATAAAGTCACGGGCCCTTGCGCTAACAGCCCTATCACCCTTCCCTGAACTTTACCTCTGAGCCTGGCCGCAACCAACTGGGTCAACAAATTAATGGCCTCTTTCACATCCTGGTCCGAAGCATCTGGTGGAGGAGCCGGAGCTGGAGCTGAGGCTCTCTCACGCTCCTCAGTAATAGGCACTGTCTCGGAGGATTCAGATTGAGCCGCACTCTGGGACTCATCCTCCTCTACTACCGGTGGCGGTGCTCTTTCAGCCCGCTTTTCTGCCACCGTCTTGCCCTTTTGGGCTGGTGTAGCCTTTTTCTTTTTAGGCATCTCTGAAATACACAACACACGATTTAGGAATAAGAATTTCTTACATAATAGCTCTAGCGCACGATTATCTTGAAGAAAGAAGGTCAATCATTCCTAAAATTTCCGCAACGTCTTGTTTATAAGTGTGGCGCGCAATACACCCATAACTAAGACTCTACTAGACACGGCTCGTAGACACACCCTAGGAATGAACCGCTCTGATACCACTTTTGTCACGACCTGACTCGGGGCCGCGACGAACACCTGGTGCTAGCCCACCCGGGCACCCTCTTATCTTACTCTTATGCTTACATCTAGGTGAGCCACATAATTATACATGCATTTCCATTCATTCGTCAACTAGTCCCATTTGGACAACAACACATTTGTATCATCATAGGCATCTATGCCACATCAATGTACATAGGCCAACGTGGCCGACAAAATTATATACAAAACATAGGCCGACAAGGCCAGACACATCTACCCACACACACACATGTCTACGAGCCTCTAAGAGTATAACATATCACATTGGCGGGACAGGACCCCGCTGTGCCCATAATTATATACACAAAAGAATGAGTACCCAAAAGATATGGCTCCGAAGGAAATGGAGCCCTCTATGTAATCTCTGAATAGGCAGCTATGGATCAAGTCTGTCTCCCTGTGCACCTGCGGGCATGACGCAGCGTCCACAAACAAAAAGACGTTAGTACGAAAAATGTACTGAGTATGTAAAGCATGAGCAACATCAATAAATAAGAATCATGAACAACATATGAAATAGCATTGGAGGGGGGACAATAACATCATCATCATTACACTTACTTGCCTTTCATAGGGGCTTGCCATTTTTCATACGTATTTGTACACCTACGTCATCATCCGTATTCCATAATAGTACTTGTACCATACTCGTGCTCATTACCCGACCTCATAGGATCGGTGTTTCATACATACTTGGCCAACTAAGGCTCAAGGTTACTTATACCTTGCCCTACCAAGGCTTCAGGGTTATCCGTACCATCTGAAGAGGTGTGCGCGCATTTGGTAATCGTATACATACTTTATACATAATCATATACAAATGTTCTACCAGGCGTTATAAGCTCGGGGTTTCATTATAGCCCTTCATAGGCACACATATAAGTATAATAGCCCATAGGCACCTTTAGCATCATTATTATCATCCTTATCATTACTATCGTCATCATTATCGTTACTTCTATATCATAGGCCTACTCGTCGTATGAAGTGCTTGGTACAATCGTAGTACATAACAAGGATCGTGAGCTTATGAGCTCGGAATATCAACCAATTGAAAACAACGTACTCATGTAGAGGATTTAAGAGTTTGGCCAAAGAACCATGCCTTACGAAAGAAGGGTCGACCTTACATACCTTTTCGTCGAACTATTCTAAACTTGCACGCTTCCTTCCAATGTTAGCGTTCCTACCTTCATTAATATCATAACAATGGTCGTTACTCATTCACATTATCCACATAATCTAGATATCTCAATTTGCTTCTAATTCACCCATATTTATGGTCATAACATTCAACTTCGCTCATTCATCCAAAGTGTTGAGTTCGTGATCTCAATACTATTTATAACACATTCATATCACAACACAACAACATTCGTGATTCAATTCAAACTATTCCTCAAAATGTCACTATTCATCATTCATGACCTAGTTGACCATATTTTCTACAATCCATGCATTTCAACTCTCCAATATCTTAAACATCATATAAATATCATGAATATTACCTTAGAAGTTGTAGGAACAAGCTTTAGTTGATAATACTCCACTTTGAGCAAAACCCTAGTTTTTCTCCATTTGGATTTCTTGACTTGGATGACCTTTAATGATGTTCTTACTCTTGATTCACTTTGTTTTATGTTGTTTATGACTTATGATCCTTGAAAACTAGTATAATAAATGTAGAGAGATGTTTTAGAGAGAAGTGGTGTAATGTTGAAATGAAATAAAATAAGTGTTGGTCCCTTTATTTAATGACTTGCAAACTCTGAACTGAAGTGCACAGTGGTCGTCCATGGGGGTTTACGGTCCGTATTCCAGTTTACGGACCGTCCTTCATAGTCGTCTTTAACCATATTCAGAACCAGAAACTTAAGGCTGCAACATGGTGATTTACGACCATGGTTTACGGGCCGTAAATCACTTTACGGTCCGTCTTCCAGGTCGTATTTAACCATTTCCTCAACTGGCAGAAAGTTGAAGTTTTGCATGCCAATTTACGACCTGCTAGTTTACGGACCGTATACCAATTTATGGTCCGTCCTAGCACTTTACGACCACTGGGCAGTTGGAAATCTGCAACTTCCCATATTTCTTAGACTTCTCATTTTAATCACCCATGTCCATGCACATGCATTGCTCACCTTATATCTCATCTTAACTTAGCCGACTTTCTCATTTCACATCGGATACCTTTGGAATCTCGCCTAAGGTCATCAAACGTCGTTTCTTGCTCATGGACATCATGCACTCAAATTCATAACTAGTTCATTCACTTTCGTACCAACGAAAAAATTTCCGAGGTGTAACACCTATTATGCTGGCTCGATGCCACGTGTTGTAGTAGAGATTGGAATTTGTTGTTGTATTTGATTGTGATATTGTAGTATTTACTGGTTGATGTTGGTACAAGGATAGAGTTCTATATGACGTGTTTAGTGTTCATTATATGGTTAGCGTACCTATGTTGGTACTTTTGACATTGATATGTTGTTGGCGTACCCATGTTTGCACTTGTGATATTGATGTGATTATTCATGTTAAGTCATACATTGCACGCATTCACATCTATCTTAATATATTGTTGATACATGGTTGACACTTGATGAAACACTGTGATGAGCTTAGCTCAGTTTGCATGAGAGTGATGTGAGTAGTCCGATGTCCGATGGTTGTTCCGGAATCGTGGATTAGGTGAAAGAGAGATGAGAAAGCGTGATTCGTGGACATGTTCCAGAGCGGGATGAGTCTGATTAAAGATATTGTTGTTGTCATCTGCATACTTGAATCATACATTGAGAACTCATCTTCCATATGCGTATATATACACCTATAAGGCACAATTGACAGGGCGGTGACGATGTGGCCTATGTTGTTTTGAAATATTTGAGAGGTTTTATACTAATGGCGCGACCATTCTATACTGTGTGATACGGGATGGTCGGCAGGCGTGAAGGGTGGCAAGGTCATCTCTATGTTATGTTATACGGAGCAACATAGTACATGGACTTCGCGGGTCCCCCAGGGTGGTGCCGGTGAGAATCCCCCGCGGGCAAATATCCGGGGTCTCATCTGTCTATTGGGCAATAATCCGGGATGAGTGGTACTTAGACTTCGTGAGTCACCTTGGGTTGTGTTACCGTGACGTTGATATTTTTGTCCGAAGTATATGTGTACACAACATTTGCATTGCATTCATACATTATTGCATTGCATCTTGGTTTATATTATGATGATTCAGTGGTGCTCTTCTGTTGCTTGATTGCCAGATTGTATATATACTGAGACTTGACATACTTGGGTTTAGATGCTTCAGCCTAGGTGATGACGGATACTTGACTCTGATTGTGTTTTTGATTGATACTTGTTGATTTATCTGCCTATCCTGCCTTATTGTCTGAATTATGTTATCTATACTTAGTCGGCCGATGATACCTACCAGTACAGTTGTTTTGTACTGACCTACGCTTGCTGCATTCTTTTATAGATGCAGAGTATTAGACAGGTTCCACTCTTTTTCCCTCGTGATTGAATGGCGAGGCTGCTGTAAAGTCATTCCAGGGTGAGCACGATGATGGTCGTTGCCCGGATGTTCTGTCCTTTACTTACTTATCTTACTCTTATTTCGAGATGGTTGTATTATGAGACATTATCATCCTTCAGACTTGTAGTATTTAGTTAGTGCTCTTGTATGAGTTAGACCAGATCTATGGGGTTGTATTTAGTATTTTCGCACTTTATATTACATGGATGACTTGAGACTTATACTATATTTATTTATTCCGCCTGTACTTAAATTGGTTATATTTGGATAAAGGTTCGCCTATCGTAGTGGGAACTATAAGTGCCTGCATGTCCTAGTAAAATGGATCGTAACAAGTTGGTATCAGAGCCCTAGGTTACCAGATCTTTAATACAAGAACGTGTCTAGCAGAGTCTCGTGGATCGGTACGATGAGCTCTGTACTTATCTGCGAGAGGCTATCGAACATTTAAGAAATCTCACTTTCTTTCTTTCCTTCATGCTATTTCATTCAAATTAGTATCTGGAAAGATCAAATTGGTATCTGACTCTTATCTCTTCTCTCACAGATGGTAAGGACTCGAGCTACAATAGCCCGGGGTCAGGTGCTAGAGCCCGTAGCTACGGCTGGCACCAAGGGCGAGGGACATCCAGAGGGCGCGGCAGAGCGAGAGGCTGCGGGGCTGCCCCAACTAGGGGCGGGGCTCCTGCGGTAGGACAGCACCAAGAGAGATCGCCGTCTCCTGAGCGTAAGGATGTGGCTTCAGCACAGACACAGCCCGAGGTTACTTCTAGTCAGGCCATGTAGGATACTATGACAAGGGTCTTACTTCATATTGCTGCCCAGCAGGCGGCAGCCAGTGTTACTACTCTCGGCGGGGGTTCACAGACTAGGATTGAGGCGCAGACTCCTGAGTAGGGACCTACGTGGGTAGAACATCCTGGTGCTGTTATGGCTCCTCGTATTGATGCGATACCCGCTCCTGGGGATGAGATTAGGCCCATGGAGGGTGTTGTTATGACTGTTTCTGATTAGGACCTTGTTGGGAGATTCAAGAAGTTAGAGTCGCCGAGGTTCTCTGGTACTTGGTCTGAGGATGCTTATGAGTTTATTCTTGATATGCATCAGTTGTTGCACCGTATGGGTATAGTGGAGACCCAAAGTGTTGATTATGTGTCCTACCAATTTTGCGGCGACGTGAAGACATGATGCAGGTATTTCGTGGTGTGCAGACCTGAGGGTTCCTGTTATATCCCGTGTTTTCACACGTTTGGAAAGACTTGTTATATATTGGATTTTTGCGATATAAGCTCAATTTTGATATTTTGCTGAACATTGGAGTTATGCATGAAAGAATAGAGTCATGGAAGTGTGGGACAAGGGTAAGGGCAATTTTGGAATTTTGGAAATTAGTTTCGGGAATTACAAAACGTGGACTATAAGTCATTGGGCCAAAAAAATAATGGAATGGAATTTAAGGCCCAATGCATTGGAGTGGCCGGCCATGGTGTGGCCCAAGCCCACAATTTGTATTAAATTTCCATGTGATTAATTAACATAAGGTAGTATATTATATATTGGTCCTTATCCCTTAAGAAGGTTCAAGAAAAATAGACAAGGATAGAAATCAAGAACAAGAGCAAGAGAAAGGGGTGCTCTCGGGTTTGGGAGGAAAAATTAGCTACCAAAAATATTGTTCTAAAAATTTATTTCTTGTTGATTTCCTACTAAGTCAAGGTTCCTTTGTAACTTGGTATAGTTGTTTTGGAGTGGGAAGCATTAGAATCACCAAAGTGATCTTATCTCCAAGTGAAGAAGACTTGAGGAAAAGGTAAGAATTTCTACCTTTTTATTGTGTTATGAAGTTTTGATTGTGTGGTAGTATATAGAAATGTGTTGATTGTATGGTAAAATGGAAGTTTGCAAAGTGGGTTTGGAATATGGCTTGTAGCCGTGGGTGTGTGTGGTGTTGTGGGGTGATAATGTGTTGAATTTATGTTACATTCTAGTTGTGATTGTGATGAAATGCATATGGGAATTGAAAGTTGGATGAATTTAGTTGATATGGAAAAATAATCATATGGCCGTAGGGTGTGCTTGATTTGGGATAGAAATGAATTAAGTTGTTTAGTGTGTTAGAGTGTTGTTGTGATGTTTGTAATGTAAATGAAGTTAGAATGATATAAGTTTGTATTGAATTGGAATGTAGAAACTTATGTCGTTTTAGTATGATTTTCCAACATTAAGGAAATAAAGTTGTTTGGTTGTTAATTGTGATGATCATTGATGAATTTGGAAGTTGGAAACATGTTATGAAGTTGTATGCCAAAGATTTGGTGTTTTGCATAAGTTATGACTTTGACGGAAAGTTGTATATCATGTATATCGAGTGTATAACTTGAGGAAAACGATATGAAATGTTTCTAGGACTATATGGTGATGATCTTGATTTTTGTTGAATGTGAAATTATTGATATTAGTGAAATTTTGGGTTAGAATGAAGGTTATGTCAACTTGTGAGAAACATGACTAGTTGAAGGATATTTGTGTTTTTAATGATTCATTGTTGATATTGATGTTGTCGTTTGGGTTGTTGTTGATGATTTATAGCTGAGTTGAATTCTCGGGGTGCTATATGTATAGGGGAAGTGCTGCCGAAATTTCGATATACAATTATGCCTTAAGTTGAAACTTTGGTACTCATAGCTTACAATTGGTAAACTTGACCAATTGCAGTTTTTCGACGAAACGGGAAGTGAGTTTGGAAAGGCGTGAGGAGCGTGAAAGGTATGTAAAGCAACCCCAATTCTTCCCTTGGCATGCCCTTAATGTGTTAGGGTCGGATCCGGGCCTCGAAGGACCTCTTGGCCCTCGGAATCCGCAAGAGAAAATTTCAGTTTTTCCTTCAGTAGAATTGAACTACTTTGGTACACTTTTCTTGAAATAATGCAACTTTGCTCCAAATTACTTGGAAAGTCATAGAATGCTTGTAGAACCTTCTTAGGTGATACCATAAGCTTAGAGGGCATAATTTGAGCCCGTCGCCTTATTTGTCCCGAGGCGGGCCCACTATTCCCGGTTTTGCCCTTAATGTGCTAAAGCTTCCTTTTTAAGCGATTTTTGAAAGAAATGTTTTGATTACCCTACTAATCGCCTAACGAATATTGTTTTAAATATTCTATTAAATCTTATAAATTATTTTGATACTCGGAATGACTTCAGGAAGGTTATATTTCTGTAATTTATTATGATATCCGAAATGCATCTATTATGATCCTGTCCGACTTCGTTGGATTTGTTTATCTTTGATATGCCTCATCGAGTCTTTGAAAACATTTATGATATTTTTAAATTGCATTAGTCTCTCACTACTCCATTCGTGGATGTCCCAATGTTTCCCATACTGAGCCCGGGCTAGGATATGTTGTCAAGCGTGATTCTCTGCATTGTTCGCCGCGTCCCGATGTGAGGGGGCAGGTATACGCGTACATGGGTCTGTGGAGTATGATGTGCCATGTCCGCCTATTCTGATCTGATCTGTTATGGCCATTTTGATATGACATTTTATGATACGGGGCCACGCCCCTTTTTCTAATTCCTCTGTAATGTGGCACCAGCGTCGGGAGGGTGGCCACGTTCTGTCTGCTGAGTCCCGTGGCAGGGACCGTATATGATATGACATATGTTTCTGTACACATTCTGTCTGTTTTGGAAATATGCATTTGACACTCTGGATTTTGTACTTATTTTCTGAAATCATTATGATTTGACTTCTGTGATTCGGCTTTACATATTCAGTACATATTTCGTACTGACCCCCTTTCTTCGGGGGCTGCGTTTTCATGCCGCGTAGGTACAGACGACAGGTTCGCTGATCCACACGTTTAGGATCCCATTTCTGCTATTTTGGGGCGCTCTCTTCTTCAGAGCCCATCTTTTCGTACAGTCTGTCCCTGCTATCTGGATATGTATATTGTTCTGGGTATGACGGGGCCCTGTCCCATCTTATGATTATGATATGTTCTGTAGAGCTCTGTGGATATATCTGTGTGGGTTCTGTACATATGTTTGGGATACTTTGTTCTATGATGGCCTTATCGGCCTATGTGTGCCAAGTCTGTTTTTTATGCTAAATTCTGTAGCGTCCACTAATATTATTATTATATTATTTTGTTAATATGCTAATTTGGGTATCGGGTACGTATAGGTGCCCAGCTAGGGCACTGGTCGCGGCCCACGGGGTTGGGTCGTGACAAAAGTGGTATCAGAGCGGTTCGTCCTCGGAATGTCCACAGACCGTGTCTAGTAGAGTCTTGTTTATCGGTGTGTTGTGCACCACACCTATAAACAGGAGGCTACAGGGCATTTAGGATGCTACCCTTCTTTCTGTCATAGATCGTGCGATAGAGCTGTGTTATTAGGATGACCCCTCCCTAACGAGTGGCTATATTTGTAGATATGCCTCCAAAAAAGGCAACAGCGGCCCAAAAGGCCAAGTCAGCAACCTTGGGAGAGACTAGCCGGGTCCAGAGGATTACTAGGGCCCAGGCACATATTGCTCCGGAGACTTTGCCCCAGACAGAGGGTTCTTCTACACCGCCACTCGTGGAGGAGATTTGGGCGGCCGCAGCCGCAGATCGGGGGGCGGCTCCACCGCCAGCTCCCGCAGTTCCAGTACCTGAGCCTCCAGCTCCACAGCTAGGCACTGAGGATCAGTCTATGAGAGAGGCAGTCCAGTTACTGACTAGACTTGTGGCAGGGTAGGTTCAGGGGCATGGACTGGGAGGTGACCGGGCAGTCAGGCGTGATAGTTCGAGAGCCCGTGAGTTTTTGACTTGTAGTCCTCCAGAGTTCTTCGGGACAAAGCCCGAGGAGGATCCTGAGGAGTTTATCAGGAAGATGCAGCGCACTCTAGATTTGATTAATGCTTCTGAGACAGAGTCAGTCGCGTTAGCTTCGTACCGGTTATATGATGTGGCGGCAAACTGGTACGAGTCATGGGGGCTATCCAGGGGGGACGGCGCTCCCCCAGCAGTTTGGGGCGATTTTTCTCAGGCATTTCTTGGACATTTTCTGCCCCCAGAGTTGCGACGAGCCAGATCTGATAGATTCTTATTATTGAGGCAGAAGGGCCGTAGTGTCCGGGACTATAGTTTGGAGTTTGATTCCTTGGCCCAATATGCACCTGCTGTGGTGACTACTATGGCAGACCGGATGCACAGATATATTATGGGGCTGGATCGGTATTTTGTTGATAGCTGTTTAGTATTGGCTGCTCAGCCCGGTATGGACAATGCCCGTATTCAGGCCCACGCCCAGGGCATGGAGGATCGGGGCAGAGGGGGACACCAGCCTGACAGGGGCCAGGATCGTTGACAGCCCAAGAGGGCCAGGTCATCTGGAGATTTTCGGGGCAGACAGCCCCAACAGCCGCAGCAGCCTAGCAGATTTTTATCTCAGCTGGCGCAGAGCGCACCTCCCAGCCTACAGGTCGCAGGTTCGATAGCCCAGGGTATTCAGGAGCAGGCCAGAGCTCTAGGGCTTCAGGTTCACGGACAGATAGGGGTTCTGGTCAGATGAGGCCACCCAGGGTTCAGTGTTCTCTTTGTGGCAGATATCATCCGGGAGAGTGCTATAGAGCCACCGGTGCATGCTTTTCATGTGGTCGTCAGGCCATTCTGTGAGAGATTACCCGTATAAGGGTAGTTCGGGTAGTGCAGCGCAGCCTACTGGATCAGCCGCAGGGTCTTCATCTTCGTCAGTGGCTATGCGCCCTACGGGGCAGGGTTTTCCAGCACCGGCGGGTCGCGGCAGAGGCCGTGGTGGAGCTTCTGGTATTAGCGGTCCTTCGAACCGCATTTATGCTTTGGCCAGCCGCCAGGATCAGGAGGCATCTCCTAATGTCGTTACAGGTACTTTATTGGTCTTCTCTCGGTCTGTGTATGCACTAATTGATCCAGGTTCGACTTTATCATATATTTCACCCCTTGTTGCTGGTAGAATTGGTATTATGTCTGAACCTATAGAGCCATTTGAGGTAGCCACACCGATAGGGGACTTTATTGTAGCGAAACAAGTTTATAAAGACTGTTCTGTGATTGTATGTAGCCGAGATACTAAGGCAGATCTGGTAGAGTTAGATATGACTGAATTTGATGTTATTATGGGTATGGATTGGCTAGCTTCCTGTTACGCTAATGTTGACTGCTAGAATAAGGTGGTTCGCTTCCAGTTTCCCGGGGAGCCAGTTATAGAATGGGCTGGTAATACAGCATCGCCGAAGGGTAAGTTTATTTCGTACCTTAAGGCGAAGAAAATGATCAGAAAGGGTTATATCTATCATCTGGTACGGGTGCAAGACTTGGGAGCAGAGATGCCGACACTTCAGTCAGTCCCCGTGGTTAATGAGTTTCCAGATGTTTTCCCCGACGAGCTTCCAGGTCTTCCTCCAGAGCGGGAGATAGACTTCTCTATTGATTTACTCCCAGACACTCAGCCTATCTCGATTCCTCCGTACAGAATGGCGCCTGCAGAATTAAAGGAGTTGAAAGAGCAGCTGAAGGATTTGTTAGATAAGGGCTTCATCAGACCCAGTACTTCGCCTTGGGGAGCCCCGGTATTATTTGTGCGTAAGAAAGACGGGTCGCTGCGTATGTGTATTGATTATCGGCAGCTGAATAAGGTAACTATAAAGAATAAATACCCCTTCCCCAGGATTGATGATTTGTTTGATCAGCTGCAGGGCGCTAAGTGTTTTTCGAAGATAGATCTTCGATCCGGTTACCACCAAGGTGCGAGTACGAGAGGCCGATATCCCTAAGACAGCTTTTCGGACCCGATATGGGCATTATGAGTTTAGGGTTATGTCTTTTGGGCTTACTAATGCCCCCGCAGTATTCATGGATTTGATGAACCGGGTATTCAGGCCATTCTTGGATATGTTTGTAATTGTATTCATTGATGATATCCTGGTTTATTCTCGGTCTGAGGCAGAGCACGCAGATCATCTGAGATTGGTATTAGGGGTACTCCGGCATCAGAAATTATATGCAAAATTTTCTAAGTGTGAATTCTGGCTGTCTTCAGTGACTTTCTTGGGGCATATTATTGCAGCTTATGGTGTCCGGGTGGACACACAGAAGATTGAGGCCGTGAAGAATTGGCCCAGACCTACGACGCCCACAGAGGAACGCAGTTTCCTGGGGCTAGCAGGTTATTACAGGAGGTTTGTGGAGAAGTTTGCTTCGATTTCAGCGCCTTTGACAAGGCTGACTCAGAAGGGAGCTAAGTTCCAATGGTCTGATGCTTGTGAATGGAGCTTCCAGTTGCTGAAGGAGAAGCTGACTTCAGCCCCAGTTCTGACTCTTCCAGAGGGACCGGACGGGTATGTTATTTATTGTGACGCTTCTGGTATGGGGTTAGGCTGTGTATTGATGCAGCACGGCAGAGTTATAACGTATGCTTCCCGGCAGCTCAAAAAGCATGAGAAGAATTATCCTACCCACGATCTGGAGCTCGCAGCGGTGATTCATGCTCTGAAGATATGGAGACACTATTTATATGGCGTTCATGTGAATATCTATACTGATCATATGAGTCTCCAGTATATTTTCAGGCAGAGAGAGCTTAATTTGCGGCAACGGAGATGGCTGGAGCTTCTGAAAGATTATGACGTGGATATTCTGTATCATCCGGGTAAGGCTAATGTTATTGCAGATGCGCTCAGTCGGAAGTCTATGGGCAGTTTGGCCGACTTACAGCCAGACAGGAGAGAGATAGCCCGTGATATTTAGCAGTTGGCTAGTCTCGGGGTTCGTCTGGCCGATTCTGGAGATACCCAGATTTCTGTTCGAGGGGTTTCTGAGTCATCCATCAGGAACGATATTAAAAGGCGTCAATACGAAGATCCCGTCTTAGCTCGGTACAGGGACACAGCCTATGATAAGGAGAGGACTCCGTTCGAGTTTTCACCGGATGGTACTTTGTTATACAGAGGCAGGTTGTGTGTACCTGATATTGCAGGCCTTCGGCAGCAGGTTATGAGCGAGGCACATTATGCTCGCTATTCGGTCCATCCCGGGTCTACAAAGATGTATCATGATCTCCGATGCTTATACTGGTGGGACGGTATGAAGCGGGATATTGCAGAGTTCGTCGCCCAGTGCCCTAATTGTCAGCAGGTCAAGATTGAGCATCAGAAGCCGGGTGGACTGTTGCAGGAGATGGAAATCCCGACTTCGAAGTGGGAGGTTATTAATATGGACTTCATTACAGGTTTTCCTCGCACTCCACGGAAGTATGATTCCATCTGGGTCGTTGTTGATAGGCTGACGAAATCAGCCCATTTCCTTCCCGTCAGGACTACTTATTCCACCGAGGATTATGCCAAGCTCTATATTAGAGAGATTGTGAAGCTTCACGGAGTTCCTCTATCTATTATTTCTGACAGAGGCGCCCAGTTTATGGCGCATTTCTGGAGATCTTTTCAGGAGGGACTAGGGACTCAGGTGAGTCTGAGCACAGCCTTTCATCCTCAGAGCGACGGACAGGCCGAGCGCACTATACAGACGCTGGAGGATATGTTGCGGGCGTGCGTTATTGATTTCAGAGGCAGCTGGGATGATCACTTGCCATTGCTTGAGTTCGCATATAATAACAGTTACCATTCCATCATCAAGATGGCTCCGTACGAGGCATTATATGGCAGGAAATGCAGATCGTCGATCGGCTGGTTTGATATTGGCGAGTCAGAGTTGATTGGCCCAGATATGGTCCAGCAGGCCATGGACAAGGTAAAACTTATTCGAGAGCGACTGTTGGCAGCCCAGAGTCGACAGAAGTCATACGCGGATAAACGGCGTCGACCATTGGAGTTTCAGGTAGGCGATTGGGTATTTCTGAAGGTATCGCCTATGAAAGGCGTGATGCGGTTCGGCAGAAAGGGTAAGCTCAGTCCGCGTTATATTGGGCCTTATCAGATTGTTCGGAAGGTTGGAAATGTCGCCTGTGAGTTAGATTTCCATCTGATTTGGAAGCGGTACATCCGGTATTCCATGTGTCTATGCTCCGTAAATGCATTGGTGACCCTTCCAGAATATTTCCTGCGGATGATATTCAGGTGACGGGGCAACTATCGTACGAGGAGCAGCCCGTATCTATTTTGGATCGTCAGGTAAGGAGGCTCCGGAATAAAGATGTAGCCTCTGTTAAGGTACTGTGGCGGAACGATAATAGGGAGGAAATGACGTGGGAGGCCGAAGAGGAAATGAAGAAGAAATATCCTCAATTGTTCCCTATGTCCGCAGGTAACCTTAAATCCTGCTTAATTTCATTTCAATATCAATCGTATGTCGTATGTGTTGGTTGTAAACCTGAACTCCCCCAAAGTATTTTCCAACCCTATAAGATTAATTTTACATTCGAGGACGAATGTTCTAAAGGGGGGGGGGGGGGGGGGGAGGATGTTATATCCCGTGTTTTCACACGTTTGGAAAGACTTGTTATATATTGGATTTTTGAGATATAAGGTCAATTTTGATATTTTGTTGAACATAGGAGTTATGCATGAAAGAATAGAGTCATGGAAGTGTGGGACAAGGCTAAGGGCAATTTTGGAATTTTGGAAATTCGTTTCGGGAATTACAAAACGTGGACTATAAGTCATTGGGCCAAAAAAATAATGGAATGGAATTTAAGGCCCAATGCATTGGAGCGGCCGGCCATGGTGTGGCCCAAGCCCACAATTTGTATTAAATTTCCATGTGATTAATTAACATAAGGTATTATATTATATATTGGTCCTTATCCCTTAAGAAGGTTCAAGAAAAATAGACAAGGATAGAAATCAAGAACAAGAGCAAGAGAAAGGGGTGCTCTCGGGTTTGGGAGGAAAAATTAGCTACCAAAAATATTGTTCTAAAAATTTATTTCTTGTTGATTTCCTACTAAGTCAAGATTCCTTTGTAACTTGGTATAGTTGTTTTGGAGTGGGAAGCATTAGAATCACCAAAGTGATCTTATCTCCAAGTGAAGAAGACTTGAGGAAAAGGTAAGAATTTCTACCTTTTTATTGTGTTATGAAGTTTTGATTGTGTGGTAGTATATAGAAATGTGTTGATTGTATGGAAAAATGGAAGTTTGCAAAGTGGGTTTGGAATATGGCTTGTAGCCGTGGGTGTGTGTGGTGTTGTGGGGTGATAATGTGTTGAATTTATGTTACATTCTAGTTGTGATTGTGATGAAATGCATATGGGAATTGAAAGTTGGATGAATTTAGTTGATATGGAAAAATAAGCATATGGCCGTAGGGTGTGCTTGATTTGGGATAGAAATGAATTAAGTTGTTTAGTGTGTTAGAGTGTTGTTGTGATGTTTGTAATGTAAATGAAGTTAGAATGATATAAGTTTGTATTGAATTGGAATGTAGAAACTTATGTCGTTTTAGTATGATTTTCCGACATTAAGGAAATAAAGTTGTTTGGTTGTTAATTGTGATGATCATTGATGAATTTGGAAGTTGGAAACATGTTATGAATTTGTATGCCAAAGATTTGGTGTTTTGCATAAGTTATGATTTTGACGGAAAGTTGTATATCATGTATATCGAGTGTATAACTTCTGGAAAACGATATGAAATGGTTCTAGGACTATATGGTGATGATCTTGATTTTTGTTGAATGTGAAATTATTGATATTAGTGAAATTTTGGGTTAGAATGAAGGTTATGTCAACTTGTGAGAAAAATGACTAGTTGAAGGATATTTGTATTTTTAATGATTCATTGTTGATATTGATGTTGTCGTTTGGGTTGTTGTTGATGATTTATAGCCGAGTTGAATTCTCGGGGTGCTATATGTATAGGGGAAGTGCTGCCGAAATTTCGATAGACAATTATGCCTTAAGTTGAAACTTTGGTATTCATAGCTTACAATTGGTAAACTTGACCAATTGCAGTTTTTCGACGAAACGGGAAGTGAGTTTGGAAAGGCGTGAGGAGCGTGAAAGGTATGTAAAGCAACCCCAATTCTTCCCTTGACATGCCCTTAATGTGTTAGGGTCGGATCCGGGCCTCGAAGGACCTCTTGGCCCTCGGAATCCGCAAGAGAAAATTTCAGTTTTTCCTTCAGTAGAATTGAACTACTTTGGTACACTTTTCTTGAAATAATGCAACTTTGCTCCAAATTACTTGGAAAGTCATAGAATGCTTGTAGAACCTTCTTAGGTGATACCATAAGCTTAGAGGGCATAATTTGAGCCCGTCGCCTTACTTGTCCCGAGGCGGGCCCACTATTCCCGGTTTTGCCCTTAATATGCTAAAGCTTCCTTTTTAAGCGATTTTTGAAAGAAATGTTTTGATTACCCTACTAATCGCCTAACGAATATTGTTTTAAATATTCTATTAAATCTTATAAATTATTTTGACACTCGGAATGACTTCAGGAAGGTTATATTTCTGTAATTTATTATGATATCCGAAATGCATCTATTATGATCCCGTCCGACTTCGTTGGATTTGTTTATCTTTGATATGCCTCATCGAGTCTTTGAAAACATTTATGATATTTTTAAATTGCATTAGTCTCTCACTACTCCATTCGTGGATGTCCCAATGTTTCCCACACTGAGCCCGGGCCAGGATATGTTGTCAAGCGTGATTCTCTGCATTGTTCGCCGCGTCCCGATGTGAGGGGGCAGGTATACGCGTACATGGGTGTGTGGAGTATGATGTGCCATGTCCGCCTATTCTGATCTGATCTGTTATGGCCATTTTGATATGACATTTTATGATACGGGGCCACGCCCCTTTTTCTGATTCCTCTATAATGTGGCACCAGCGTCGGGAGGGTGGCCACGTTCTGTCTGCTGAGTCCCGTGGTAGGGACCGGATATGATATGACATATGTTTCTGTACACATTCTGTCTGTTTTGGAAATATGCATTTGACACTCTGGATTTTGTACTTATTTTCTGAAATCATTATGATTTGACTTCTGTGATTCCACTTTACATATTCAGTACATATTTCGTACTGACCCCCTTTCTTCGGGGGCTGTGTTTTCATGCCGCGCAGGTACAGATGACAGGTTCGCTGATCCACACGTTTAGGATCCCATTTCTGCTATTTTGGGGCGCTCTCTTCTTCAGAGCCCATCTTTTGGTACATTCTGTCCCTGCTATCTGGATATGTACATTGTTCTGGGTATGACGGGGCCCTGTCCCATCTTATGATTATGATATGTTCTGTAGAGGTCTGTGGATATATCTGTGTGGGTTCTGTACATATGTTTGGGATACTTTGTTCTATGATGGCCTTATCGGCCTATGTGTGCCAAGTCTGTTTTTTATGCTAAATTCTGTAGCGTCCACTAATATTATTATTATATTATTTTGTTAATATGCTAATTTGGGTATCGGGTACGTATAGGTGCCCAGCTAGGGCACTGGTCGCGGCCCACGGGGTTGGGTCGTGACAATTCCCCTCCTTTGACTTGGACTCAGTTCTACCGGGCCTTCCTTGAGAAGTATGTACCCCGATCTTTGCAAAAGGAGCGTAGGGAAGAGTTCTTGCATCTTGAGCAGAGGGGCACGTTTCCTTTATCTGGCCAGTTATTGTACTCTGTTGATCCCTACTGAGCCCGATCCAATCAGGCGTTTTGTTGGGGGACTAGTGGGCTCTCAACAGATTCCTTGTCTTCAGATGGAGTCTATAGGGGCTCCTTCCAGTCCTTTATAGAGCATTCTTATATGGTTGAGGGCGCTAAGGCCCGTGCTTTTGGTGGTGATGACAAAAAGGCCCGTCAAACTGATAGTTTTGGGGGTTCTGGTTTGAGGGGCGCCGGTCAATTTTCGACGCTGCATCAGCCATATTCTGGTCGTCCTATGCATTCAGCATTACAGGCCTCTGCTAGTGAGTCACCCAGGCAGCGTGCTCCTGAGAGTTCGTTCTCCAGACCAGTGGACAACGCTGCTTCATTCGGGTCTTCAGCTTTCGTGTTTCAGCATTTGTCTCCTATTACCTTTTATTTTTGTCGAGAGGTTAGGCATGTTGCTAGGAGATGTCCCCGACCCAGGCGGGATTATCAGGCGCCAAGGACTCCTACATCATTTGGTGGTCGAGGTAGGACTTCTCAGAGAGGCGGTGCTCAGTCAGGCCACGGTGCTTTTGATGGTTCTAGATGTGGTTCTCAGCCAACTCGAGATGGTTCTCAGAGTACGAAAGGAGGATCCTAGAATGGGCATGGTGGAACCCATTGTTACTCATTTCCTGGTAGGCCCGAGGTCGAGGCCTCAGATGCTGTGATTTCAGGTACCATTTATGTCTGTCATATAGCAGCATCTGTGTTATTTGATCCTTGATCCACCTATTATTATGTATCTGCATACCATTGTGTTGGTTAGGATTATCCTTGTGATAGCATAAATATAACTGTTCATATGTCTACTCCGATCGGAGATTCTGTGATTGTTGATTGAGTCTACCGGTCTTGTTTGGTTACTTTTATAGGGTATGAAACTAGGGTAGATTTGATGATTCTCGATATGGTGGACTTTGATATTATATTGGGTATGTCCTGGCTTTCTCCTTATCATGCAATCTTAGACGGTCACTCCAAGACAGTCACCTTAGCCATGCCAAGCATTCCTAGGCTTGAGTGGAGAGGTACTCCTAGTCCCGCTCCGAAGAAGATCGTTTCCTTTCTTCGGGCGAAGAAGTTAGTAAGTAATGGGTGTCTAGCATATTTGGCGCATGTTCGTGATACGATTGTTGCATCTCCACCCCTTGAGTCTAGACCTATCGCGTGCGAGTTCACGGAGGTATTTCTGTCGAATCTGCCAGGTATGCCACCCGATCGCAACGATGATTTTTGTATTGACGTGGATCCGGGCACTCGTCTGATTTTCATCCCACCGTACCGGATAGCACTTTATGAGTTGAGAGAGCTTAAGGAGCAGTTAGAGGATTTATTGAGCAAGGCGTTCATTTGACCGACCGTCTCCCCCTGGGGTGCTCATGTGTTATTCGTGAACAACAAAGATAGGACCATGAGGATGTGTATTGAATACCGCCAGTTGAACAAGGTTACTATTCAGAAACATTGCCCTATGCCTCATATTGATGATCTGTTTGACCAGCTTCAGGGTGCTTCGATGTTTTCGAAGATTGATTTACGTTTCGGCTATCACCAGTTGACGATTAGGGCAGAGGATATTCCGAAGACAACATTTCAGACAAGATATGGCCGCTATGAGTTTCTAGTGATGTCTTTTGGGCTTACCAATGCCCTAGCTGAATTTATGACCTTGATGAATGGCATCTTTAGGCCTTTTCTTAATTCCTTTGTGATTGTGTTTATTGATTACATCTTGGTGTATTCTAAGAGTGGAGAGGAGCATGAGAGCCATCTTCATTTTGTTCTTGGTTTGTTGACGAAACATAGCCTATTTACTAAGTTTTCTAAGTGTGAGTTCTGGTTAGAGTCTGCAGCATTCTTTGGCCATGTTGTGTCTAAAGATGGGATTATGGTTGATCCATAGAAGATTGAGGCTATGAGGGGTTGGGTGAGGCCCACCACCGTTATTGAGATTCATGGTTTTGTGGGCTTGGCCAGTTATTACTGTCGATTAGTGAAAGGTTTTACTGCTATTGCTTCATCCTTGACTAGATTGACTCAGAAGGATATTCCCTTCTAGTGGACAGATGATTGCAAGGAGAGATTTCAAAAGCTCAAGCTTCTTTGGACTACAGCCCTGATCTTAGCATTACCCGTGGAGGGAAAGGATTTCGCTGTCTATTGTGATGACTCTCGTATTGGCTTGGGTGTTGTATTGATGCAGGAGGGTAGAGTGATAGCTTATGCTTCCCGTCAGTTGAAGGTTCATGAGAAGAATTACCCTGCCCATGATTTGAAGTTGTTGGCCGTGGTCTTCGCTTTGAAGATATGGAGGCATTATTTGTGCGGTGTCCATTTTGAGGTTTTCATCGATCACCGTAGTCTTCAACATGTGTTTACTCAGAGATATCTTAATTTCAGGCAGCGCCGATGGATGGAGCTCCTGAAGGACTATGAAATCTCTATTCTATATCATCCCGGGTAAGCCAATGTGGTAGCTGATGCCTTGAGTCGCAAGGCAGTGAGTATGGGGAGTTTAGCTAGATTGATTGCTTCCGAGCGTCCGTTTGTGGCACGACCCAACTAGGAGCTGCGACGGGTACCCGATACTACTATACCGAGTACCTCTTATTTTGTATCTTATTCTTATTACTGAGTGGGCTGTATGGACAATATCATCATTTCTTTACTTAACACTATCAATAATAGTATACTCGTAAACAAGTGTCAATAAACTTTACTTAACATATTAGACAACGACAAGGACATCAAGGTTGTGAAACATCTGACTGTACATATCTGTCTACCAGCCTCTAAACAAGATACATATAATCACAAGGATGGCCGGGTTCTGCCGTGCCCGAATATATACAAAAAAGTAGTACCAATAAACTGAAGCTCCGTAACAACTGGAGCGCTCTCAATGTACCGCTGGTGGAGCTCCTAGGAATCGAACCCGTCTACCTGCTTACCTGCGTGGCATGAAACGCAGTGTCCACAAGAAGGGATGTCAGTACGAGTAATGTACCGTGTATGTAAGGCATGAACAATAATATGATAATATGAACAGAACATGAACAACAACATAATAAGAAAATATGGAAGATAAAAGAAAAGGTATGTCTGTAACTGCTTGCCTCTTAAGGCGGAATCATGCATGCTCACTTTTACTTTCATACATACATAAACTGTCTTTGTCAAATAACATCATTAGCCCGCGTCCGGGGTAATCATCTCACGCCGCCCACTAGAATCATCGAACTTCCATTATTAACATAGCATCCACAACAACAACAACTAAACACTAGATAAAATAATTAAATCATTATTCCTACACACACACATACATGCACGGCCATAACATGTTTCCATATTTCCATGAATTTCATCCACTTTTACCTACTACAACATACATAATCATCCATAACATATAAGAAAAGGATTAAACCTTACCTTTTTTCCTTAACTTCTCACTTGGCTAGAATTTGTAACATGCAAGAATATGTGTTCTTCTTGCTCCTATGATCACTTCACTTTGCTAAGAACCCTTCAATGGATTGTTTAGCTAGAAGAAAATAATTTTTGCTTAATTTTCTTCAAGGTTCTTGTTGGGTTGAAGGTGGCCGAATGGCCTTTGTTTTTCTCCTTCCTTTTCTTTGTTCTCTAAGGTTCTTGAAATTTCTTAGGATAAAGATGAGAATTTGATGACTTAGTCATCTTTTATTTTGTCCATTAAGCTCCTATGTGGGCCTAAGCCCACCACCAATGGCCGGCCACCTTGGCCCAATTAGTGCAAGCCCTTTTTTTTTTTTTTTTGTAAATCATGAAAATTTATTTTCCAAATTCCAAATTTGCCCTTAGCGTCCGTCCATATTTTCTATGGGCCATCTTGTGAAATTCCGTTTTTACCCCTAGCCTTTCTTAGTATTTCCACTTCAAAATTTTCATACACAACTTGTGTATTAAACAAGGTCAAAATATAGTCTTGTCCTTAACTTCTTGCAATTGTCTTGATTTATCCGAATGTACAAAATGCGGGATATAACATCCTCCCCCCCTTTAAAACATTCGTCCTCGAATGTTGGACTGGTTTCATAATGTATTATAATACTTCGGGGGGGGGGGGGGGGGTCTCCTTTATAGTTGTCACATACGATCACTTAGCATATCCGTTTTTGAGGCTTAGGTTGCCTGTAGGCCGTGGGCCGATCTACTTAGTTCTGCCAACATCGAGCCACCCGATTGGTAACTTGCACTTCTTACTATGACAAGCCTTATATGGTGCTTTTTTAGTTGTCCTTTTTATATTTGTTGACATCTCTAGGTATCTTCCGTCCGTTCTCCCTATAGCTGCCTCATATTACACCCGTTGTTCATTTATTTCTACGTCCTTTCCTTCCTGTCCGTTCTTTATCTTTCATCCTGTTTTCTTTATAATCGAACCTCTTGATCTTCACATGGATCTCTCATTCCTCATCATGGGTTTTCTGGTTAACCGCTCATTATCCTGGTCCTTTCTTTGATATTTCTGATACTTCAAAGCTCCTTACTCTCTACGTACTCACTTTCTTTCTGTTCCCGAATATCACTATATTAGGACTTTCCAGCCTTAACTGGTGGTGGATCCAATATCAGTTTACCCTATAACTGTCACGACCCAACTAGGGGCCGCGACGAGTACCCGATACTTTTACCGAGCACCCCCTATCTCGTATCGTATTCTTAAAACTAAGTGGGCCGCATGAACATCACCGTATTATTTTTTTTCTTAACATTAACATTAGCAGCATAATTATAAACATAGGCTAATAAACTTTGCTAGCACATTATACCGCGACTAACAAGAACCACAAAAGTACAAAACATCTGACTGTACATATCTGTCTACGAGCCTCTAAACATAGTACACATATACATAGGAAGGGTCGAGTACTGCCGTGCCCGAACATATACACAAAATAGTACCAAGGAACTGAGGCTCCGGAACAACTGGAGCGCTACTACAATACTGCTGATAAAGCTCCTAGGAGTCAAGTCTGTCTACCTGCTGACCTGCGCGGCATGGAACGCAGCGTCCACAAGAAGGGACGTCAGTACGAATAGTGTACCGAGTATGTAAGGCATGGAAGATAATACAAACAGAAACATAAGGTATGATTAACAATATTATGGGATCATAGGACATATAGTGATACACGAAAGTAACCTGTACATAGGAATACCCTTTTCAGGCCGGAAACCATGCATGCTTGTCTTTCTCTTTAAAAAAAACATTTCTTTTTCATAGGCATAGAAAATAGAGCTTATATCATGTCATGTCTTATCATATCATATCATATCGTATCATATCATATGAGATCATGTCATATCATATCGTGTCATATCATATCATATCATATCATGTCATATCATATCAGGTCATAGCATAGCACCGAACAATGTCGGCTCGCCCACATAGCACCGAAATACATCGGCTCGCCCATATATCCCGCGTCCGGGATGATAAGCCAGCTGACCAGGTGGCAATGAAACATGTTTCCCTTCCCATCCCCCATGTATCCCTTCCCCCACCCCATGTACATATACATATCTTATATACATATGTCATATAAGCATGCATGAGAGCCCAAAGAGAATCATGTAGCCATCGGAGTGACCTAAGGTCGGTGACCTCCGATTACATTATGGAACACTCATGATCGCCTTGTCTCACCCTGAAGGAACGATTATTTTGAGGCGAGACTACCAACGGAGAATAGCGTTGAAAGGAACATAGAAGGAAATCATGGATGTCATAGAAGTCAATTCATCTACTTTGAAATCTTTAGAGGATGGTATCATAATCAAGGAATAGAATTAAAAATCAAGAACTAGTTTGATTCTTTCATATTCATATTGGGTCCTTAGCTTAAGACTCTTAGTCATGGAATCATTCTTGTCATACTTATCATAGACGTATTCTCTTACTTAGCATCATCGTTATCATGGTCATCATAGACATATTTCCATTAGAATGGTACAGTACTTATCGTTTGATAATCGGAACAAGGATCAAAAGCTTCCTTTGGATTCTACTCCAAAGTAAGTCAAACGGAGCAATAGGGAAAATCCAGGAACAATGGGCCCACCTCGGGCCGAATGAGGTAGCGTACACAATTTGCGTATGTTACATGTCATGGCGTTACTTGTGAGGGTTTTAAGGTAGTCGGGTCCTATTTATGCAAGTTCAAGAGGTTTAGGAAGTTTTTCCAACATTTCACACAATTTTTAATTCAATTCTTCTTAATGAAAAAGAGGTAACTTTAGGTGCGGATTCCGGAGAATAGAGTTGTCCCCAAGGCTCGTATCTGACCTATTACGTCTAAGACATGCCATAGAAGGAAGAGTAAAGCCTTACATACCTCTTTCCGCTCGTTATGCTATTCCAAATTCAAGTTGCAAATCCGCCACAATCTACAAATTGGTCATATTTACCAAACTTTGGTTAGAGCATTTAGAATTGGAATCTTAAGATAATACTTGGCTACCGAAATTTCGGCAGCACTTCCCCTGTAAATACACCATTCCCAAAAGTTCAACTTAGCCAATTTTCAATCAACAACAATCCGGGAATTCAACCCGGCCAAACTACCAACAATAATGCAAACAACCATACTAACAATTTCCATATTCAATCCAAGATACATTATAACGACTTAATCAATTTACTACTTCCTTCAAAACCTTCCAACTCCAATAAAAACAATAACAACCTTATAATATATATTCCAACAACACCATACTAATATCATTGTCTTCCACATATATAAGAACATAATATTCAATTTACATAAACTTCAACCACAAGTCTCCAACTTCTACCATTTCACTAAGATTATTAAGCTTTTAATGGCAATATAGAACCCACACAACAACAACCAATACACTAAATAAAATTAACTCATTTTCCTCCTCACCACCCCACAACTACACGGCCAACATCATGCATACACAACTACAACCTCTCCAAAATCATTCAACTTCCATTATCAACATAACATTCACAACAATAACAACCAAACACTAAATAAAATAATTAGCACATAATTGCTACACACACATATACACATACACGGCCACCACCCCCCACTTCCATATTCCTCATGAATTTCACTCATTTTTGTATACTACAACATGCATAAACATCCATGACATATAAGAAAAGAGTTAGACCTTACCTTTTTCTCCAATTCTTCACTTGACTAAAGTTGGCAACTTGTATGATTATGGGTTTTTCTTGCTTCAATAACCACTCCACTTTGTTAAGGACCCTTCAAGGGATTGTTTGGCTAGGAGAAAATAATTTTTGGCAAAATATTTCCAAGATTTTTGTTGGGGTTGAAGGTGGCTGAATGCCCCTTTTATTTTTCTCCTCCTTCTTTTGTTCTTGGAGCTTCTTGAAATTTCTAGCGAAATAAGTGAATAAGATGACTTAGTCATCTTTTATTTATGCATTAAGCTTCTAGATGGGCTAAGCCCACTCCAATTGGATGGCCCAAATGGCCCCTTTAATTCCAAGCCCATTTTTATTTTTCATGACAAGTGGAAATTCATAAAACTATTTTCCAAAATTCCGATTTTACCCCTAGACTCTTTTAATGATTCCGTTTCTAAATTCTTCATAAGCAACTCATATGCCAACCAAAACAAAAATAAAGCCTTGCTTGTTGTCTTCCCGCGATTGTCTTGAATTTTCCGATTGCACAAAAATGCGGGATATAACAGTAACATCTGTTCTGTGTCTGTCGCTTTGTCTCTTGAATCCCGTTCGGTTAGTGCCTTCTATCTATTGCTACACCGGTTGCTGGTATTCACTTATCGATCGATACCGTCACAAATGAGATGTCATATGCATGTATATATTTACTACCATTTCACTTACAACATTTCCAAACGCTATTCAAACTTACTTTGATCTCAGAGCTGTGTTGCGCTTTCTTCCTTCTCACCAATCTAGTCCGTCTCAACCTACGCGACCTCTATAAGGTTTCTAACCGCCCCACATGCTCTAATTTCCTTTAGGTTGCCCTAATTTCACATTCGTCTCCTATCTCTATATTTATGGAACTTTCAGTGCACTTCCCAGGGGGTCACCCATCCTAAAATTGCTCTCACCCTAGCACGCTTAACCTCGAAACTTTAATGCATTTCGGTGTCTTAATGCTGGTATATTTGCCTCCACTCCCCCGCACGACCTTTATCACGTAATCTGAAGCAAGTTGGGGTCTTGACAACTTCCGAAAAACTCTCGTAACGCATCTCTCCCTTTTAATTACTATTTTAGCCTTCGCAGTCCCCAACATTCACCTCTTACCTATGTGTACAGTACCTTTCGTCCTAGATTTCCAAATTCCCAATACGTTCAGCAATACAAGGAGTGATATATGATAGAGTAGAATCTAGATCAATCAACACATACATATCATAGGAAAATGCCGATTGTGTACCTGTAGGCACGTCTGGGGAAGACTCAGGATCCTGTCGTCCCGCCAATGCATATATACGATGCTGAGGACCGCCTGAACTGGGTGCCCCTCCTCTGCCTCGGCCGCGGCTTGCTGGAGCCAGGGAAGTCTGTCCAGGAGGGTGCACAGATGAAAAATAACTCGCCATCGACCCTGCGGGATGGCCCCTGCCGCTACCAACCATTGACGGACATTCATACATCATATGCCCAATTTGTCCGTAAGCATAACAAGCATCTGAGCGTTGACGACACAGACCCAAATGTAATCTTCTACACTGGCTGCATCATGGAATTGGTGGTCTCCTCTGACTAGGAGCTCCTCCAAACCGAGAACCCAAAATTCCCGAGCTTTGGTCCTGTCTTGAATAAATAGGACGATCAACTCCTTCGTCCGTAAATAGAGGAGGTGCGATGGCCGCTGATTGGCCGGAATACCTGGAATGCTGCTGTGCCTGTCCCCCTCTATACTCACTTCTGGTTTCAAAAGATTTGGCCCTTTTTCTAGAACCCCTATCAGAATAACGTTCACCTCGCCGTAGCTGATGTTGTTCCTCCAAGTTTTGGGCGTGGGCCTGGATACGAGCGATAGTCATCCCATCCTGGAGTGAAGCCGTCAAGCAATCCTTAACTAAATGTGGCCCCAACCCACTCACGAACCGATGTACACGATCTCCCATATCAGCCACCATGGCTGGGGCATACCTGGCTAAAGAGTAAAAGCGGAGACTATGTTCCCGGGCGCTCATATTTCCCTGTTTGAGATTCAAAAACATATCAGCTCGAGCCCGTCGAACTTCCGGTGGTAAGTAATGTCGCAGGAATGCTTCGGTGAACTCTTGCCAAACCGGGGGAGGTGCATTTGCTCCCCTTGAAGATATCCAATTATTATACCACTGTACTGCTACATCCCGCAATCTATATGAATCCAACTCTGCTGACTCTGTATCTGAAGCATGTATTAACCTCAGTGTCCTCAGCATCTCGTCTATGAAACCTTGCGGGTCTTCCTCTGGTTTCGACCCAAAAAACTCCGAAGGATTCAGGGCGATAAAATCACGGGCTTTTGCACTCACCGCCCTGTCTCCTTGGCCCGTACCTTGCCGCTGAGCTTGTGCTGCAACTAACTGGGTCAGCAACTGAATAGCCTCTGTTATCTGCTGGCCCGAAGCTGCTGGCGGTGGAACTGGAGGTACTGGGGCTGGAGCTGGAGCTCCTTCCTGCTCTGCCGACACGGGGAGAGCATGAGAAATCTGGGGAGGAGCCTCGTTATGAGACTCGCCTTCTTCTACTTCCGCCGTTGGCTCCTGTTCAACTCTTCTTCTAGCTACCGTCTTGCCCTTCTGGGCCGCCGCAGCTTTCCTCTTTACCGGCATTACTGAAACCATAACATAGGATTAAGAAAAGAGCATAGAAACCTGGTAACATAGCTCTATCGCACGATCTAGAGTACAAAGAAGGTCAGATTTCCTAAATGTCCTGCAGCCCCCTATTTATAAGTGTGGCGCGCTTCACACCCATAAACAGGACTCTACTGGACACGACTCATAGACAACCCCTAGGACGAACTCCTCTGATACCACTTTTGTCACGACCCAACTAGGAGCCGCGACGGGTACCCGATACTACTATACCGAGTACCTCTTAGTTCGTATCTTATTCTTATTACTGAGTGGGCCGTATGGACAATATCGTCATTTCTTTACTTAACACTATCAATAATAGTATACTCGTAAACAAGTGTCAATAAACTTTACTAACATATTAGACAACGACAAGGACATCAAGGTTGTGAAACATCTGACTGTACATATCTGTCTACGAGCCTCTAAACAAGATACATATAATCACAAGGAGGGCCGGGTTCTGCCGTGCCCGAATATATACAAAAAAGTAGTACCAATAAACTGAAGCTCCGGAACAACTAGAGCGCTCTCAATGTACCGCTGGTGGAGCTCCTAGGAATCGAACCCGTCTACCTGCTTACCTGCGTGGCATGAAACGCAGCGTCCACAAGAAGGGATGTCAGTACGAGTAATGTACCGAGTATGTAAGGCATGAACAATAATATGATAATATGAACAGAACATGAACAATAACATAATAAGAAAATATGGAAGATAAAAGAAAAGGTATGTCTGTAACTGCTTGCCTCTTAAGGCGGAATCATGCATGCTCACTTTTACTTTCAAACATACATAAACTGTCTGAGTAAAATAACATCATTAGCCCGTGTCCAGGCCTCTCCCGTCCGGGGTAATCATCTCACGCCGCCCACTAGAATCATCAAACTTCCATTATCAACATAGCATCCACAACAACAACAACCAAACACTAGATAAAATAATTAAATCATTATTCCTACACACACACATACATGCACGGCCACAACATGTTTCCATATTTCCATGAATTTCATCCACTTTTACCTACGACAACATACATAATCATCCATAACATATAAGAAAAGGATTAAACCTTACCTTTTTCCTTAACTTCTGCCTTGGCTAGAATTTGTAACTTGCAAGAATATGTGTTTTTCTTGCTCCAATGATCACTTCACTTTGCTAAGGACCCTTCAATGGATTGTTTAGCTAGAAGAAAATATTTTTTGATTAATTTTCTTCAAGGTTCTTGTTGGGTTGAAGGTGGCCGAATGGCCTTTGTTTTTCTCCTTCCTTTTCTTTGTTATCTAAGGTTCTTGAAATTTCTTAGGATAAAGATGAGAATTTGATGACTTAGTCATCTTTTATTTTGTCCATTAAGCTCCTATGTGGGCCTATGCCCACCACCATTGGCCGGCCACCTTGGCCCAATTAGTGCAAGCCCATTTTTTTTTTTTTTTGTAAATCATGATTTTTTTTTTCCAAATTCCAAATTTGCTCTTAGCCTCCCTCCATATTTTCTATGGGCCATCTTGTGAAATTCCCTTCTGTCACGACCCGACTAGGGGCCGCGACGGGTACCCCGAGCAATTACCGAGCACCGCTTACTCTACTGCTTGTCTTGCTCATTTAATACTCTTTTATCAATTTTACATACCAATTTTAGGAAAATCATATTTAATTAAAACATAAATACTTTATATACATTTGCCTCTTGGCCATCAAAATAATATACATACATATGAAAACATCTTGTGAGACCATCTAACCCACACTGCGTATCTACGAGCCTCTACTAACATAATAAATACATAGACGGAACAAGACTCCGTCATGCCCAAAATATGAATATATGAATAGACATCAAAATAATAGCCATAAGCACCTCCGAAAAATGGAGTGCTATCTATCAGCTGACAGCTACTGAGGACCTGGGCCAAGTTCTCCTCCCTGTCTACCTGTGGGCATGAACACAGCGTCCGAAGAAAGGACGTCAGTACGAATATTTTACCGAGTATGAGAGGCATACATAATGAAAGGAGACATCAATAATATGGGGATAACATAAACATGAGACATCTGGATCTGACTGATAACCATAAATGAAGTAATGCATGCTATCTTACTCATACTCATCATCATAACATGTATGCATCATATGCAAGCTGCCCGTCCATGTCGGAAAGGTGTGATAATCAATAATATTAGCCCGCGTCTAGGCCTCCCGCGTCCGGGGTACCATCTCATGCCGCCCACTATTAGTGTCTGCCCACGCCCGTAGGTCTTGGTGTATCCGTATGGCCACCCGCCGAAGCGGTGTCTGCCCGGCCAACTAGGCCCGGTGTGAATGCAATCATGACATGCTTAACGTAAATACTCATAGTAATATGATTATCATAAAATACTTATCTTATCATAATGTGTGTATAAGGCTCATGATCAACTTTACTCTATCGGGGCGACGTAAGGTCGTGATCCCCCGATTACATTATGGAACCATTATGGACATTCTGCCTCACCTTGAAAGGACTAGTACATAAGGTGATTGTAGGCAAGGAATAACATCATCATCATTCTAGTGTCATCATATCGTATAACTTATCTCATATAGACATTCATAGGTATAAGCTTTTAACTTCTTAGAATGTAAGAACTCATGAAAGGAATAGGGATTCAAGCTAAAAGATTCATGCCATTAGAAAGAAGGAATAGCCTCACATACCTTGGTCGTTTAGCTAAGTTATCGCTCACTTGTTCTCCGTCGATATCACGTCGTTACCTTCATAAGAGAATTCGGATCAACATTAGTAAACTAACTATAAGAATGCGTCGCTAATTCTAGGAGAAGTTGGGCAGCGTCTCCTTTGTTCATACTAATTTTCTCACGTTCTATATCAACTCCCAATATTCATAATATTATTCGCATTATCATAATCGACAATCGTCACTTACGTACATTTGGCAAAATCCATCATTTTCCTCCAATTTTTCCTTATTTCTACATCTAGCTCATCCTTGCGTTTTCATGCATTTAATGCTTGTTTCATGATATAAACATCATTTATAACGTATTTTTACTCACAACGCTTCAATAGTCATAGTTCAATTCCACTATCATTCATTTATGTCACTATTCACTCAATAATGACCCATTTCTATGTTCTCCTACATTTCAAGTGTCTAAGCTTTCCAATACATCAAACAACATGGAATAATCATGAAACTTACCTTGGATGATGGTTGAACAATCCTTAAGTGGAAATACTTCAATTAATCAAAACCCTAGTTCCACCTTCTTTGAAATTTCTTCACTTAAATGATCCTTTGTTGTGTTCTTACACTTGATTCCCTGAATTTGGTGTTGATAATCTTAAGTTTCCTTGGATTTTATTGATATTCTTAGAGTTGAAGTGTTGAGGAACACTCTAGAGTTTTCTTGAATTGTTTGGATGAAAAATGACGTGAAATGGGCTTAAGTCCCTCTTAATAATCCCAAAATGTGATCTTTAATGAATTCTTGTCAGGATGAACAGTGGTCGTAAACCACCATATACGGTCCGTATTTTGATTTACGGTCCGTCCTCCATGGCCGTATTTAATCATTTCAAAGACAGAAAGTTTTGGCTGAGGAACATGGCAGTTTATGACCTGGTTTACGGTCCGTAAACCAGTTTACGGGCCGTAAACTGGGTCGTATTTAACCATATTCAACACTTGGCAGAACTTGAGATTTTTGACAAGCTGAAGGACGATTGCACTATACGGTCCGTAAATCACTTTACGGGCTGTATAGTACCATATACGACCACTGGACTGAAAAATTTCCGCGACTTTCTTATTTCCAAAAATTCTTAATTAGCCATTCCCGACTTAACACAACATCATACACTCAAACTTTTCATCATTCCACTCATCATACAAGTACGGAGAAATTTCCGAGGTGTAACATTCTTCCCCCCTTTTGGAACATTCGTCCTCGAATGTTTGACACTTAGGAATTCTAGAAAAAATTTGCTAGAGTTTCCTTTGTAGTTTGGACATTGCCTTTCCATTACAACAACCCACAATATCTTCGCCTCACAGGGCTATATCACAATATCAACACATTTATGGCCACACACGACCAGAAACATAAAATTAAAACATACATACCTTACGTCATCGACGTCTCATCTTGAATCTCTTTTGGGGATTGGAACAAATGGGGGTACATAGATTTCATCTTCTCCTCCGCTTCCCAAGTCATTTCTTCCCGATTATTGTTCCGCCATAGAACCTTGACTGAAGCAACCTCTTTATTCCGAAGCCTTCGTACTTGTCTGTCCAAAATGGCAATGGGCCTTTCCTCGTATATTAGCTTCTCTATTACTTGCATATCATCAACCGAAACTATTCTTGTTGGGTCTCCAATACACTTGCGGAGCATCGAAACATGGAATACTGGATGCACGGATTCGAGTTCTGACGGCAAGTCCAATTCATAGGCTACTCGACTCACCTTGCGAATGATTTGGTAGGGTCCGATATATCTGGGACTTAGCTTTCCCTTCTTGCCAAATCTCATCACTCCCTTCATCGGCGATACCTTCAGGAACACCCAATCGCCCACTTGAAATTCCTAATCTCGTCGGCGATTATCTGCATAAGACTTTTGGCGACTTTGAGCTGTTAACAGTCGGTCTCGAATCACTTTAACCTTTTCAACTGCTTATTGGATCAAGTCGGGGCCTATCAATTGTACTTTCCGGTTTCAAACCATCCAATTGGAGATCTGCATTTTCTTCCATATAAGGCCTCGTATGGAGCCATTTGAATACTAGAATGATAGCTGTTATTATAGGCAAATCCAATGAGAGGAAAATTCTCATCCCAACTACCACCAAAGTCCAACACACACGCTCGTAGCATATCTTCCAAGGTCTGAATAGTACGCTCGGCTTGTCCGTCGGTATGCGGATGGAACGCCGTGTTGAGCTTAACTTGAGTACATAGACCTTCTTGAAAGGACTTCCAGAACTTGAAAGGACTTCCAGTACATATAGAATCATACTTCCCTCGCGCACGGGGTAATCCTACCACAAAATCCATGTTAATTTCTTCCCATTTCCACGTAGGAATTTCCATTGCTTGCAATAACCCTCCTGGCTTTTGATGCTCGGCTTTCACTTGCTGGCAATTCGGACATTGTGCTACAAATTCTGATATGTCTCACTTCATACCATCCCACTAATATATCGATTTAAGATCGTGGTACATCTTAGTTGCACCTGGATGAGCGGAATACCAGGAATAATGTGCTTCCTCTAGAATCCATTGGCGCAAGTTTTCCACATTCGGTACACATAGCCGACCTCGATATCTAAGAACCCCTTCTATGGAAACTTCGAATGGAGACTTTTCCTTTTCCTGAGATAGATCTCGATAGTGGCTTAACGGAGGATCTTCATATTGCTGTTCCTTCACTTCTAGATTCAATGATGAAACTGTGGGGTCCTTGATGCTAATACTTGCATCTCCAGAATCAATTGGCCGTACGCCGAGACTTGCTAACCGATAAACCTCACAAACCATTTCTCGCTTTTCCGAAGGAACTCCACATAAACTACCCATCGATCGGCGGCTAAGTGCATCTGCTACTGCATTCGCCTTTCATGGATGATATAGGATGTTCACATCGTAATCCTTCAGTAATTCTAACCATCGCCTTTGCCGCAGGTTTAACTCTTTCTGTTTGAAAATATATTGAAGGCTTTTGTGATCCGTATAGATGTCCACATGTACACCATATAAGTAGTGTCTCCACATTTTCAATGCATGAATGACCGCAGCTAGCTCAAGATCATGTGTGGGATAATTCTGTTCATGTTTTCGCAACTGTCTCGAAGCATATGCAATAACTTTCCCATTCTGCATCAATACGCATCCTAATCCCACACCGGAGGCGTCACAATATACTACATAGCCATCTGATCCTTCTGGAAGTGTTAGCACTGGCGCTGAGGTCAGCCTGTTTTTCAACTCTTGGAAGCTACGCTCATAGGCATCACTCCACTGGAATTTAACCGACTTATGGGTTAACTTTGTCAATGGGGCTGAAATAGATGAGAAGCCCTCTACAAATCTTCTATAATATCCTGCTAACCCAAGGAAACTACGAACTTCTGTAGGCGTCGTAGGTCTTGGCCACGTCTTCACAGCTTCTATTTTCTGAGTGTCGACTCGGATACCATCATCTGAAATAACATGACCCAGGAATGCAACAGAATTAAGCAAAAACTGGCATTTTGAAAACTTTGCATACAATTCTCGATCTCGAAGAACGCCAAGAACAATCCTTAGATGATCTGCATGTTCTGATTCTGTGCGAGAATATACCAGGATATCGTCGATAAATACTATCACGAAGAGGTCCAAGAATGGCCTGAACACATTGTTCATTAAATTCATAAACACCGCCGGGGCATTTGTCAACCCAAATGACATTACTCAAAACTCGTAGTGACCATATCTTGTCCTGAAGGCAGTCTTGGGAATATCTGCTTCCCTAATTCTCACCTGATGATAACCTAATCTCAGATCTATCTTGGAGAACCATTTAGCGCCCTGTAATTGATCAAACAAATCGTCGATTCTGGGAAGAGAGTATTTTTTCTTTATTGTCACCTTGTTCAACTGACTGTAGTCGATGCACATTCGTAGAGATCCGTCTTTCTTCTTTACGAACAGGACTGGTACTCCCCACGACGAAGAACTAGGCCTTATAAACCCCTTCTCAAGTAAATCTTTTAGCTGTGCGTTTAGCTCTTTCAGTTCTGCTGGAGCCATTCGATACGGAGGAATAGAAATAGGCTCGGTGTTTGGTAATACATCAATAGCAAAGTCGATTTCCCTTTCTGGAGGAAGGCCTGGTAACTTGTCGGGAAACACATATGGGAATTCATTCACTACCGGGACAGACTGGAAAGTTGGCACTTCCGCTTCCGTGTCATGAACCCGAACTAGATGACAAATATAACCTTTGGCTATCATCTTTCTCGCCTTCAGGTAGGAAATAAACCTACCCTTTGGGGAAACTGTATTACCCTTCCACTCAAGTATGGACTCTCTCGGAAATTAGAATCGAACTACCTTTTTCCGACAACAAACATTAGCATAGCACGATGCCAACCAGTCCATACCCATAATTACGACAAAATCTATCATCTCAAGTTCAATCAAATCAGCCCTTGTCTGACGATCACATATAATGACTACACAGTCCTTATATACTTGTCTCGCTATTACGGGATCACCAACCGGAGTGAATACCTCGAAAGGATTAATTGGCTCAGGTCTCACCCCAACACAATCAGCGATATACGGAGTAATATATGAGAAGGTAGAACCCGGATCAATCAGAGCATATACGTCACGGGAAAATATATTCAAGGTACCTGTGACGACGTCTGGGGAAGACTCAAGATCCTGTCGCCCAGCTAAGGCATATACACGGGGCTGAACAGCACCTGAAGTGGATGCTCCCCCTCTACCTCTGCCTCTGTCTGCTGTAGTCTGAGGAGTCTGTGCTGTCGGGCGAGCTGACGAAGAACCCGCTGCTGAACCTGTGGGCTGAGTCCCCGCTCTATCTCTCACTGAAGGGAAATCTCTCATCATATGACCAACCTGCCCGCAGGCGTAGCAAGCATCCGAACCCAGACGACATTGTCCGGAATGCAATTTACCGCACTGGCTACACCGCGGTACTGGAGGTCTCCTCTAGCTAAAGTCTCCCCTAGACTGCGAATGTGAGGCCCTCGAACTCTGCCCCTGGCCTGACTGAGTAGAACGATCAACCCTCCTATCTGGGAATCTAGGAGGTGCACTAGTCACTGACTGACCTGAGTGCCTAGAATGCGTCTGTCTCGGTCCCTCTCGGTACTCACTGCTCTCCCCCATAGATCTAGCCCTCTTACCTGGTCTTCTGTCACCCTCACGATCACTTCTCTCCTGTCGTTGTCGTTCCTCGAGGTTCTGAGCATGGGCCTGTATTCGGGAAATATCCATCCCGTGTTGCTAAGAAGCTGTCAGACAATCTCTGAACAAGTGTGGTCCTAAACCACTCACAAATCTATAGACTCGGTCTCCCATGTCAGCCACCATATTCGGAGCATACCGGGCCAATAAGTTAAATTGCATACTATACTCTCGGGCACTCATGCTTCCCTGTTTCAAATTCAAGAACCTGTCCGCTCTAACTCGGCGGACTTCAGGTGGCATGTAGTGACGAATAAAGGCATCTAAAAACTCTTGCCACACGGGAGGTGGTGCATTCTCTCCTCTTGTTATCACCCAATTCTTATACCATAGTACCACCACGTCTGGAAGTCTATATGAGGCCAACTCCACGGATTCGGTCTCAGAAGCATGCATAAGTTTCAGCGTCCGCAACATCTCATCGATAAAACCTTGTGGGTCCTCATCCGGCTTCGACCCGAAAAATTCTGGAGGGTTTAGAGTAAGGAAATCACGGGCTCTTGTACTAGCTGAACGATCACTTGGGCCTGCATTCTGTCGTTGTGCCTGAGCAGCAACCAACTGTGTCAATAAATGTATGGCCTCAGACACTTGTTGACCCGAAGCACCCGGTGGAGGAATCGGAGCTGAGGCTCCTCCCTGCTCTTCTACATTGGGCGCGGCCTCACTTTGTGATTCACTTTCCTCTACCTCCGCCGGAGGATCCCTTTCTGCCCGCTTCTTTGTCGTAGCATTGCCTTTCTGGGCAGCTGTAGCTTTTCCTTTCGGCGACATTTCTTTTTTTTTTCTGAAACCATAACGCACTTTTAGGAAGAACATAATCCTAGACATGGCTCTATCGCACGATTTCATGAGAAGAAAGATGGTCATTATCCTAAATGCCCTGTAGCCTCTTGTTTATTAGCGTGGCGCGCAACACACCATAAAAAAGACTCTACTAGACATGGCTCGTAGACACTTCCTAGGGCGAACTGCTCTGATACCACTTATGTCACGACCCGACAAGGGGCCGCGACGGGTACCCGGAGCAATTACCGAGCACCGCTTACTCTACTGCTTGTCTTGCTCATTTAATACTCTTTTATCAATTTTACATACCAATTTTAGGAAAATCATATTTAATTAAAACATAAATACTTTATATACATTTTCCTCTTGGCCATCCAAATAATATATATACATATGAAAACATCTTGTGAGACTATCTAACCCACACTGTGTATCTACGAGCCTCTACTAACATAATAAATACATAGACGGAACAAGACTCCATCATGCCCAAAATATGCATATATGAATGTACATCAAAAGAATAGCCATAAGCACCTCCGAACAATAGAGTGCTATCTATCAGGTGACAGCTACTGAGGACCTGGGCCGAAGAAAGGACGTCAGTACGAATATTGTACCGAGTATGAGAGGCATACATAATGAAAGGAGACATCAATAATATGGGGATAACATCAACATGAGACATATGGATCTGAGTGATAACCATAAATGAAGTAATGCATGCTATCTTACTCATACTCATCATCATAACATGTATGCATCATATGCAAGCTACCCGTCCATGTCGGAACGGTGTGATAATCAATAATATTAGCCCGCGTCCAGGCCTCCCGCGTTCAGGGTACCATCTCATGCCGCCCACTAGTGGTGTCTGCCCACGCCCATAGGTCGTGGTGTATCCGTATCGCCGCCCGCCGAAGCGGTGTCTGCCCGGCCAACTAGGCCCGGTGTGAATGCAATCATGACATGCTTAATGTAAATACTCATAGTAATATGCTTATCATAAAATACTTATCTTATCATAATGCGTGTATAAGGCTCATGATCAACTTTACTCTATCGGGGCGACGTAGGTCGTGATCCCCCGATTACATTATGGAACCATTATGGACATTATGCCTCACCTTGAAAGGACTAGTACATAAGGTGAGTGTAGGCAAGGAATAACATCATCATCATTCTAGTCTCATCATATCGTATAACTTATCTCATATAGACATTCACAGGTATAAGCTTTTAACTTCTTAGAATGTAAGAACTCATGAAAGGAATAGGGATTCAAGCTAAAAGATTCATGCCATTAGAAAGAAGGAATAGCCTCACATACCTTGGTCGTTTAGCTAAGTTATCGCTCACTTGTTCTCCGTCGATATCACGTCGTTACCTTCATAAGAGAATTCGGATCAACATTAGTAAACTAACTATAAGAACGCGTCGCTAATTCTAGGAGACGTTGGGCAGCGTCTCCTTTGTTCATACTACTTTTATCACGTTCTATATCAACTCCCAATATTCATAATATTATTCGCAATATCATAATCGACAATCGTCACTTACGTACATTTGGCAAAATCCACCATTTTCCTCCAATTTTCCCTTATTTCTACTTCTAGCTCATCCTTGCGTTTTCATGAATTTAATGCTTGTTTCATGATATAAACATCATTTATAACGTATTTGTACTCATAACGCTTCAATAGTCATAGTTCAATTCCACTATCATTCATTTATGTCACTATTCACTCAATAATGACCCATTTCTATGTTCTCCTACATTTCAAGTGTCTAAGCTTTCCAATACTTCAAACAACATGGAATAATCATGAAACTTACCTTGGATGATGGTTGAACAATCCCTAAGTGGAAATACTTCAATTAACCAAAACCCTAGTTCCACCTTCTTTGAAATTTCGTCACTTAAAGGATCCTTTGTTGTGTTCTTACACTTGATTCCCTGAATTTGGTGTTGATAATCTTAAGTTTCCTTGGATTTTATTGATATCCTTAGAGTTGAAGTGTTGAGGAACACTCTAGTGTTTTCTTGAAGTGTTTGGATGCAAACTGACGTGAAATGGGCATAAGTCCCTCTTAATAATCCCAAAATCTGATCTTTAATGAATTCTTGTCGGGATGAACAGTGGTCGTAAACCACCATATACGGAACGTATTTTGATTTACTGTCCGTCCTCCATGGCCGTATTTAATCATTTCAAAGACAGAAAGTTTTGGCTGAGGAACATGGCAGTTTACAACCTGGTTTACGGTCCGTAAACCAGTTTACGGGCCGTAAACTGGGTCGTATTTAACCATATTCAACACTTGGCAGAACTTGAGATTTTTGACAAGCTGAAGGATGATTGCACTATACGGTCCGTAAATCACTTTACGGGCCGTATATTGCCATATACGACCACTGGACTGAAAAATTTCCGCGACTTTCTTATTTCCAAACATTCTTAATTAGCCATTCCCGACTTAACAAAACATCATACGCTCAAAATTTTCATCATTCCACTCATCATACAAGTACGGAGAAATTTCCGAGGTGTAACACCTTTTTACCCCTAGCCTTTCTTAATATTTCCACTTCAAAATTTTCATACACAACTTGTGTATTAAACAAGGTCAAAATATAGTCTTGTCCTTGACTTCTTGCAATTGTCTTGATTTATCCGAATGTACAAAATGCGGGATATAACAGTTCGACATGGAGGTTTAGACTCTGGCCAACAGTTTCGTTCATCTTGATATTTCAGCCCCGGGCAAGATTTTGGCTTGTATAGAGGCGAGGTCATCTTTATTGGATCGGATCAGGACTCATGAGTTTGAGGATGCTCAGTTGAGAAAGATTCGAGATAGAGTTTTGAGAGGTGAGGCCAAGGAGGCCGTGATTGATTCTGAGGGCATTCTGAGGATTAGAGGATGCGTGTGCGTTCCTCGTGTTGGTGATTTGGTTCAGTTGATCTTATCTAAGGTTCATAGCTCTGGCTATTCCATTCATCCAGGGGTGACTAAGATGTACCGTGATTTGAGATAGCACTATTGGTGGCATCGGATTAAGAGAGATATAGTTGATTTTGTGCCTAAGTGTGGGAATTGTCCCGTTTCTGGAGGGTGTTTCACGAGGAATTGGGTGCCCGATTGTATCTTAGTACAACGTTTCATCCCCAGACTGATGCCCAGTCCGAGCAAACCATTCAAGTTGTCGAGGATATATTGAGAGCGTGTGTTATTGATTTGGTGGTCATTGGGACCAACACTTGCCCTTCATAGAGTTTGCGTACACTAACAGTTATCATTTGAGTATTGGTATGGCACCTTTTGAGGTTTTGTATGGTAGGAGATGTAGATTTCCGATTGGTTGATTTGATGGGTTTGAGGATAGGCCTTGGAGTACAATTTTTTTTAGAGAGTCCCTTGATAGAGTGAGAGTTATTCAGGTTAAGCTTTTAGTAGCTCAGAGTCGGCAAATGATGTATGCGGACTAGAAGGTCCGGGATTTGGAGTTTGCCATTAGTAATCAAATTCTATTGAAGCTTTCATATGAAGGGTGTTATGAGGTTTGGTAAGAGGGACAAGTTGAGCCCCAAGTATATTGGGCCGTTTAAGATTGTTTTGGCCGTATGGGTGATGTAGCTTATGAGTTGGCATTGCCGCTAGGCTTGGCGGGAGTTCATCCGATTGTTCATATTTTGATGCTAAAGAAGTACCATGCCGACGGTACCTACATTGTTCTTTCGGAATCTATGTTGCTTGATCATAATATGACTTATAAAGAGGAGCCTATCGCGATCTTGGATAGGCAGGTTCGAAAGCTAAAGTCAAAGGAGATTGCTTCCGTGAAGGGGCAATGGAAGCACCGTCCTGTTGAGGATGCTACTTGGGAGACCGAGTCCGACATGCGTAGCCGATATCCTCAGTGGTTTACTGATTCAGGTATTTCCCCGCTTTCTTTCTTTTTTTCACTTGAGGACGAGCGACGGTTCAATTAGTATTTGATGTAATGACCCGTTTGGTTGTTATAGTCTTTTCGGCATTTTCGCCAGTTCCCGAGCATTGATTAGTTCATTTTTTACCCAAGGGGATCGTTGGCATGCTTCTCGGGGTATCTAGACCAGATTCAGGTAACTTTTGCGAAATATAGGCTTAAAGTGGAAAATAGTCGAGCCAAAGATGAAATTTTGGGTAAATGGACCTTTTTCAGAATTCTATCTATTCTGAGAGGTCCGGATGGTGGTTTATAACTTCTGTGTGTATTTGGTTCGATTCCAATGCACTCGGATGCATTTTGGGACTTGGGTTGGAAAATTGGGATTAAGGGATCGGGGGTTTACTCGGTCAACGAGACCTTCTTTTGGAATTCTAAGGCCACGGGCGCGTTCGTAGCGTGTTTTTATGTGTGTCTATATGTATGGTCTTTGAGCAGATCGCCTCGGGAACTATTTTCCGATCAATTGGTTAAACTTGGGTAAGTTTCTTGTGCCTGGTGCCCGCTTTGGCGGCACCAGCACCGCGACAGCAGTAGCCCTGCCACTGGAGAAGTCCAAGGGGTTTTGCCTTGACCGCTGAAGCGGTTATGTGACCGCTGAAGCAACTCCACTCGGATGGTCCCAGTGCCACTAAAGCAGGTGACGGGATGTTTGTAAAATTAATGAAGTGTTAAAAGCCCTTAGACCCTCATTATTTCTCATTTCGAAATTAGAGCTTTGGGGAACAGTTCTCGGAGATATTGTTGGAGGTAAATCTTGCTAATCCCTTTATTGTTCCTTTAATCATATTCATCTTAGATTCCGCCTCCCCTAGAATAACCCCTTAGAAATGGAAGTTGAAAGAGAGTTTTGATGAAAATTTTCCCTAGGCTTATTAATGATAAAATTTGTGGGGTTAATGTTAGATTTTGGTTAATCTAACCTTGTTAATCATATATCTTCCATTTCTAGTGTTGAATTTAGGAATCGAAGAGTTAGGGTTTATCCCCAATTCTGGGGTTTTGCTTGTAATCAGAAATTTGGCTAATCCTTGAGTTAAATCAGCAATTAGTGGTTGGGTTATGATCACCTAGTAATTAATTTGGCATTTTGCTTTCAAATTTCCTATTTTTCCCTTGTGGGCCCGTTTCCCCAATTTTTAGGGTTAGAATTGACCTCAATAAAATAGTAGCAATATTAGTATCATTGTTCATGATTTCTAATCTAGATTTCGATTATGCTTAGACTACTTTGGTTCTGAGATTCAGTGGAAAGGAAAGGCAAAGGAGTGAGTTGTTGGTATTACGGTTCGGCCATCATGGTAGGTTATGGCTTATCCTTGGTGAGACTTCATATAGGGAAGCATATATTTAGGTTATATTGTCGGAGAAAGCATGTAAACCTTCGGGTATGAAGTTGGGTTGGAGATTGTCTTAGGTTGGGCCCTGTTGCGTGATTGGGTTTAGCCACCCCGTTGTGTTGTGACTTGATTGCTCTATTGTGTTGGCTCGATGCCACGTGGTGTAGCAGAGATTGGAATTTGTTGTTCCACTTGATTGTGAGACTGTAGTATTTACTTGTTGATGTTGATACGAGGAGAGAGTTCTATATGACTTGTGTAGTATTTATGATATGGTTAGCGTACCCATGTTGGTACTTGTGACATTGATATGTTGTTGGCGTACACAAGTTGGCACTTGTGATATTGATCTGATTATTCATGTTGATTCATACATTGCACGCATCCACATCTCTCTTCATATATTGTTGATACATGGTTGACACTTGATGAAACACTGTGATGAGCTGAGCTCAGTTTGCATGAGAGTGATGTGTGTAGTCCGATGTCCGATGGTTGTTCTGGAATCATGGATTGTGTGAAAGAGAGATGAGAGTCCGTGATCCGTTGTCATTTACCTGAGCGACATGAGTGCGATAAAAGATCTTGTTGTTGTCATCTGCATATATATATATAAATATATAGCTAGAAGGCACATTTGAAAGGGTATTGACGATGTGGCTTATGTTGTTTTGAAATACATGGTAGGTTTTATACCAACTGCGCGACCATTCTATGCTGTGTGATATGGGATGGTCGGCAGGCGTGAAGGGTGGAAAAGTGTCTCTATGTTATGTGATACGGAGCGACATAGTACATGGATTCTGCGGGTCTCCCAGGGTGGTGCCGGTGAGAACCCCCCGTAGGCAAAGATCCTGGGTTTTATCTATCTGTTGGACAAAGATCCTAGATGAGGGGCACTTAGACTTCGCGAGTCACCTTGGGTTGTGCTACCGTGACGTCGATATTTTCGTCTGGAGTACATGTGTACACAGCATTTACATGGCATTGCATTGCATTCATACATTATCGCATTGTATTGCATTGCATCTTGGTTTATATTTGTCACGACCCAACTAATGGGCCGTGACGGTACCCGGAGCTAGCTACCGACCACCACTCATCACGCTAACTATCATACTCAACCTGAACATACGCCACCTCGGCACGGGCTTATCTTGAAACTATCTTCGAATATATATCCAAACATAAATGTACATAAGCCCACGGGGCTACAAAACGATATACAAAATATATACTGAAGAGGTCACATAGCATCTACAACCCACACATAACTATCTACGAGCCACTAACTGTAATACTGAAATCATAGGGACGGGACAGGACCCTGCCATGCCCCAAATATTGTACACAAAAGAATACACTAATAGGCTGCACCTTCGGATTAGTGGGGTGCTCCTGTACAACTGCTGATAAAGCTCCTAGGTGTCCGGTCCGTGTCCCTGTCTACCTGTGGGCACGAACACAACATCCATAAAAGTAAAAGGACGTCAGTATGAACAATGTACTGAGTATGTAAGGCATGTACAACAGCATAATAAAGAGATAAATTAGCATAAAATGAAGAGCAAACCTATAACTGATTACCTCTTAAGGAAGAGTCATGAATGCTAACTTTTATAGTAAAAATAATATCATATCATACATCTATAAGCTGCCCGACCATATAGGTGCGGTGTGATCATCATTAGCCCGCATCCAGGGTGTAAGCTGCCCACTGCAGTGGTGTGGTTGCCCGGCCGCCTATAGTGCGGCGTGGTGTTATGCTGCCCAGCCATGTCGGCACGATGTGATCATACATGAAAATAACACAAGCATGCATGAGAGCCCAAGTGAAAGCTACCACCCTATTGGAGTGACCTAAGGTCGGTAACCTCCGATTATGTTATGGACCAAACATCGTCGCTAGGTCTCACCTTGAAGGACCAAATATCATGAGGTGAGACAACAGTAGGAAATATCGTCAATGAAATCATAAAGATAGGATTATCAAACTCTTAATAGCATCATCTCATAGGCTTCTGAATCTCTGAAATAGTATCATTATCACAAAACATGTCTCATTTCCATCTCGTAAGAAGCTCTTAGGAATCTTTAACTTTCATTATTAGGGATGTAAGAAGATCATGAAAATCATATTATAGAAGTCATGCCTTTGAAAGAAGGGGACTGTCCTGACATAACTTTACGTCTCCTTAACGACTAAGCGCTCTCCTTCCAAGCCTATAACTCTACATTCAAGAGATTTCCTATCACATTAGATCATTAGAAACATGCTTAAGGCTAAGCTATGGCGATTAAGGGCTAACGAAAATTGGGCAGCATTGCCTTTGTTTCGACAACTTTCTCCATACAATAAACAACTCCCAAACATAAATAGCAACACCCATAATATCATAATCACTAGATTTCTCAACTCTACATTCAAGAGATTTCGTATCACATTAGATCATTAGAAACATGCTTAAGGCTAAGCCAAGGCGATTAGAAAATTGGGCCGCATTGTCTTTGTTTCGACAACTTTCGCCATATAATAAACAACTCCTAAACATCAATAGCAACACTAATAATATCATCAATAGCACTAGTGGCTCTGTCACTCGAGCCCGCACTCTACCGCTGAGCCTGAGCAACAACTAGCTGGGTCAACAACTAAAATAGTCTTGCCCTTCTGGGTGGCTATGGGTTTCCTCTTTACCGGCATCGCTAAAATCATAACGCACAATTAGGGAAAAAGGAAACCTTATAACATAGCTCTATCGTACGATCTATGAAAAAGAAGGACGGTGATTATTCCTAAATGCCCCGCAACATCTTATTTATAACAGTGGCGCGCTTCACACCCATAAACAAGACTCTATTGGACACGGCTCGTAGACACACCCAAGGACAGAACTACTCTGATACCACTTTGTCACGACCCAACTAATGGGCCATGATGGGTACCCGGAGCTAACTACCGAGCACCACTCATCACGCTAACTATCATAATCAACCTGAACATATGCCACCTCGACACGGGCTTATCATGAAACTAACATTGAATATCTCTCCAAACATAAATGTACATAAGCCCACAGGGCTACAAAACGATATACAAAATATACATTGAAGAGGTCACATAGCATCTACAACCCACACATAAGTATCTATGAGCCTCTAACTGGAATACTGAAATCATAAGGACGGGACAGAACCCCGCCATGCCCCAAATATGTACACAAAAGAATATACCAATAGGCTGCACCTTCCGAGTAGTGGGGTGCTCCTATACAACTGTTAATAAGGCTCCTCGGTGTCCGGTCCGTCGCCCTGTCTACCTGTGGGTACAAACACAACGTCCATAAAAGAAAGAGGACGTCAGTACGAATAATGTACTGAGTATGTAAGGCATGTACAATAGCATAATAAAGAGATAAAGGAGCATAAAATGAAGAGCAAACCTATAAGTGATTGCCTCTTAAGGCGGAGTCATGCATGCTAACTTTTATCGTAAAAATAATATCATATCATACACATATAAGTTGCCCGACCATATAGGTACGGTGTGATCATCATTAGCCCGCATCCGAGGTGTAAGCTACTACGCACTGCAGTGATGTGTCTGCCCAGCCGTCTATAGGGCGGTGCGGTGTTATACTACCCGGCCATGTAGGAACGGTGTGATCATATATAAAAATAACATAAGCATGCATGAGAGCCCAAGTAAAAGCTACCACTCTATCGGAGTGACGTAAGGTCGGTAAACTACGATTATGTTATGGACTAAACATCGTCGCTAGGTCTTACCTTGAAGGAACTAATATCATGAGGTGAGACAACAGTAATAAATATCATCAATGAAATCATAAAGATAGGATTATCAAACTCGTAATAGCATCATCTCATAGTCTTCGGAATCTCCGAAATAGCATCATTATCATCATCATTATCACAGAACATGTCTCATTTCCATCTCGTAAGAAGCTCTTAGGAATCTTTAACTTTCATCATTAGGGATATAAGAAGATCATGGAAATATAGAAAAGAAAATCATAATGTAGAAGTCATGCCTTTGAAAGAAGGGGACTAGCCCTACATACCTTTACGTCTCCTTAACGACTAAGTGCTCTCCTTCCAAGCTCATAACTCGACATTCAAGAGATTTCGTATCACATTAGATCATTAGAAACATGCTTAAGGCTAAGCTAAGGCGATTAAGGGCTAATGAAAATTGGGCAGCATTGCCTTTGTTTCGACAACTTTCTCCATACAATAAACAACTCCCAAACATCAATAGCAACACCCATAATATCATAATCACTAGATTTCTCAAGTTAAACACGGTTCACTTCTCAAATTCACTTTCAAATCATCCACAACCATGACTACAATATAACAACATACTCATTCTTCACATAGTACTCCCTCAACGACATTAGCATCATTCATGACAAGATTATGCTCATCTCATACTAAGAATCATGATTCAAATTAGCTTACTACTCAAAATATCATTATTTCGATATTTGAGCTCATATTATACTTCCCTCTCTAATCCAAGTCTTTCAACCACTCAATACTTGTAACAACATGTAATAGATGTAAAACTCACCTTTGATTATGAAGGAGTGATCTTTTGGTGAAGATACTCCACTTGAGAAGACCCTCAACTTCAATTCCAAAGGAGACCTTGACTTCTATTAACCCCAGTGAGCATCCACACACTTGATTCTACTAATTCTTGGTGTTTAATCTTTGATTTCTCTTGGATATGCGTTAATAAGGTGTATGGAATATTCTAGAGGTTTCAAGAGGTGTCGAGAAAGTTAGAAATGAAAAATAAGACTCTGGGTCATCTTTATATTAAAAAAACAAAAGCTGCCCACTTGGATATATACAGACACTTATACGGTCCGTATAATTTTATACGGTCTGTATAAGTGAACCTTATAATATTTCCAGTGATTACCCTTCACTGTGACTGTTATACGGACCGTATAATTGGTCGTATAACTCACCCTCTTCCCAAAATTGTTCTCGTTGATTTGTTTGATCTCCTATCCTTATAAAATCTTCTTGGCACTTGCTTAACACTTCATTAACCATCTAAGGAGCCTTATAACTTCTCCTCAAGACATTACTAAATAATCCTTAGCTCGATAGTTTGCGAAACCTTTCCAAAACACGACTTGTACTCCACTTTCTTCAACGAACTTTCTTTTCTTGCGTCAAATGTCTTCGGAATCCTAATTAGAATCATTAAATATCCCTTCTTACTTGTAGGGACATCGTGTACACCTTAACTTTCATAGATCTATTCATCGCACAATAACCCAAAATTTCGAGGTGTAACAATATTATGGTAATTCAGTGTTGTTCTTCTGTTATTTGATTGTCGGATTGTATATATACTAAGACTTGACATACTTGGGTTTAGATGCTTTGACCTAAGTGATGACGGATACTTGATTTTGATTGCGTTTTTGACTGATACTTGTTGATTTATTTGCCTGTCCTGCCTTATTGTCTGAATTATGTTATCTATACTTAGTTGGCCGATGATACCTACAAGTACCGTTGTTTTGTACTAACCAAAGCTTGCTGCATTCGTTTATGGATGCACAATATTAGACGGGTTCCACTCTTTTTCCTTAGTAATTGATTGGCGAGGCTGCTGTAGAGTCATTCCAGGGTGAGCACGATGGCGGCCGCTGCCCGGATATTATTTCCTTTACTTACTTGTCTTACTCTTATTTCGAGACAGTTGTATAATGAGACTTTATCATCCTTCGGACTTGTAGTATTTAGTTAGTGCTCTTGTATGAGTTAGACCAAATCTATGGGGTTGTATTTAGTATTTTCGCACTTTATATTATATGGATGACTTGAGACTTATTCTACTTTTATTTCTTCCACCTTTACTTAAATTGGTTATATTAGGATAAGGGTTCGCATATCACGGTGGGAACGATAGGAGCCCGCACGTCCTAGTAAAATAGGTCGTTACATAATGCCTTCCATTTCCCCATGCCCCATATACATATAATATATTTGTATATAACGCTCTTCTGGTCATGGTTCAATGTGCATGTATAAATGAATGAAATGCATAAGTAAAGATAGATAATAAGATATCTCGAAGTGACATAATGTCGTGCTATCTCCGATTAACATTATTGAGCTAACATCATCAACATACGTATCCTCGAGACCCATGAACAGAAGAAATGACAACAGAGGGTATAGGAATTCAAGAACATAGGTACTCCTAGTACTTCTAAAAATAGAATCATATTGGAGTTCGCTCATTAGCTTATTCCATTCGTATCATATGGATCATGCAAAAAGGAATGAAAGGGATAGCCTTAACATACCTTAAGTCGCTGATTTGAACCCACAACAAACTCATCGTAATGCTTACGCCAATCTTATAACAAGGGAATACGTATACGAACATAGACGATGCTACTAAATCGCGTATATCAAACGATAAATCGATTCTAAAATGAAACGGGCAGCATTTCTCTCATTTCATTATCACCACAACATATCCAGCAACCAAAAATAACAGCAATATTCTACTATAAGCCTCTTTAACTCACAACAATCAACACAACCCAATGTAAGCTTTCCAATTACTTTAACAATCGCATCGAACGGCAAACTGGATTTACGAATAACGAAACATAATTTGATTCCAATTCTTATTCTATGAATCTGTCTACATTACTTGTAACATTATACCTAGGCCCACCATATCATTTTAAGCCCAAAATATCTTAAAGACAATCCTTAAAACAGTCCACACGCCTGCACTTCGACCTTCACTTTCAATTCGTTGTTTCTTTACACGTGCTCTCCTTCATTTCACTTAATTAACACCTGAATAACCTTAACAACAGTAACCAGGTCATATTCCATAATTTACATCCATAAGATACCATAAGGGGATCTTCAAAACAACTGAACAAACAACAATAACAAAACTACGATTTTAAGAAAATTGGGCAGCACTTCCCCTATATCTATCACTTTTTTCCAATTCAAACCAACACCAAAAACAACAAGAAAAACATCAAGAGCAACACGTCCAAGATACTACATCAAGAACTAGCCGAAACCTAGCTCAAAAACCTTCCAAAACAGTCCCATACACACTTTTACTTTACAACTCACTTGACTTCAAAACTTAACACACGACTATCATACGTCAAAAATACCTCATAAAATTACCTTCTTATCATGTTAATCACCCCTAGTCTTACCCCGAAAGTACGGGTTATAACATTCTCAAAATTGCCTACTTTCGACGAAACTTATTCTTTTCGATTTATTTGACGTCCAACCTTCCCAATACTTACCAAACATGATTATAAACTCTCATATACATAGGATTATCATGTAGAATCACTTATCATCTCAACAAAAATTTCACTTTCTCAATCTACGTCAATTAACTCACTACGAAACTCAACGTATAAAAGTACGGGGTGTAACACCATTCATTCAAACATTGCCGTGAAGTCCATTCACTCATACAAGCTGTTGAGCGAGCCATTCATACAAACAATAATCAAAGGAGGTCAAAGTGATGTAAATTCGATCGTACAATTGTTGTCTTCACTTCAAAGGTCAAAGCGATGTAAATCCGGTCAGGCGACTGCAGTTTCTATTCCAATGGTAAAAACGATGTAAATCCGATCAGGCAGTCGCAATATTCATTTTTGAAATCAATCACAGTATCACTCAGAAGACAGAAGCAGATTGCCAACTGCCAAATAGGGGAACAGGATGATCAAATCAAATTCGGACGCATGCGGAGAAAACGTGGAACTTTTTCTTATGCAACCGGTCGAGATAGGGCGCCCACGAGACTCAAGCTCTCCAGCCAGGATTTGGAAGATTGCTCCACCCCATGCTAAGCCACACAACTTATTTACATGCTTTGTGTAGCACCCCCTTTTTGGGAGGATGCCACTTACGAAACAAAAGAAAATTTAATACCTCAATTTTCAGAAAAAATTTATTTGATAAGATATTCACAATAATTTAGTAGTGGAAAGAGGCCCATGTAAGCAAGTTTCAAAAATACATACCTAAGTGTGTCACATGGATCACGTACAATACCCCAAAAGTATGCAAAATGAACATGCTCATGCAAATGTGATCTTCATCTAAGGTTCGAAATAGTCTACCTCAATTGGCCATCCTTAAGTTTTCCTCGGAACATCACCTACGATAGTAACAAACTATCACAAAGCATAAAGCTTAGCGGCACATAAACTTAACCAACATTTCATATCAAAAGGAGAAGTAGGCTATGTAAGGAGTACAATAATAAATTCTAGGAATAAGCTTGTCAAAATCATAATCAAGTACTAAACGAAGGTACAATGGTTTCAAGGAAACGAAATATCAAACAACAACGAAATGAAGGTACAATTCTTTCGAGAAAGTAAATATCATATAATAAAATAGTTCAGGATATCAATATTCAAAATCTCATATGTCAAGAAGCTTTCCAAAGAAAATCCAAGAATTTCCACCATTTGGTTAATTTAATAGTGAGCTACGAATCAAATATAAGTGCAAGAAGTAAGTTCAAGACATAAGCTCATCCGAGTTATAACCAAGTACTTAATCAGTGTTCGACACTTAAAGAGAATCACCAAACCGTAAGATAGATCGAGATACTAATATTTCAAATACCAAGTGTCAGGAAGCCTTCGAAGCTTCAAATACCAAGTGTCAAGAAAGCTTTCGAAGCTTCAAATAACAAGTGTAAAGAAAGCTTTCGAAGATAATTCACGAAATGTCATTCAGTTAGTTAATTTCGCCCAACACATACGTTATGTAATCACATCAAGCACTATCGAATATCATGAAGGACCGAAGCCCCTGTCACACCCTAATCTTGATAGGGCATGATGGGCACCCGACCCTTATTTAGGGCCGAGCGAACCCGCTAATTCTTACTACACACATAATCTCTTTGGACTCTAAAATCAAATAAAAATGAAATACATAGTAAAGGCTTTCAGGAACATTCTTTTCGTCGTTCTCAAATCAAGTAAAATCTGTAATCATATGGAATTTGTAACAAAATGCATAATGGTACGACGGCTTGCAGAGCCGCTTACAAAACTGACATCCTATACACGTGACTCTGTCTGCAAAGTCTCTAACATCAACCAAGATACCGTAGTCATGAATACTCTGACTCAGCAACACTCCAGGAGGAAATGGAGCTCGCCCATCCAGCTGATACATCCCCTAGCAACGTCCTCTACCCATCTGTATACACCTGCGTGGCATGAAACGCAGCCCCCGAAGAAAGGGGGTCAGTACGAAATATGTACTGAATATGTAAAGCATTACTGAATCATAAATAAGGAAAGGCGTACCAGTAAACCAGTTTAAAAGCAACCCGGGAGTAACCTGGAGCAGCATTTTAATCCGTGCCATGTAGTACCTTACACAAATTCTAGCATACACAATGTGAATATAGTATTACAATAGTCCCTTTGGACAGCCGCTTCCGGCATAGTAACAATGATGGCCCCTTCGGGCATGCCGCTTCCGGCATAATAATAATGATGGCCCCTTCGGGTATGCCGCTTCCGGCATAATAATAATGTTTGCCCCTTCGGGCATGCCGCTTCCGGCATAATAATAATGTTGGCCCCTTCGGGCATGCCGCTTCCGGCATAATAATAATGTTGGCCCCTTCGGGCATGCCGCTTCCGGCGTAATAATAATGTTGGTGTCAACACAACTTAATCCACAAATATCGATACAAAGAAATAATGCTATGGAGTGTAAACATAAATCGTAAATGAAATGAAATAGTAAAATCTCGCACCCCCTTCGGAGTGGTTTTGAAAATCAACTTTATGTTTCCTTTAGTGCAAAACTATTTTTTCTCGAAATCATTAGTAAACCATAAACACGTTTCAAGTCAATCCGAGTTAGTATAAGAAAGTTATGGACATTATTCATCATAGAAACCTCCATGAACAATCCAAGTTAGCATATGAAAGTTAGGAACATTATTCTTTATAGAAACCAGTACGAACATTTCCAAGACAATCTGAGACCACCTGCGAGAGTTAGGGACATTACTACTTACAGAACTCTTTAAAAAAACAAGAACTCTTTATGCTTTGCATGTTATTCAATCGTACAATAAGCTCACCTATACTAAGTATACTCATATCAAGAAGTGAATAAGAATCATTAACAAGCTCGGAATCAAGAATAGAGTTACCCCAAGATACGTATCATAACTTACTTAGCTCTAGGACATGCCAAAAGAAAGAAAAGGTAAGCCTTACATACCTTGCCCGCTTCCTATGCTAATCCAACATATGTCTCGGCTTTCGCAGGATCTACAACAACGTTAGTAGATTCCAAACATTAAGAGTCCAATTCTAAACTAACACTTCATTTACAGAAATTGCGGCAGCATTTCCCTTGTAAATACCACCAACCCCGAGAATCCAACTCGGCCAAATCATCAACAACAATACCAACAACCATATTTCCAACTTCAACAATTAATTCAGAACGCATTCTAACATCGGTAACCATTTCTACACAATTCGACAACATTTCACTTATGTTCAAATTAACCACAACAACACAATCTAAAATCTTCCAACTTAACAAGAATAACAACAACACATTCCTTTCTTCCAAATTCATAAACTACACCAACAATCCACACATTAACAACCTCATTCTCATAATTACAAGAAATCATAATAGAATCACATTAACTCCTACAACAACCCACAAACAATTCCAATACCAACTTGAACCAGTAAACCTTTATTTGCATCATAGAATCCACAACAACAACAACTAAAATACTTAGTAAAATTAATTCATTCTTTGTCATACCAAACAACCCATATTCGGCCACCACCCCACACACCAAATTTCATAGTTTTCATCCGTTTTCACATACTACAACATGTACAAAACATTCATAACATATGAAAAAGAAGATTAAACTTTACCTTTCCCACTTATCTTCTTAACTTGGCTAGGGTTTGTAGATCACCCAAATAAATGATTGGCTTGCTCCAATAACCACTCCACGTTATTAGGGACGTTCCAATTGGTTGAAATACTAGAAGAAAATATTTTTTGATCAAATTTCTTCCTAGGTTCTTGGTCGGCCAAGCATGGCCGAACATGGCCTCCTTTTTTTTGTTGAAGTTTCTCCAAGTTTTCTTGAATTGTGAAGATGAATAAATGAATTGCTTTGTCATCCCTCATCTCTTATATATAAAGTTCCCACCAATACAAGGGGGGACACGTGCCCCCACCCTTGGCTAGAGTCAATTGGCCAAGCCTTGGGTGGGGACCACATGGCCACACATGGCCTTACCATGCACCCACACGGCCACACATGGCCTTTTCATGACCAACCTGTGAATTCCCCATTTTGCCCCTAGCCCTTCTCAATATTTCCATGAACCACCTTGTGAATTTCCCTTTTTACCCCTAGCCTTCCTTAATATTTCCACATCAACAATATTCATAGGCAACTTGTGTGTTAAACAAGATCAAAAATATAGCCTTGCCCTTAACTTATTGCGATTATCTTGAAATATCCGAATGTACGAAATACGGGATATAATAGCCCCTATCAAGAAGGACCGAAGCCCCTATCAAGATGGACCCAAGCCCTTATCAAGAAAGTACGATATCAAGAAGGACCGAAGCCCTTCTCAAGAAGGGTTGTCACCCAATAATCAAGAGAATCAAGAGCCATGCTGAAAGTGGTTTTCCACTCACACTCTAGAATGGGAAAAATTCCATTATCAAGATGAAATGAAAATCCAAAGTCAAGATGGGCAAGATCCGAAATCAAAAAGGGTCGTCACCCCATTATCAAGAATGCAATAATTCTCAAGCAATCCGTATATGTGAGCCAATTAAATCGTCTTACAAAAATACTTCACAAAACACCAATGTGATCTTAGCATACTCATAACTTAATTTACAAAATCATACTCTCAATGATAGAGTCATCATATTAAAGTGTCGCAATATATTCTTTCTCAACCCTCCTAGCAAGTAAACTATCAAAGTAGCAACAGAATCAATATGACACCAATTTAAAGTAGATATTATTTAACCAAGATTCAAGCTTCTCACAATATCTCAAACGAAATAAACTGAAAGCGATGTTCAAGTTTAGGTGCAAACCTTGGAGCTTTAGAGCTTCTAAGGCTCAAACAATCATCGAGAAGTTATAAATCCCCAAAGCAACGATCAAGTAAATATGTCAACTTCCTTACCCAAATGCCCCTTAGCTTGTACAAGGGTATATATATATATATACTCAAATACACCATCAAATATCTAATTACGTTCAATGGTTTTTGCACGTCAAAACTGAACACGATATTCAAAACTAAACACGATATCAATGAAAATTACCCTAAACTAGCAAAACAGAAATTCTGGACAGTGCTACTGTCTTGTATTGTGACTCAATTTCAAAGGGGTAAACGACAAAAATGGCCTTTGTGGTATTAACGAATGTTGTAGATATATGTCTTGGGGTTTTGTAGAAATTAAAATCACCCCAATATCAATTTTGTACAAAAATATATGCCCAAAATACTAACAGTAGCACGTGGGGGTTTGTAAATCAGAATCTGAGTAGCACCTTCCCTGTACTTCATCACCTCTTTTGGAGTAAATACAAGAAAACCTAGGTTTTGGAGCATGAACAAAAATCATAGATCTATGAAATAGCTTTGCAGATCATCTTGTTTGACTTAAAAATAAATTTTATACAAGGAGATAGGCTCAAAATACTAACAGCTGATCAGTTCAAAAGCGGGATTTAGCAACTTACCTCAATCGTGTGGAGTTGTTTGTGGCTCAACCAAAAGATGTCTTGATGATTGATTTAGAGGATGAATATTATGAGAGGAGAGAAGTTTTGGGGGTTTTATTTTGGTGGAGGAAAACGAAATTGGTGGTGGATTGGATAAGAGCCCAAAAAGATATTATATATATATATATATATATTACTTTCTTAAGGATGAAGGAAAAAAAGGTGGTTGACCAAAATATCAAATATCCATTCCATTTCATAATTTACTAAGATAATAATAGTAAGAGTAGTTTACATAACTACACCATAACACTTTAAACAAGTTTCAAATATCCTCAAATTCACGTTCAGGAAGCGCGGAATAAAATATATCCCTTCTATCAAGATATGGTCAACCGAAAATTCAAGTGCTAGTTTAAAATTTTTGGGGTGTTACAACTCTCTCCCCCTTATGAAATTTCGTCTCGAAATTTACCTTATACCAGCCTTGAATAAGCATTGCAATCAAGTCTACAGAGAAAAATAGATTTTGAATCATGAAAGGATAATGTTTATAAATTCGGTTAAGAACCTGGTGACCCAAAAGATTTTCGACAAGCACATCAAAATCAAGTCTCGTAAATATCACACCTCTAGAAAATGCAAGTGATGAGAAACATAATAGTCAGTAGAACATAGATCAACATCCTCATTAGCTCTATTAAAGGGGATCACATTGCATGAGGGACATGTACATGATGCATACGAACAATACACGTAACAAAACATGTTAAAAAAGAAACTAGTATCCCAACATGTAACAACAAAAGTCCTAGAATCACCAACCTAGGCTCTGATACCAAACTTGTGTCACCCCCTTTTTGGGAGGAGGCCACTTACGAAACAAAAGAAAATTTAATACCTCAATATTTAGAAAAAATTTATTTGATAAGATATTCACAATAATTTAGTAGTGAAAAGAGGCCCATGTAAACAAGTTTCAAAAATGCATACCTAAGTGTGTCACATGGATCACGTACAATACCCCAAACGTATGCAAAATGAACATGCTCATGCAAATGTGATCTTCATCTAAGCTTCGAAATAGTCTACCTCAATTGGCCATCCTTAAGTTTTCCTCGGAACATCACCTACGATGGTAACAAACTATCACAAAGCATAAAGCTTAGCAGCACAAAAACTTAACCAACATTTCATATCAAAAGGAGAAGTAGGCTATGTAAGGAGTACAACAATATATTCTAGGAATAAGCTTGTAAAAATCATAATCAAGTACTAAACGAAGGTACAATGGTTTCAAGGAAACGAAATATCAAACAACAACTAAATTAAAGTACAATTCTTTCGAGAAAGTAAATATCATATAATAAAATAGTTCAGGATATCAATATTCAAAATCCCATATATCAAGAAGCTTTCCAAAGAAAATCCAAGAATTTCCACCATTTGGTTAATTTAATAGTGAGCTATGAATCAAATATAAGTGCAAGAAGTAAGTTCAAGACATAAGCTCATCCGAGTTATAACCAAGTACTTAATCAGTGTACGACACTTAAAGAGAATCACCAAACCGTAAGATAGTTCGAGATACTAATATTTCAAATACCAAGTGTCAGGAAGCCTTCGAAGCTTCAAATACCAAGTGTCAAGAAAGCTTTCGAAGCTTCAAATAACAAGTGTGAAGAAAGCTTTCGAAGCTAATTCACGAAACATCATTCAGTTAGTTAATTACGCCATCACATCAAGCACTATCGAATATCAAGAAGGACCGAAGCCCCTATCTAGAAGGACCAAAGCCCCTATCTAAAAGGACCGAAGCCCCTATCAAGAAGGACTGATGCCCCTATCAAGAAGGACCCAAGCCCCTATCCCTGAACACTGGAGGGGCAGTTGGCAACACAAATTTTTGACCTCCCATAATTTTATTTAATTACCCAAAAAATTTGGATCTGAAACGGAGTGACATATTTATTTTATGAGCCAAAATGATATTTACAACATTATTTTAATAATATTTTGCCATTTCATTTGGAAAAATAATTGCAACAATGACTAGACTTGGCCCTATCTTGGCGTTGAAAGCCACTAAACATACCCCAAGCCTCATTTTTCATTTCACTTTGGTTGAGGGTTGAAGGAAAACCCTTGCTGCCTCAATTCCTCTCGTTCTCTCTCATCATCATCTTTGCTATTTCGAACAAAATCAGAATTGTACCATGTTTGTTCAGAGTTTGTACAACCTAGTTAAGTAAGCATTAATTGCTTCTCACCTATTTCTACCACAACTCAGGCAAACAAGGTATACTCGTCTCTTTCCCTTTGCTTTATTCTGCATTTTTTAGCCAAAATGGTTGAAACCTTGATGGTTTTTGGCTGTATCCAATTTTGAACTACCAATTTTTATTAGCTGAGTCAAATTTGAGAGGGATCCACGAGGATTTCCCCCCCAAAAATCCCAAGTCCCACATCGATTTTGGCCTAGGGTTTTCTGATTTTGGGGTTCTAGGTAAAGAACCCCAATTCTCACTTCACATACACCGAATATCAAATATTCACAAGCAAAAAGCTCGAAACTAGGGTTTTTGACAAGTGACCGACTAGAATTGGACGTTTAATCAAATTTCATTAGTTATTTCGAGCAATAATTTAATTTTTCTTTATTTTATTGGCTGAGCATTGGGATTTTGAGGAGCAAACGATCTTAAAGTCTATATCTCAATCAAGGCTGCAATGAAAAAAGGTAATAATTCGTCCTTTTAGTTTAATTTCTGTAGTTAGTAAGATTATATGTGATTTTGTGTGTATTATATAGATTGATTGTTTAGCCCGATTAATAGTAGAAGTTTTCTTTGTTTAGCTTTAATATGATATTATTAATTAGTTCCATGTTAGTTTGTAGTTATTGTATGGCTAATTGATTCAGGTTAGTTTTGAGTTAGCTTAGATCAACCTCATGTTAAGTTAACTGTCACACCCCAACCTTGGTAAGGCGTAACTGGCACTCAGCACCCTACGGCAACCGAGCGAACCAGTTGTAACTCACGTTTTCTGTATCTCGAAGGGCAACATAAGACCAAGGTACTATAAGCCATAGGGGCACATTCCCAAAAGATAACATACTTACATCTTCAAACTAATCTCGAGTGCGTGTGCCGGTAAGGCTATCCATAATAATGATACACCATAGTATAAGTCGAGATACTTATAAGATATCTAACAGTGCATATCTGTCTACGAGCCTCTACAGGAGTACATGACATAAAGTGGCCAGAACAGGGCCCCGCCATACCCATGCAAATGCATATGTAGCCATGCTGACTCACAGGGCAACTCCGAAGCAAGTGGAGTGTAACACCTCGTGAATTTGAATTAAGTGTGCATATATTAAAAATCTAGTATTAAGATGATATTATATGTATATGAATCCATTCTTGATGAATTCGGGTGGAGAAGGATCGTTTTGAAGTCAAATCAACAAGTGAAGTTCTTAGGGGCTCTGAAATTCGCCTAAGTTTTGGTAGGTCTGTCTTCTGGGCGATTTTCATGGAAATGTGTTGAGAATTTGGAAATACATCCTTGATGAAAGTTGTAGATATTTGAAATAGATTTCCAACGGTAGGTCGCCCAGCCCGAGCGACATTTTGTACAAAAGGTTATGACCGTTTTACTGAAGACTGTCTTCGCTGGATGTTTGGTGGCTTCGACGGAGTAGATCGACGCTTCGTCGATCTGATCGACGGTTCGTCGAATGAACCGTCGATTGTGCCTGACTCACTAGAAATTTGACGAATTCGACGGAGTAGATCGACGCTTCGTCGATCTAATCGACGGTTCGTCGAATGAACCGTCGATTGTGCCTGACTCACTGGAAATTTGACGAATTCGACGGAGTAGATCGACGCTTCGTCGATCTGATCGACGGTTCGTCGAATGAACCGTCGATTGTGCCTGACTCACTGGAAAATTGACGAATTCGACGGAACAGATCGACCGTTCGTCGATCTGATCGACGGTTCGTCGTTTGAACCGTCGATTGTGCCTGACGGGCTGAAAAATTATAAGTTGCCAAATTTTAGTTTTTCTTCCATTCTTTTCACTCTCAAAACCCTAAGGACGAAAATCATTCCCCAAGCCTCCAACACTAAGGTAACAACATCTTAATCATTGATTATCAATCCTAACAATAAACCCATGATTCTTAACATGATTCTTGTGACAAAAACCTAGGGTTGCAACATAATTCTTTCCAAAGGGATTCAAGCTAGGGTTTGGGTGTTCTTCATTAGAAAGTGAATTGTTAAACCTTGTTTAACAAATTAAGGTATGTCTCTCTTTTAAGAACTTATTTTGAATGAAAATCACTTTTGAATCTATGGGTAGAAGTATGAATTTTCTTTCAAGATTTTTTTTTTATGAATTAAAGGAAAACTAACCTTTTCATGTTTCTTGAACTCTAATTCATGTCTAAATGGTGGTTAATGTGTGTGAGGGGACAAACCCACATTAAACCTAGATTGTAACAAACCCTATAGAGGTATGAGATATTGTGAATGTTTTTCTTCTATGAGAGATGCGTAATGATGATGGTTAAGGGTTGGTAATGACATATTCATTGATGAATTTGGGACATGGAAATCTTTTGTAAAGAAGTTATATGTTTTCAAACCGTTGATTTGAATGACTTATTCATTCGATATGGCTTAATGAATTTTTATGTTATTAATGGTGTGACTACTTTGAGATAAATTGTAAATCGGCTTCTATGCCATGAATCTTGTTGTTGTATTTGCCTTGCTATTCGGGAGGAAGAGTAGCCACTATGGATCCTAGTGCATTAATTGCCTTTCCATTCGGGAGGAAGAGTGGCCACTTCCGGGTTCGCTACCTGGGGGTGCATTAATTGCCTTGCTATTCGGGAGGAAGAGTAGCCACCGTGAAGTCTTGTTCCGGTGTATTACGAAATGTTGATGATATTGAGTTGGGCTCATATAGGCGATTGTGATATCCATCTTTATTATGAAATTGGTATTTATGCCAGATTGACTTAAAGGTTAATTGAAACTGGTATTTTGAAATGGCTTATTAAACTGTGCAATAAGTGATATTAAGACTCATAAAGTGGAATAACAGTTTGTATACTATCTTTTTCGGAACTGATTTCTTTATGTATTATTATATTTATGTCTATATTACTTATTGTCCCCGAGGCACTCACTGAGTACGAAGTACTCAGGCATACCATTGTTGTTTTTGGATGGTATGTTAGGTAACGGAGAAGAGCAGGTTCTTGACACTTCAGGCGCTTAGAAAGGACTCGCTGTTGTTGCTGATTTGGTGAGCCCACATCATTGTTCGTGGGACACTTCCTGTTTCATTTATTATTTTAGATTTCCGGGCTGCGTCCCGAAGTTTGAGGATTGTTATGTCTCTTAGAAGCTCCATAGATAGTTGTTAGAATTGTGGGTAGATTGTCAAAAGTCTCGTACGACTTAATGGGTGTTTGCCACGTTGATGGCTAGTACTTATAAAGACTTCCGCTGATTTAAGTCATGATGTGTTGCATTTAATTTATAAATTGTTGGAGGCGAATGTTGAACCTGGCGGGTTCAAGTACCATTATTGTGTTGTTTAGGTTCTTCCGATGTTGTTCGTGACGTCGGATGCCGGTCACGTCCAGGGTGGGTTTCGGGTCGTGACAAGCTTGGTATCAGAGCCTAGGTTTAAATACGTCCTAGGATTATTGTTGGTGTCTGTGGAGCTGTGTCTAGTGGAGTTTTCCTTGTGCAGCCTGATCACCTACATGATTGAGAAACTCCCAGGACATTTATAGGTGTTTCCTATTCTTATTGACTCTAGATTGTGCTGTAGAGCCTAAAGTCTTTTTAGGATCGTTCTAATTCGCTCGTTAATTCGTGCCTTGCAGAAATGCCTTTGACGCGATCCAAAAATGGTAAACGAGGACGTCCCGCGAAAGCTAAGCAAAATCTGGGGGGCGCCAATGTTGGTAATGGAAATGATGCTGGAAATCAAGCACCACCTCCAGCACCGCCTGCTCCTACTGTTCCCGTTGCGGGTGTGCCTGAGATTGGTACTATGCAAACGGTTATTCAAATGTTGACTGCTTTGGTTGCGGCTCAACAGCAGCGTGGAGGTGTGGGACCTCATGGTGGAGGCAGATTTAAGCAGTTCCTAGACTTAAAGCCACCAAAGTTCTTTGGGTCACGAGAGGTGGACGACCCCCAACACTTCTTAGATGAGACCTTTAAGGCTTTGAGGGCAATGGATGCCCAGGATTCAGAAGCTGTGAGGCTTGCTTCGTATGGTTTGAGATGTGGGAATCGGAGAGAGGTGACGCTGCTTTAGCTCCGACGTGGGCTGAATTTGAGGAGGCGTTCATGGAAAGGTTCTTGTCTGAGGAGGAAAGAATTGCTATGGCTACGAAATTTGAGAAACTGGAGCAGGGTAACAAGTCAGTTCGAGAGTATAGTTTCGAGTTCACTCGTCTGTCAAAGTATGCTTTATACATGATTCCGACTGAAAAGCATAGGTTGACTCGTTTTGTGAAAGGCTTGGTACCACGTATCAAGTCTGCATGTGCTGCTGTTGCTATGTCTGCCACTTGCACCTTCTCATCTCTGGTTGGGTTTGCTGAACAACAAGAAAGTTGGAAAAATGAAGAGAGGGTGGATCGAGATCAGCACAAGAAGGCCCGATCAGCGGGTGGTTTTAGTAGTACTAATTATAAGGGAGGGAAGAGTAAAGTGTATTCTGCACCTGCTCATTCTGGCACCCATTCCCATGCCAGTGTGCCTTCGGGTAGGCAAGGCCAGAAAAATAATAACAATACTGGTAGGTTTTCGCGGGGAAGTAGTCGTCCGCTAGTGTGGGAGGATCGTACCTGTCATCATTGTGGAGTGAAAGGGCATATAAAGAGGAACTGCGGAAAATGGCTACGTGAGATGGCTGCTATGAATAATCAAAAGAATAATTCGCCTGCTTCTGCATCTGCTAAAATTCCGTCTGTTGGGAATGCTACCAATAATTATCAGAATGCTCATAATAATGGCAAGGGAAAAGAAATTGCTAATACTTCTAGTGGAGGGACAACTCGACTTTATGGGCTGACTCGTAGGGAGACAGCTGAGTCTTCTGACGCTGTGGTTACAGGTATTCTTACCATCTGTTCTCATGATGCTTACTCATTGATTGATCCGGGTTCAAATTTATCCTATGTGACTCCTTATTTTGCTATTGATATGGGTATGAAACCCGAATCTTTGTTGGAACCCTTTGTTGTTGATACGCCTACAGGTGTTCCTGTTATTGCTTCTAGAGTGTATAGAAATTGTGTTGTTGTGGTTAAAGGCCGTGAGTCTGTGGCCGATTTGTATGAACTTGAGATGGTGGATTTTGATGTAATTATGGGGATGGACTGGTTGTCGGCGTGCTATGCTAATGTGGATTGTCGCCATAAGTTGATTCATTTCGCTTTTCCCGATGAGCCCGTTATTGTATGGGAGGGTGAAATTTCCAAGCCAAAGGGTAGATTTATTTCCTATCTTAAGGCTCGTAAGATGATTACTAAGGGTTGTACTTACCATTTGGTTGCTGTTAATGATACAAAAGCCGTAGTACCCGAATTCACATCTGTTCCCATAGTGAGCGATTATCCCAAGGTATTTCTTGAAGACCTTCCTGGTATTCCTCCTGATAGAGTTATTGATTTTGGAATTGATGTTATTCCCGACACTCAACCTATTTCTATTCCACCTTATCGAATGGCTCCAGCGGAGCTAAGGGAATTAAAGGATCAATTGAAGGACTTGTTGGATAAGGGTTTTATCCGACCAAGTTCCTCGCCTTGGGGTGCTCCAGTTTTGTTTGTTAGGAAGAAGGATGGTTCCTTGAGAATGTGTGTTGACTACCGCCAGCTTAATAAAGTGACCATTAAGAATAAGTATCCTTTGCCTAGGATAGATGATTTGTTTGACCAACTTCAGGGTGCTAAGTTCTTTTAGAAGATCGACCTAAGGTCTGGATATCATCAATTGAAGATAAAGGAGGAAGATATCCCGAAAACTGCTTTCCGTACTCGTTATGGGCACTTTGAGTTTTTAGTCATGTCGTTTGGCTTGACTAATGCGCCTGCTGCATTCATGGATTTGATGAACCGTGTTTTTAAGCCGTATCTAGACCGATTCATTATTGTGTTTATTGATGACATTTTGGTGTACTCTAAGAATCGTGAAGATCATGCTAATCATTTGAGGATAACTTTGACAACACTTGAGGAGAACGAGTTGTATGCAAAATTTTCTAAGTGTAAATTCTGGCTTGATTCTGTGGCTTTCTTGGGCCATGTGGTAACCGGAGACGGAATTAAAGTAGACCCTCAGAAAATTGCAGCAGTGAAGGATTGGCCTAGACCCACTAGTGCGACTGAAATTCGTAGTTTCTTGGGTTTGGCAGGTTATTACCGAAAGTTTGTGGAAGGGTTTTCATCAATAGCCTCTCCACTAACTAAATTGACACAGAAGACTGCTAAGTTTCAGTGGTCTGAATCTTGTGAAAGAAGTTTTCAAGAGCTTAAGGCAAGATTGACTTCGGCTCCTATTTTGACGTTACCTTCGGGGTCTGGTGAATATGTGGTCTATTGTGATGCTTCTAGAATTGGTTTGGGATGTGTGTTGATGCAGAAAGGTAAGGTGATTGCGTATGCTTCGCGTCAGTTGAAGAAGCATGAGAAGAACTATCCGACTCATGACTTGGAGTTGGCTGCTGTGGTATTTGCTTTAAAAATTTGGCGTCATTATCTGTATGGTGAGCATTGTGATGTTTTTACTGATCACAAGAGCCTACAATATATCTTCAAACAACGAGAGTTGAATCTCAGACAAAGGAGGTGGTTGGAGTTGTTGAAAGACTATGACTTGAACATTTTGTATCATCCTGGTAAGGCTAATGTGGTTGCTGATGCTTTGAGTAGAAAATCTATGGGCACGTTGGCTTATTTGCGTGCTCATGACATGCCCATGGGGAAAGAGATTCGAAGGCTCGCCAGTATTGGAGTTAGGCTGGATGAAACTAAAGATGGAGAGTTAGTGGGAATCACTCCATCACGGTCTGACATTGTGGAAAGGATTAAATCCAAGCAATATGATGATGAACTTTGTGGCTAAGTGTTTGAATTGCCAACAGGTGAAGGCCGAACATCAAAGGCCCGGTGGCTTGGCTCAAAACATTGAAATTCCTCAATGGAAGTGGGAGATGATAAATATGGACTTTGTTTCAGGTTTACCTCGCACAAGGGCCAAGTATGATTCAATTTCGGTGATCGTGGATAGACTCACGAAGTCTGCCCATTTTCTTCCTGTAAAGACATCATATGCTGCGGCAGAGTACGCTAAGTTATATTTGAAGGAGATTGTTAGGTTGCATGGTGTTCCGACATCTATCATATCTGACAGAGGTACACAATTTACTGCTCATTTCTGGCAGACGTTTCAAGAAGGTTTGGGGACTAGGGTGAAACTGAGCACTGCCTTTCATCCTCAAACTGATGGGCAAGCAGAGAGAACTATTCAAACTTTGGAGGATATGTTGCGTGCTTGTATAATTGATTTTGGAGGAAGTTGGGATGAACACCTACCTTTGGTGGAATTCGCTTATAATAATAGCTATCAAGCTAGTATTCAGATGGCTCCTTATGAGGCTCTTTATGGGAGGCGTTGTGGGTCTCCAATTGGTTGGTTTGAACCAACAGAAGTAGAGTTGTTGGGTCCTGATTCAGTTCATGAGGCGATCGAAAAGGTAAATCTTATTGTGCAACGACTAAAGACCGCTCAGGGTAGACAAAAGTCGTATACGGACATGAGGCGTAGGGAATTGGAATTTGCTGTTGGTGACAAGGTTTTCTTGAAGGTGTCACCTATGAAAGGGGTAATGCGCTTTGGCAGGAAGGGCAAGCTTAGTCCTCGCTACATCGGTCCTTATGAGATTGTTAAAAGAGTTGGAACGGTAGCATATGAGTTGAGGTTACCGGTTGAGATGTCCATGGTCCATCCGGTGTTTCACATTTCGATGTTAAGGTTGTATAAACCTGACCCTTCTCATGTGTTGAACTATGAAGAGGTTGAGATTGATCAATCCTTATCTTATGAAGAAGAACCAGTTCAGATTTTAGATCGCCAAGTTAGAAGGTTGAGAACAAAGGATGTTGCATCAGTCACAGTGTTGTGGCGAAATCATAATACTGAGGAAGCTACTTGGGAAGCGGAAGAGGACATGAAGAAGAGATATCCGCACTTGTTCCCTATTTCAGGTATGAGTTAAGTTTTGAACTATTCGTGCGCAAGGTGATTGTGTGGTTAAATTCATGTTGGTTACTTACCTTCCTAGAATACTAACTTCATTCGGGGACGAATGATCTTAAGGGGGGGATAATGTAACACCTCGTGAATTTGAATTAAGTGTGCATATATTAACAATCTAGTATTAAGATGATATTATATGTATATGAATCCATTCTTGATGAATTCGGGTGGAGAAGGATCGTTTTGAAGTCAAATCAACAAGTGAAGTTCTTAGGGGCTCTGAAATTCGCCTAAGTTTTGGTAGGTCTGTCTTCTAGGCGATTTTCATGAAAATGTGTTGAGAATTTGGAAATACATCCTTGATGAAAGTTGTAGATATTTGAAATAGCTTTCCAACGGTAGGTCGCCCAGCCCGAGCAACATTTTGTACAAAAGGTTATGACCGTTTTACTGAAGACTGTCTTCGCTGGAAGTTTGGTGGCTTCGACGGAGTAGATCGACGCTTCGTCGATCTGATCGACGGTTCGTCGAATGAACCGTCGATTGTGCCTGACTCACTGGAAATTTGACGAATTCGACGGAGTAGATCGACGCTTCGTCGATCTAATCGACGGTTTGTCGAATGAACCGTCGATTGTGCCTGACTCACTGGAAATTTGACGAATTCGACGGAGTAGATCGACGCTTCGTCGATCTGATCGACGGTTCGTCGAATGAACCGTCGATTGTGCCTGACTCACTGGAAAATTGACGAATTCGACGGAACAGATCGACGGTTCGTCGATCTGATCGACGGTTCGTCGTTTGAACCGTCGATTGTGCCTGACGGGCTGAAAAATTATAAGTTGCCAAATTTTAGTTTTTCTTCCATTCTTTTCACTCTCAAAACCCTAAGGACGAAAATCATTCCCCAAGCCTCCAACACTAAGGTAACAACATCTTAATCATTGATTATCAATCCTAACAATAAACCCATGATTCTTAACATGATTCTTGTGACAAAAACCTAGGGTTGCAACATAATTCTTTCCAAAGGGATTCAAGCTAGGGTTTGGGTGTTCTTCATTAGAAAGTGAATTGTTAAACCTTGTTTAACAAATTAAGGTATGTCTCTCTTTTAAGAACTTATTTTGAATGAAAATCACTTTTGAATCTATGGGTAGAAGTATGAATTTTCTTTCAAGATTTTTTTTTTATGAATTAAAGGAAAACTAACCTTTTCATGTTTCTTGAACTCTAATTCATGTCTAAGTGGTGGTTAATGTGTGTGAGGGGACAAACCCACATTAAACCTAGATTGTAACAAACCCTATAGAGGTATGAGATATTGTGAATGTTTTTCTTCTATGAGAGATGCGTAATGATGATGGTTAAGGGTTGGTAATGACATATTCATTGATGAATTTGGGACATGGAAATCTTTTGTAAAGAAGTTATATGTTTTCAAACCGTTGATTTGAATGACTTATTCCTTCGATATGGCTTAATGAATTTTTATGTTATTAATGGTGTGACTACTTTGAGATAAATTGTAAATCGGCTTCTATGCCATGAATCTTGTTGTTGTATTTGCCTTGCTATTCGGGAGGAAGAGTAGACACTATGGATCCTAGTGCATTAATTGCCTTGCCATTCGGGAGGAAGAGTGGCCACTTCCGGGTTCGCTACCTGGGGGTGCATTAATTGCCTTGCTATTCGGGAGGAAGAGTAGCCACCGTGAAGTCATGTTCCGGTGTATTACGAAATGTTGATGATCTTGAGTTGGGCTCATATAGGCGATTGTGATATCCATCTTTATTATGAAATTGGTATTTATGCCAGATTGACTTAAAGGTTAATTGAAACTGGTATTTTGAAATGGCTTATTAAACTGTGCAATAAGTGATATTAAGACTCATAAAGTGGAATAACAGTTTGTATACTATCTTTTTCGGAACTGATTTCTTTATGTATTATTATATTTATGTCTATATTACTTATTGTCCCCGAGGCACTCACTGAGTACGAAGTACTCAGGCATACCATTGTTGTTTTTGGATGGTATGTTAGGTAACGGAGAAGAGCAGGTTCTTGACACTTCAGGCGCTTAGAAAGGACTCGCTGTTGCTGCTGATTTGGTGAGCCCACATCATTGTTCGTGGGACACTTCCTGTTTCATTTATTATTTTAGATTTCCGGGCTGCGTCCCGAAGTTTGAGGATTGTTATGTCTCTTAGAAGCTCCATAGATAGTTGTTAGAATTGTGGGTAGATTGTCAAAAGTCTCGTACGACTTAATGGGTGTTTGCCACGTTGATGGCTAGTACTTATAAAGACTTCCGTTGATTTAACTCATGATGTGTTGAATTTAATTTATAAATTGTTGGAGGCGAATGTTGAACCTGGCGGGTTCAAGTACCATTATTGTGTTGTTTAGGTTCTTCCGATGTTGTTCGTGACGTCGGATGCCGGTCACGTCCACGGTGGGTTTCGGGTCGTGACATGGAGCGTCAGAACTCTGCCTGCTGAGCTGGTATCTTTACTGAAAGATCCGTCAAGCTGTATCTCAAGACATGCGGGCATGAAACGTAGCGTCCCCAGCAAAGGGACGTCAGTACGAGCAATGTACTGAGTATGCACGGCGGAAAGTGCAACAAGATAGCCATATACTAAAGATGAGAAGAATAAGGATCAACCTGGCATTTCTGAACTACCGATGGAAATCTAGCATATGGATACATACAACTTCATCTTCTTGCTATCTTTACTAGGTTTGTATACCCTACCATAGTCCCTGTTACCTTGTCACCAAACGCTATCTGAACATATGTTGCGGCGAGCAACCCGATCCGTATATGATACATATCTCTCTCTATACTCTCGTATGCTTAACCATATCTATGTACAGTACTGTGCCTTGATCTTGCTAATCATCGTATACTAACTGCCTAACTGATCAGTGGTAACTGCCCGATCGGCTGCAGTCCGCTGGTAATCGCCCGTCCGATTATCGCCCGACGGTAGAGCGCAACTGCCTGACTGATCAGTGGTAACTGCCCGATCGGCCGTAGCACGGTGGTAACTGCCCGAATGGCTGCAGTCCAGTGGTAAATATATACATCTGCCCAACCGGCTGTAGCACAGTGGTAATAACTGCCCAACTAGCCGTAGCGTGGTGGTAAACACATATCTGCCCAACCGGCCATAGCCCGGTGGTAACATCTGCCCGACTGGTCGTAGACTTGTGGTAATTATAATCAACATCATAACTAAACATCTACTAGTAATCTCTATGCCCTTCCCGTGGTCATCACTTAACCGTAGGGTCTACATAATCACATAAAACTTATAAGCACAACTCAGGTCATTAGTGCTACTTCCCGCTTGACTAAACTATAACCAATTCCTAAGATAAAACATGAACCTCTCTTCGAACACTAAATACCTCATTAGAGATCCTCTGCTAGCACCCTATTCATGTCTTATACAACATTCCTTAAGACACCTTCCTAAACTCGTTGGATTGTTGGAACTATCGTCATCGCTATCTCTCACCTTGAAGGAACAAGTATCATAAGGTGAGATCAATCACAATGAATAATTCCAAAGGTCATGAATAAGCTCAATAATATCATAAGGATCATGAGATTCATAGGCTTCTAGCATTTGTTGAAGCAACGATATTATGGATATAGTACAAAGGTTTACAACAAGGGATCATGCCTTTAGAAAGAAAGGTTCTAACCTTAACATACCTGAAATCTTGCTCCTTGACCGTTCCACTCATCTCCTGACTTGTAATCTACATATAAAATCGTTCATACTATTATTAGGCTCACCATCATACACTTGTCTTAAGCCTTTAATTAAAATCACTTTAGAATATGCCGAAATTCGGGCAGCATCTCCCCTGTAGATATGCCTAACTCGAAATCTCAATTCAGCAAAAAATAACAACAACAATAATACCAACATCAATAACATCATTTCCAACACCAATATGTACCATAAAATAGCCCACACGCTGTTTTCCAACTTCCATAACTAACCAACTTACTACAAAATTATTTAACGACTTTATCTCCGTAAATAAACCTTAAATAATACAAAGAGAGAAAGATTCATACCTCTTTTCTTGTTAATACAGCAATACCCTAAATATCCACGCTAAAATCTACCGCAAAACAATACTGGAATCACAACCATGCGTTACCCGGACCTAAACCATTACTCCGCGACTTAAAAATTACTCACTTTTTATTTCCCTCTCTCTCTCTCTCTCTCTTCAATTTCTGGAAATTTCCAGCAAAATCTGATGTAAAAAGAGGGTGCTGTAGCATTTTACTGCAGCAGCACTGTAGCAGGTCGGTTACTGTAGCAGTACTGTAACACGCGTTTCTGTTCTGTCAGCTGAATTTGTATCGTTCATAATTCTGTACTCCAATGTCCTATTGACGAGCGGTTTATTGCGTTGGAAACTAGAGTCGACGAACTTCATTTTAGGCTTTTGTTTCACTTCAAAACTCTTTATATGCTAAGGGTTATTTGTCCCTCAATTTGGACCAAAATTTTCACACGAAACTTTACCCATCCTTTTTCCAAAGTGGTTTTACTTAACCATATCTCAACATAATTACGTTCAAATTTAATAAGTGCTTCTCTGAAAGTACGGAGTGTAACATCCTCCACCCCCCCCCCCCCCCCCCCCCCCTTAAAAATATTCATCCTCGAATGTTAATCTCTCAGGGATCTTATGAAAATTTCAGCAGAACTTTCTCTGTAACTACCATACTACCAACCTGTCTTGCGATAAACCAACAACACAATGCCACACAGGGCTATAAAAATCAGTAATAACAACGGCCTCCAATAATAGTAACTGGCAATATATATGCATACCTGAAAGCAATGGCGTCTCTATCTGAACCTCATTTGGTAATAGAAACAAATGCGGCTATATGAACCTCATACCTCTGTATATTATCCTTTCCAATATACTCTATATAATAAGGAAGACCTCGTCAATATCTAGCTCATTGAGTGACGTGCATCGCTCTTTTACCTTTTCTAACCAATCATATCCCTTCTGAAGGAGTCATCATCAACCTATAAAACAACAGAAGTCGGGATTGAGGATTTACACCCTATGACTCAGCTCTATAGCACGATACGAAGAAGGGTAGCTATCCTGAATGCCCTGCAGCCTCCTATTTATAAGTGTGGCGCGCTTCACACCCATAAACAAGACTCTACTGGACATGGCTCGTAGACCAACCCTAGGACGAACTGGTCTGATTCCAATTTGTCACACCCCAACCTTGGTAAGGCGTGACTGGCACTCGGCACCCTACGGGCATGAAACGCAGTACTCCTAGCAAAGGGACGTCAATACGAGCAATGTACTGAGTATGCAATGCGGAAAGTGCAACAATATAGCCATATACTAAAGATGAGAAGAATAAGGATCAACCTGGCATTTCTGAACTACCGATGGAAATCTAGCATATGGATACATACCTCTTCATCTTCTTGCTATCTTTACTAGGTCCGTATACCCTACCATAGTCCTGGTTACGTTGTCACCAAACGCTATCTGAACATATGTTGCGGCGAGCAACCCGATCCATATATGATACATGTCTCTTTCTATACTCTCGTATGCTTAACCATATCTATATACAGTACTAAGCCTTGATCTTGCTAATCATCCTATACTAACTGCCCAACCGAGCAGTGGTAACTGCCCAACCGGCTGCAGTCCGGTGGTAATCGCCCGTCCGATTATCGCTATTACACCTTGGAAAATTCCCCGTTAATGTACGGTAAATAGGCTAGTGAGGAACACGAGGTATACTATTATTCTAAGAAGTGAGATATAGCATTTGATGACCCTAACCAAGATTCAAAGACATTAGACGTAAAGGAGGAAGTTTGACAAAGAAGTAAAGGATATGTCGTGTGTTGGGTAAGAATTAAGAGCGACGAGTTAATGATGGAATAATGATGTCTTAGAGACGCGTTATAACATCCCTTAGATTGGTATTGAGGTGTTAAACAAGTGTCAAGAAGGTTCCATAAGGATCGGAGATCAAACGAGTCGACGAGGACGAGTCCCGGACAACTGGACATTAGACGGCCAGACATACTGGCCGTATAAAATCCACGGACCGTATGTCCAACTGTAGATTCATCCCAGAATAGCATACTTCACTGGACAAAACATACGGTCAAACATACGGTCAGTGAAAAATATACGGACCGTATGTTGGTCCGTATAAGTTGGTCGGGACTGCTTTTTGATTTAATATAAGGGACCCCTTTTTCATTTCATTTCATTTCATTCCCACTCTCTACACTTCAAGAAAACTCTAGAACACTCCATAATATTCATCCACAAGAAAATCAAAGGAAATCCATGATCAACTACTTCAATCCATGAAAACAAGTGTATGAAACCTAGTGAAAGTCATCCAAGCCAAGAAATCCCAAGAGAAGTGAAATAGGGTTTTGGTGATAGAAGAGTATTTCCACCCAAGCCTTGTTCATCCATCATCTAAGGTAGGTTTCATGATCATATCGTGTTGTTTAAGGTATTGGAAGGCTAATACACTTGAATTGTAGAAAGACATAGAAAATGGGTCATAAATGAGTAAATAGAGTCAATGTTGAATAGTGGATGGGGGTGAATTATGAATGATGGTATGTTGTGATTGTGAATGTGTCATAAATGACATTTATACCATGGAATAGGTATTATATATGAGAAAACGCGATAATGAGCTATAACCATAATTGTGGAGAAATTGAAGAGAAATGGTGAATTGTGGTAAATGTAGATAAATGATGATTGTCGTGTGCGATATTGTGAATGTTGATATGAACGTTTGGGAGTTGATATAGAATATGGGAAAAGTAGTATAAACAAATGAAGTGCTGCCCAATTCTCTCTAGTGTTAGTAAGTCCGTTCTTATAATTGTTAGCTAATGTCGATATGAATCCTCTTGAAGGTAGAACGTGTGCATTAAAGGAGAACAAGCAAGCGCTAGATTAGTTAAATGACGAAGGTATGTAAGGATAGTCCCTTTTTTCTAAGCCATGAATCCTATGATATGATATTTCCTCCTCCATGAATTTCCTACATTCCGGAAAAACTAAGAGTCTATGCTTATGAGTAGCCATATGAGTTAAGATAAGAGTTATGCCATGAGCATGATAATGATGATGATGAGTTAAGTATAAAGAATCCTATAGTAAAGTAAGATGTCCATGAAGCTAATGATTCTAAGTATGGTTCCATTGATGCTTTCTCGTTGTGTACACTCACCTTAAAATGCTAGTTCCTTCAAGGTGAGATATGATGTTGATGATTACTCCATAATATAATCGGGGTTTCACGACCTTATGTCACCCTGAAATAGCCACAGTTGCCTTCAAGTTCTAATGTAAGTGTTGATGATAAATGTATAATGAAGCTAAGTCATGATATGTCTATGAGATGTACAATAATGTACGTCTATTATATGACTATGCCATGTATGAGAATGTTGATTTACGATGGGTATATCACGATACGATTCCACCTTGTCTAAATGGCCAGACATGTCACCACTAAGGCGGACTGCTTATGATTCCACCGTGCCTAAATGGCCGGGCATGTCACCGCTAAGGCGGGCTGCTTATGATGCCACCGTGCCTAAATGGTCGGACATGTCACCGCTAAGGCGGGCTGCTTATGATTCCACCGCGCCTAGAAGGCTGGACATGATCACCACTAGTGGGCGGCTCATAATGGTTACCCGGACGCGGGTTAACGATGATGATTTATATGATATGATGATGTATGCGCTATAGTGATACATATACTATGAGTTATATATATGATATATGTGTAAGAAATGTATCCACTCTTAAAAGTTACTCAGGTTGTATCTTCACCTTCTGACTTATGATTTCTCTATCATGTTCAGTTCATTCATGCATTACATACTTAGTACAATATTCGTACTGACGTCCGTTTTCATTGGACGCTGTGTTCATGCCCACAGGTAGACAGAGAGATGATCCAGACTCATAGAAGTTATCACTAGATTTACAGGAGCACTCCATTACTCCTGAGGTGCTATTTTGTTTATTCTTTTGTGTAAATATATATATGTATTTTGGGCATGACTGGGTCTTGTCCCGTCCATATGTCTAGTACTCTAGTAGAGGCTCGTAGATACGCAGTGTGGGTTATGTGGTCTCACGAGGATGCTATTATGTATATATAATATTTTGATAACCGAGAGGCTTATGTATATAGCACTATTTATGTTTTCAAATGAAAGATGATTTTCTTATGATTTGAGTATAAAATTGATAAAAGAGCATTAAATGTGTAAGATGAGTAATAGAATGAGCGGTGCTCGGTGGTTAGCCCCGGTTCAGTCCTAGGAAGTGTCTACGAGCCATGTCTAGTAGAGTCTTTTTTATGATGTGGTGCGCGCCACACTAATAAACAGGAGGCTACAGGACATTTAGGAAAAATGACAATCTTTCATTTAGGAGATCGTGCGATAGAGCTGTATTATAAGATTATCCCCTCTCTAATTTTGCGTGATAATTTCATCAAAGCTGATGAAAGGAAAAGCTAAGGCAGCCCAGAAGGGCAAGATAGTGGTTGAAGAAGGGCTTGAACGGGAGCCGTCTATAGATATGAAGGAGGGTGAACCCCAGAATAAGGCCATACCTCGGTTTTCCCATACTTCGGACACTTTCGAGGATCAGAGGGGAGCCTCTACTTTTTCTCCAGCACCCCCCGTTCCTCCACCAAATGTCTTGGGCCAAGAGATGAGACAGGCTATTCTTTTACTGACTTAATTGGTAGCCGCTCAAGCTTAGCGGCAGGATGTGGGCCACAATAACAGGGGTTGGAGAAAGAGAGTTAGTTCTTCAGGGTTTGATCACGAGTTTAGGGGTGCTCCGAGGCAAAAATTCTCTAGGCACTCAGTTTGTTCAACAAGTGGTGCTCCTCCGCTGTTTCCTAGACCCATATTTGGTGGATATACTTATTGTAGGTCACCCCAGAGTCTCAAAGTTTCTAGTTCTTTGATTCGGAGTAGTTTTAGTCAGACAAGATCCTCGGTACCATGATGTACTCAGTGTTCTAGGTTATATTGGGGACCGTGCCGCTTGGGCTCGGATGTTTGTTATGCCTATGCTCGGCCAGGACATTTAAAGCGCAACTGCCCATCGCTACGTGGTAAAGGTAAGGTTCGAACTACGAGAGTGGTAGCTGGCTCTTTGTCGTCGGTACGCCCTCCAAGGCCAAGGCCACAGATGTTAGTAGGCAGTGATAGAGATCAAAGAGGAATGCCCAGTCCAAGTGGATCCCAGCATCATATCTATGCGTTAGCTGAGCGACAGGATCTTGAGTCTCCCCCCGATGTTGTCCCAGGTATATTGTTAGTATCCTCTTATGATATGTGTGCATCGATTGATTCGGACCCTATGCTGTCATGTATCACTCCCGTTGTGATGATTGCGTTGAGGTGAAGAATCTGAGGCAATCCAACAATTTGAGATGACTATATTTGTTGGTGACCTAGTGATAGCCAGAATCATGATTTACAAGTAAGTTGATTGAAAGTGAGTGAATATAAATAATATGTGTATGTATATATATATATATATATATATATATATATATATATATATATATATATATATTGGAATTCTAGACCGAGTGTGCAGGCACAACTTATGAGACAAGCTCTATTATTTATATCCTTTAATGGTAAGTGATCTTGTGTTGCCGAATTGCGTATTATGTGTGTCCCGACATATGTCCTATTGAGACACCGGACGTGTTTTCTGAGCTATGTGCAAGTTTGGGATTGTTATGCTTAGAAGAGAAACTCTGCCGAAATTTTCCTAGAATCTAAAAGATATAAGATATAAGCTTGTAATATGTCCTAACGGGAAAAGATGTTGTGCAAAATGTAATGGCAGGACGAGATTAAGTTAGGAGTATCGTTGACAATTACAACAGATGAGTTAAATATTATTGAATTGATAGTAACGGTAATTATAAGATCGACATTGATACGGTAAAGAGAAATGCTAGAGTAAATTAGGGAGACTGGTAGTGCCAAAACACGACATAGAAGAGGAATGGCAACTCTAATAGAGTGCGATACTAGAGTATTGATTATATGGATAAGCACGAGTAAGATACGACAAGTCTATTAGCAAAATAAAGTAACAGCATCCGGAGACAGAGGTACGAATACGAAGGGTTATAATGAATGTGAATACATTGGTGAGATAACTTATATGGTAAGTGTAATAGGGCTGATTAGAAAGAGTAACAGGTTGAGTATGCTTACTTCGCAAGGTTTATTCTACTTTACGAGCAGGCTTGCGAACGAGGTAAAGATGTGGTACTCTATAGCGTTGATTATGATCAAGATATAATGAGAGCGTGTCAAGAACTATAATACAAAGTATAGCGAGGAAACGACTAAAGATGTGACATGTTCTATATGAATAAAGAGTGAATGCAAGTGTGAAACCAACAAGCGAGCCCTGGGGCTGTAGATGAGAAAGCTTATAAGACTTTGTTAAGGGAAAGTCCAGCATAAAGGTTCCTCAATGACAGAAATGATAGCAAGCAAAAGGGGGAAGTCAACTTGAAAAAGAAATCAGAGGAAAGTGATATGGAAAAGTAGTAGTTTGTGATTTGTATAATCGAAAGTATGGGTGATATTTTTAGCTGGATGTAAAAGACCAAGACAATAGAAAGATGAATAACGAAAGGATCAACACAATAAGGATGAGAGGGGATGATCAGAATGAATAGAATAAGTTTTGGAAGCAAAGAATGGATTGTACAAAGGTAGTATATTCTAAATGAAAAAGCGGTACTAATTTAAGAATAGGGTTCCTCGTGCGAAGAATAAAGGATTGATTGTAAAACGGAAGGAAATAAGATAAATCGAGGAGGAAAGAATGTAAAGGAATAAGAATGGGAATAGGAAGAGAAGGAAATGCGCCGCAAAGTACGCGCACTTAAGAAGTAGTCGTGTTATGATTAAGAGAAGATGCATGTCCTACTAATATTCTATACCAAGTTAGAACGAGTAAAGTATATGAAGTAATGAGTTGAAAAGAAAAAGATGACCATGAGTTTTGAGTTTACCGTATGACGATAAAACGATAGAGTAAAGCTATCATCAACGAAAAATACAATATGATTATGATTGGTTTTTAAATCAATGTTGAGTTCAACACAAGAGTAGAAGAGTATGAGGCATGAGGGGTATTAGTGGCGCATGAGACTTAGGCCCTGGAAAATAAAGATGACGTTACAAGCAAACTTTGAGCTCCAAAGAAGAGGGCAAGTAAAATTATATGGATGGTATGGATAATTAGACCACCACTATTGTGAGCATCCCTCTAGGACAAAAGTTGTTAATTGGAACAGATTTAGGCATTGACTCATAATTACTAGATGAGCTAAGTAAAGATACATCCTTGTTCAGATTGCTATATTGGTTGTATTATTTGGTTACAAGACTTCAAGGTGAGTATGTTAAGTCTTCGCATATGAATTATTGTAGCTATAGATTATGGGAAACGGCACGAATAAGATGTAGTATAGTGAGGGGTATATGAATTCATGATTTGAAGGTGAGGCAACGAATTTGAGAATGGTACAAGTAAAACCCTTAAAGGGGGGAAGCGAATAAAGAGGATACAAGAGTAGAGATTGAAATGCTGGATCCTAAGATGTGACAGATATAGACTCTAAAACAAAAAGTGAGAGTTATGCAGAAATGAGTCTAATGACTAGTAAATAAACGAACACGAATTGAATAGGCATCTGAAACTGTAATGGAGACCATTCCCAAAGACCTTGAACAAACGTGACTTTGAGAGGAGATAACTCAAGGGATATTATAAAAGATAGTGATGGTATACTAGAATGGAGACAAAGGCACTAATGGTAGAGTCGTTGTTAATGATATTGCTATTTATGAGTGACAATTAAGAAAGGGACCTAACGTTTTCTATAGTAGAACATGAGATATGAAGGAAGGAAGAGAGCACGACAAGATAAGTTACTACAGATAAACAAAAGACTTTGGTATGAATGACACCGAACCTTCAAAGTCGGGTGTGCTATGGATATGAATATGGACCCGAATATGTATACTGATATGGATACATGTATATGTATAGATGTGTATGTACACGAATCACGCAAGAATGATTATGTAACTTGCAGATAATTATGCGTCGCCAATGAAACCAAGTGGGTACTTAAAAAGAGGAGTAGGAGGTAAACAAGGATAGTGTAGTCATGATACTCCGGGTCAGTTGAAGGAAAATGTTTGGTAAATTGAGTTGAAATGTTGAGTTGGGATTATCGTTAGGGGTAGACAGGACAATTACTTGGAATATGACATAAGTACATGCTATACGCTTCCTACGGTAGCCCTGGGGTGTGACAACTTACGAATACAATAAGATCACTGAATGAAGGGGGAGCTTAGTCCCAATACGTTAGGCCTTATGAGGTGGTGCGCCAATAGGCAAGGTGGCTTATTAATTAGATCTACCTCCTGATTGGAGTCCGTTCACCCAGTTTTACATGTCTCGAAGCTTCGTAATTATGTTGGAAATCCTACTAGGATCATGCCAGTAAATGGTGTTCAAGTGACAAAAAGGTTAATTTATGAAGAGGTACCCATTGCCATACTATAGAGGCAAGTACAGAGACTTCGAAATAAAGAAGTGGTCCCAGTTAAGGTCTTATGGAGAAACAACAACCGGGAAGAAATGGCTTGGAAGGCGGAAGAGAAAATGGAATCCACGTACCCACATTTATTCCAACCCCCAGGAGAGATTCAAGATGAAACGCCAACAATATATGGTATGTATACTTACTTTTCATGCTTTTGGTCATGTGTGTCCAATTTATAAGTTCTATTGTGTTGTGGCCCTGTGAGGCAATGTTATTATGGGTTGTTGTGACAGATTGGTAGTGCCATATTACAGGGGAAACTCTGGCGAAATTTTACTAGAATTTCGAATGTTTAACATTCGGGGACGAATGTTCCAAAAAGGGGGGAAGAATGTTACACCTTGAAAAATTCCCCGTTAAAGTATAGTAAATACGCTAGTGAGGAACACTCCATAATATTCATCCACAAGAAAATCAAAGTAAATCCATGATCAACTACTTAAATCCATGAAAACAAGTGTATGAAACCTAGTGAAAGTCATCCAAGCCAAGAAATCCCAAGAGAAGTGAAATAGGGTTTTGGTGATAGAATAGTATTTCCACCCAAGGCTTGTTTAGCCATTATCTAAGGTACGTTTCATGATCATATCATGTTGTTTAAGGTATTGGAAGGCTAAGACACTTGAATTGTAGAAAGACATAGAAAATGGGTCATAAATGAGTGAATAGTGTCAATGTGGAATAGTGGTTGGGGGTGAATTATGAATGATGGTATGTTGTGATTGTGAATGTGTCATAAATGACATTTAGATCATGGAATAGGCATTATATATGAGAAAATGCGATAATGAGCTATAACCATAATTGTGGAGAAATTAAAGAAAAATGGTGAATTGTGGTAAATGTAGATAAATGATGATTGTCGTGTGCGATATTGTGAATGTTGATATGAACGTTTGGGAGTTGATATAGAACATGGGAAAATTATTATAAACAAAGGAAGTGCTGCCCAATTCTCTCTAGTGTTAGTAAGTCCGTTCTTATAATTGTTAGCTAATGTCGATACGAAATCTCTTGAAGGAAGAACGTGTGCATTAAAGGAGAACAAGCAAGCGATAGATTAGTTAAACGACGAAGGTATGTAAGGCTAGTCCCTTTTTTCTAAGGCATGAATCCTATGATATGATATTTCCTCCTTCTCCATGAATTTCCTACATTCCAAAAAAACTAAAAGTCTATGCTTATGAGTAGCCATATGAGTTAAGATAAGAGATATACCACGAGCATGATAATGATGATGATGAGTTAAGTATAAAGAATCCTATAGTAAAGTAAGATGTCCATGAGGCTAATGATTCTAAGTATAGTTCCATTGATGCTTTCTCCTTGTGTACACTCACCTTAAAATGCTAGTTCCTTCAAGGTGAGATATGATATTGATGATTACTCCATAATATAATCGGGGTTTCACAACCTTATGTCACCCCGACATAGCCACAGTTGCCTTCAAGTTCTAATGTATGTGTTGATGATAAATGTATAATGAAGCTAAGTCATGATATGTCTATGAGATGTACAATAATGTACGTCTATTATATGCCTATTCCGTGTATGAGAATGTTGAGTTACGATGGGTGTATGATGATACGACTCCACCATGCCTAAATTGCCGGACATGTCACCGCTAAGGTGGGCTGCTTATGATTCCACCGTGCCTAAATAGCCAGACATGTCACCGCTAAGGCGGGTTGCTTATGATTCCACCGTGCCTAGAAAGCCAGACATGATCACCACTAGTGGGCGGCTTATGATGGTTACCAGGACGCGGGTTAACGATGATGATTTATATGATACGATGATGTATGCGCTATGATGATACATGTACTATGAGTTATATATATGATATATGTGTAAGAAATGTATCCACTCTTAAAAGTTACTCAGGTTGTATCTTCACCTTCTGACTTATGATTTCTCTATCATGTTCAGTTCATTCATGCATTACATACTCAGTACAATATTCGTACTGACGTCCGTTTTCTTGGGACGCTGTGTTCATGCTCACTGGTAGACGTGGAGGTGATCCAGACTCGTAGAAGTTATCAATAGATTTACAGGAGCACTCCATTACTCCGGAGGTGCTATTTGGTTTATTCTTTTATGAATATATATATATGTATTTTGGGCACGACGGGGTCTTGTCCTGTCCATATGTCTAGTACTCTAGTAGAGGCTCGTAGATACGCAGTGTGGGTTATGTGGTCTCACGAGGATGCTATTATGTATATATAATATTTTGATGACCGAGAGGGTTATGTATATGGCACTATTTATGTTTTCAAATGAAAGTTGATTTTCTTATGATTTTAGTATAAAATTGATAAAAGAGCATTAAATGAGTAAGATGAGTAATAGAACGAGCGGTGCTCGGTGGTTAGCCCCGGGTACCCGTCGCAGCCCCTAGTCGGGTCGTGACAATTGCCCGACGGTAGCGCGCAACTGCCCGACTGATCAATGGTAACTGCCCGACCGGCCGTAGTAGGGTGTAACTGCCCGACTGGCTGCGGTCCAGTGGTAAATATATACATCTGCCCAACCGGCCATAGCATGGTGGTAATAACTGCCCAACCAGCCGTAGCCTAGTGGTAAACACATATCTGTCCAACCGGCCATAGCCCGGTGGTAACATCTGCCCGACTGGTCGTAGACCAGTGGTAATTATAATCAACATCATAACTCAACATCTACTAGTAATCTCTATGCCCTTCCCGTGGTCATCACTTAACCGTAGGGTCTACGTAATCACATAAAACTTATAAGCACAACTCAGGTCATTAGTACTTCTTCCCGCTTGACTAAACTATAACCAATTGCTATGATACAACATGAACCTCTCTTCGAACACTAAATACCTCATTAGAGATCCTCTGCTAGCACCCTATTCATGTCTTATAAAACATTCCTTAAGACACCTTCCTAAACTCGTTGGATTTTTGGAACTATCGTCATCGCTATCTTTCACCTTGAAGGAACAAGTATCATAAAGTGAGATCAATCATAATGAATAATTCTAAAGGTCATGAATAAGCTCAATAATATCATAAGGATCATGAGATTCATAGGCTTCTAGCATTTGTGGAAGCAACGATATTATGGATATAGTACAAAGGTTTACAACAAGGAATCATGCCTTTAGAAAGAAAGGTTCTAGCCTTAACATACCTGGAATCTTGCTCCTTGACCTTACCACTTATCTCCTGACTTGTAATCTACATATAAAATCGTTCATACTATTATTAGGCTCACCATCATACACTTGTCTTAAGCCTTTAATTAAAATCCCTTTAGAATATTCTGAAATTTGGGCAGCATCTTCCCTGTTTATATGCTTAACTCGAAATCTCAATTCAGCAACCAATAACAACAACAACAACAATACCAACATCAATAACATCATTTCCAACACCAACATGTACCATAAAACAGCCCACACGCTGTTTTCCAACTTCCATAACTAACCAACTTATTACACAATTATTTAACGACATTATCTCCGTAAATAAACCTTAAATAATACCAAGAGAGAAAGATTCATACCTCTTTTCTTGTTAAGACAGCAATACCCTAAATATCGACCCTAAAATCCACCGCAAAACAATACTAGAATCACAACCATGCGTTACCCGGACCTCAACCACCACTCCGCGACTTAAAAATTGCTCACTTTTTGTTTCCCTCTTTCTCACTCTCTCTTCAATTTCTGGAAATTTCCAGCAAAATCTGATGTAAAAAGAGGGTTCTTACCCTTTTTATAAGGGTCAAATTCGGCTCTGTCAACTGAACTTGTAACATCCACAATTATCTACTCCGATGTCCTATCGACGAGCGGTTTATTGCGTTGGAAACTAGACTCGACGAACTTCATTTTAGGCTTTTGTTTCACTTCAAAACATTTCATATGTTAAGAGATATTTTCACACAAAACTTTACCCATCCTTTTTCCAAAGTGGTTTTACTTAACCATAGCTCAACGTACTTACGTTCAAATTTAATAAGTGCTTCTCCGAAAGTACGGGGTGTAATATTAATCATCTACTGTGTAATATTTCATTTCCATACTGTGAAAAATAACATTATTATAACTTGATTATATGTTCAAACCGATTTAGATACTTATTTTTTGGGTACTTATTTGTTTAGCTTGGTTATCCTAGCCTCTTGATGGTTATCAACATGTTATGTTTGGCCTGTTAATCATTCTTAACTTATCGCAACATGTTTGGTTAATGCTATGTCTATTATGGGTGCAAAATGATAGCCCAATCTTAGGTGTTAGGTTAAATGATATCATGTTTACCATATGCTGCTTGTTAAGCTGAAAATGACGTTTAGTTTCAAACAGTGTGCTTGAAATAGGTCTTAAACTAGTTGAATGAGGTCTTTATGCACAGAAAGAATGGAAACGTGAAATGCCCTTACGTGACTTGAACATGACTGTCCAAATTTGCATTACTTAGTTAACATGTTAATTATTCTATATTGCTTAATATTGGGTTTTAAGCTATCTTGGTCTATCACTAAGCATTCTCTATGTGTTTTGTCTTGTTAGTATTAAAGTCATTGTGGTCTGTGATGTATGTGTAATGATTTGAAAGCCTAAGTTGTTTATATATGTTGATTTACTTTTTTTGCACTTATAAAATGGTTTATAATTCATTTTAAGTAGAAGCATGTCTTTGTATGTGGAAAAATGGCCAGTTATACCCCTGTACCTTTCTTTTCTGTCTAAATTAGCCTTGGTATGTTGTTAATGTTCATACCTGAGTAAGTGATCCTATTCTAGTGAAGGCTGACTCTGTTGTGTCTGCATTTGGTTTGAAAGAGTGTTTTTTAAAGAGTAGTATGAACCTTTTATTGGAGTTTCAGTAGTGTTGAGGTTGCATATGTGATCCTGCTTTGCCTTTCTTTGTGTTTGTGAGACCCTATATGCATATCTTGAATCCAATTCAGTCTTGTGCTTTTCAATGTTTACCCTTAAGTGGTAGTGTACCTGTTTTGTATGTGGTTTGTCACTATCAATGCTCTTGGTAAAGCCAATATTCCCACATACTGTAAACCTTTCTTTGCTTCTCCACACAAACCCCTTTATTTGTGATATTAGGGTATAATTATACTATTTTGTTTGCCATATGGGCACCAACCTCAGATTTCTGAGCATTCTATTTATTTCAAAAGAGATTTCCCCTTTGTTCAAATGTTGTTAACATGTCTAGAACTGAACAAAAATAAGAGATCCCATGTTAGTTTAGGTTGTCATACTACCATTAGTGTATCAAAATGCATATTCGTTTAGATAAATATGGCTATTTTGCACTTACACAAGTTGGCACAGATTTGAGAATAGGTTATGTCGCCTGATTGTGATATTTCCCTTTGTCTAAAGACTACCTAGGTTCTTTCATTGTTTAAGATTTCATGCCTACCCCCTCCCCTTTCCCTTTATGAGTAAACTGTCTACATGTGTTTGCTTTGTCCAATTTGGAATCAAGAATTTGCACATCTACGTTTGAGTGCTAGCACAACCTGTATAGGCATCAGTAGGAAGCAAAAGCACAAAATATGAGTTATATATATGAGTTGGACACATGTTTAGCTTGCAGTGCTTCATAGTTGATTATTATCTCTAGACTTGCACTTCATTGATACTCAAATATACATGAGAAATATAAATAATATGCACGGCCTGTACACACTTAGGTGTATATGGGATGGTATATTTTGTATATCATCAAAGAAAACATAATATTTGTGCATGCATGTGTTTCGTAGACACAAATACTGAGTTTATCTCATTGTTTATTTTGCCTTGTTGAGTGAACTGGGCCTGGTCCCATTCCTGCCATGATATGTATTGTCAATATTGGGCTTCACCTCTACGTACATTCAGTTTGGGCCTGTCTGAATTTCTCTTATCTTTTTGGGCCTCTGTCCACTTTATTAATTTGTTTGGGCCATGATAGTTACAGATCTTATATATTGCCTGTATATGTGAAATGTACATATTTGTCTACAAGTTTTATTTTAGTTAATGATAAGTAATAGATACCTTCTAACCCACCATCTTCCTTTTTTTCCCTTTTTTATTTGCATGGGATCCTCCTCGTGGGCCACTTAGGCCGCCTCCTTTTGTTTGAAAACCTGTTGGGCCTGAGGCCGAACCTCTTCTTGTTTCGATCGAGTCCGAAGATGAGAAAAATACTTGAAGGCCTAACCATGGGTGAAAATGGTCAAACTGCTGGGCTTAGGTAGGCGCAGCAGCCTAGATCTTCTCTTTTTTTCTTTATATATACGCATGAATTTGTTTGTATAATAGTTGAATATATAAACAACATTTGTAATGTTATTAAAACTCAAATTTGTTAGGACTTTAGAAAATACACGTAGTTGTTAAATATTTCTCAAATGATTTTTTATAAATACGTCTTATGTTAATTATCGCATGAAAACTAGAAAAGTTGAACCCTTTTTTTTACAAAACATATTTCGAGTGTTAAATGGTTAAACCATTGATATGCATAAAAAATGAATTGAATTAAAATGGTTTGAAATGTTTCGGGCCTAAAGCCTGCGGTACTGAATGAATAAAATGGATCATTTTTGGATACTAATTTGTGCTTTAAATATGTTTTAGGCTTCATCTACTACTTGGACTAATTTTTGGGTACACTTGAGATACAAGCAGATTTTTATTAAAGAAATATAAGTGTGAAAATGGGCTTTTCCCAAAAATTATTTTAGACTTAAGGTTATTGTCAAAAAACCCCTCTTTTGGGAAAAAAGCCCAAGCCTTAAGATATGGAAAACAAAAGAAAATATACTGGAACTTTAGTTTGGGATTAAGATGGATTTGGCGTAGCATATGATCGAAATATGAGCTTCAATGAACCAATAAGTAATAAGTAAACTCTGTTCTTTACTTATACTTCATCAAAACCTATACTATTATTATGGAGGAGATATACTTTGCTTATTTTTCTATATAAAACTTATAAGGTCAAAGATCACATCATTAGGACCAAATTTGTAGTAACTCTACTCAAAAGAAATCTCAAGTGTGTTTTGGTCCGGAAATGAAGTGAGTTGAACGCTTATATGTATTTTAAACCAAACCCCTTTTTCAAAGGGGATATTTTGCAAAAAAAATTGAATTTATGATAAGCATGACACTTTTCCGAGAAAAGAATACTTTAAGCAAATAATTACAATAATCACACATTAAAGTTGGCAGGTCAACCGTATTCTGCGGATCGTTAATACTAGGGTGTTTAAAACCTTTCCTAGGGGATTACCAGAACCCGTACCTCGAACTCTGGTTTAAATAGATTTTACTCTTGTTTGATAAATGTTTTTTATCCGGTTTTCCGAATTTCCATTATAAAATTAGGTAGCGACTCTAAAAATACAAAATCCAAATAGTGTCCACAACCTCTGGGTAGCTTTTATGCACCCGCGTAATAGTGAACCATAACAGGGAGGTTCGAAGATTAAAGGGTTATTATTCAGGCTACAGGTTTTTTTTGTTAAAAAATTCAGGGTGTATCAAATTTGAGTATCGGGTAAGAGCTGAGAAACTTGAAGGTTGCATTCTTAACGCAGAGTTCTTCGGTACTCAGTTGACAGCTTGGATATGATTCAGCTTTTGGAGTCGAGAGTGAAAGACATTGTTGATTATGCTTGAGGAATAGATTAGAATTGGTCGTCACAGATGTATGGTAGGACTGTGATTGGTTTCGGAAAGCTGGAGTCAGTTTGAGTGGCTCTTAGTTTTATTCAAGGGTTGTCCATTAATTCCGGGTCAGGATTGTTTGGGTAGAGCTTGATGGACTATGGTTATATTCCCAGAAAAACTTATGGGTTCCCAGAAATCAACTTCACGGATTCGATGAGTTTCAGTTCAGATTTGAGGTATGACAGGACTACCGACCTTTATCAGGGTTTGCGAGTGGACTTGATTGTATTTTACGGAGATAAGCTATTCGGTCAGACATAATGGGTTCGTTGATACTTGGTAATGATTTGAGGAGGTACTATGGCTACGAGAGGTCTTTAGAGTGATCAAATGGTTTCCTACGGACTTGGCTCGACAAGGTATTCAATGGTATACTTCTTGTATTATTATTTGAAGGTTTAAAAAGACTTGGAACTAGTGAAGACGGCTATGAATAAGATCAGTTTGATGGAATTGCTTAGAGTTGCTCCGAAAAAGCAAGAATTCTTTTCTGGAAAGAGTAAGTCATGGCTTCGGGCTTGTGTTTATGTGTTTCCAAGAAATCGTGGTGCGAGGAACGACTTTAGAGGGGTGAAAGAAAGTTTAGCGAGATCAGAGTATTTTACTGGTTCAGAGTGGGCTACGATAGTGTCTATATCTGTTGATTTGAGGGATGTTTGTGGGACTTATGGATCGAGTTCAGAGGTATGGTTATAGCAAATCAGAGAATTCCAGCAAACCAGTTCTTTTATTCGGGGATCAGTTGTGAGAGCATTTCGAATATGGGAATATGGAAAATTGGGTCTTTTACCTAAGTTAGAGGAAGTTTGACTGATAAGGTTAGAGGGCAGTGATTGTGGCGTACTTCGTGCCGTGAAGGCTTCCATGTAGTTATGATAATGATTCCTTGATTACCGTCAACCTTAACACTATCTTTCTTCGTTCGAGGACGAACAATTGTTTAATTTGTATTTGATGTAAAGACCCGCTTGGTCGTTATAGTGTTTTTGACCTGTTTGCCCCCATTGATCCTTCCCTGAGCCCTATTAGTACTATTTTAACCCGCGTGGATGGGTGGCATGATTACCGAGGTCATCAGGTAAGTTTTAGAGAGAATTTTGAAAATTGAGGCTTTAAGTGAAAAATGTTTGACCGAAAGTTGACTTCTAGGTAAACGAACCTTTTTCGGAATTCAGTCAATTCCGAGAGATCCAGATGGTCGTTTGTGACTTGGGGGGATCTACGGTTTGGTTCCCAAGGCACTTGGGAGAGTTTTGGTCTATTGGTCGGAAAGTTAGTCTTAGGAAATTGGGGGTTGACTTGGTCAATTAGACCTCTGTTGGAAATTTAGAGGCCACGGGTGAGTTTGTAGCGCGGTTTTATGTGTGTATGCATATTTATTTTGTACCTGTGGGGCCTTGGGTGATTGTTGAATTTCGGGTTGTAACGTATGAAAAATCAAAAAAATGCTGGTGTCTAGTGTCCGTTGTAGCGGCACCAGACTCGCGGTAGTAGTTCGGCTATCACGAGGGACCGGCCGCCGTAGCGGATGTGAGGATTCGTGGCGAGTCGCCACAGCGGACAGCCTTCAGTTGTGGCAGACTTGCGATAGTGGAAGGGCATCCTCCACAATGGATGTGTGAGTTAGAGGCTGGCCACCGTAGCGGGCCGAGCCTCGCTATAGCGAGCACGCTGCAGCGGAAATCCAACCGCTACAGCGTATGATGGGACTAGAATATTATTTAACGCTTAGTTGAAACCCTTCATTTCCTATCACTCCATTTCTTGGTTCTAAGCACGCCTTGAGGCGATTTAGAGAGTTTTTTGTTGCTCTCTCCTGTGGGTAGGTCTCCTAACCTTAAATCCATTCCTTTATCTTTCCTTAATCCTTAATCCATGGTAGAAATCTTTTGAAACAAAGGGGGAAAATGGGTTCTTATGATAATTTCTTGAAATGAGTTCTACACTTCCTAAATGGAAATTGATTATGAAATTGACTAGTGTAACCATAGAATTTGAAAAATTCATTGTTGTTAAGCTTAATCGTTCCATTATTAGTGATTAATTTGATTATTGAAAAGTTAGGGTTCATACCCAAAATTGGGGGTTTCACTTTAAATCCGAATTAGGCTTAATCTTCAGTTAATTTAGCAATTGAATAGTGGGTTTGATCATTGTAACACTCTGTAAATCTGAGTTAGGTGTGAATGTATAAAAACTAGTATTAATATGATATTTTAGCTATATGAATCCATTCTGGATGAATTCGGTTGATAATCTGTCGTTTTGAAGTCAAATCAAAAAGTGGAGTTCTTAAGGGCTTCTAAATTCAACTAAATCTGAGACAGTCTGCATGTTTGGCCAGTTTTCAGGTATATTTCCTAAGAATTTTAGAATACTCAAAACATAAATGTTGTAGGTGTTTGAAATTCCTTGCCAACGGTTTGTTTCCAAGCTCCAACGAAACTACGTACAAAAGGTTATGACCATTTTACTGAGTACAGGTCGGCAGTTGCGTCACAGGGGTGCCGCGATCAGAACATGGTTCTGACCAAAATATTGCCTTATGTGGCACCACTACGTGTCAGGGGTGCCGCAGGTGGTCTGATCCACGATGGGTCCGCAACACAAGGGTGCCGTAGCCAATTATTTTTTTGGTTCTGAATTTATAAGTTTCCCACTTGGTTATATTCATTCCCACTTCTTTTTGGCTCACTTTCTGAGAGGGAACAACCCTAAAACTTCCCCAAAACGTCCTAGGTAAGTTCTTGATCAATTGTCATCAATACTTTATCATTCTAACATTAAATTGACACTCGTTCATCTTCCTAAACCCTAGATTCTTGAAAAGTCAAGAAAGGAGAAAAACGAAGCGTGTGGAATTTTGTCTAAAAGGTAAGATTTCTGATTTTTCTAGGATTATTAATGAGTTTTGGAGTAGTGTAGAGCATACTACAAGATGATAATTCACTAGTGATTCACATAAGGATTCAAGAGCATGTTTTAAGGGTAGAAAAGCCCTAGTTCTTCGAATAAGGGTTGAAATCCCTAGAATTGGTTAAAGTTCTAAACTTTGTTATTAATAACCTATTTTAGAGTGATTGTTGAACCGTGAAAATTCTATTGGAACCATTTTAGCGGTATTTGAGGTATGTCTCTTTTTTAACAAACTCTTTTGAACGATTTTTTATGAACTCTTTGGTTGTGGTTTGTATGCATGAGGGACAAGGCCCCATTAAACCTTGTTTGTACTATATTATATATGTATACGTATTCATGATTGTTTTCCCTTTAAAGAATTATTGGAAAGTTAGATATAAAGCTTTAGTGTTTGAACTCAAATTAACCCATAAAGGATGTGTAACTTGAAAATTGAAAGGTTTGACTATCTCATGAAAGGTTTTATAATGTATTGTGTTGAACTTAAAACTTGTTTAAAGAAGTGAACTCGGGTTTCCACAACTGAAATGACTCGATGTGCCCCTATGATGGGATGATGAACATAATCCGTAAGTAATAATATGACTATCATGATATGACTTGTGATTCGGCTTCCGTGCCGTGATTGAGATTCAACTTTGACGCTATGGTTGTAATTGTTTGTGTTTAGGCCTTTATGGGCAAGTTGTGCTGTTCCAGAGGATGATTAGCCGTTATGGATCCTAACGTATCGATACGAGTGTTGTTGTGTCAGTTTAGAGAAAGATTGACCTATGAGGCATATAGCCCAGTGCATCAATTCTTGTGCTAGTCCAAAGAACGATTAGCCTCCGTTGTTTCTTAGCTCGGAGTATCCATTGTTGTGCTAGTACAACGATTAGCCTCTGTGGTTTCCTAGCCCGGAGTATTGATTGATTGATTTTCCTGTGAGTGGCTTGCTTTGGTATCTTGGTTTCCTGCGAGTTTCTTGTTTCCTACTTTGATTAGCCTGTGAGTAGCTTGTTTAATATCTTGTTGCTTGTGAGTGGCTTTTTGATGATATTGGCCTCAAATTGAAAAGACTCAAATGGTAATGAATGGTATACTGAATCGGAAAAGATATATATACGTGTTTTGATGGTTTTCTATTGGTAATGATGAGTTGTACAATTGATCATATCTTTGGTTTCAAAATATTCTATTGGAATTGTTTTCACTAAGAACTGGAAAGACTGGAATTGTACTTATTGACACAATGAGTTGGAACTGAATTATATACCAATTTATGGTCTTTATATTGGTGGTTGTGAAGTTGTTGGTTTATTCTTATCTCTGGATTTCCAACTGTTTGTCATTGAAATTGTATCACTAATCTTATATCAATACATATTTTGTTATATTACTTGTTGTCCCCGAGGCACTCACTGATTACTCAGTATTCAGGCATACCATTGTTGTGTTTGATGGTTGTTAGGTAACAAAGAAGAGCAGGTACATACAAATGTCGCAGGTTATGAGTACTTGTTGCGTTCTAGATTATTGGTGAGCGCACACATTTGTTCATGGCTTTTCATTGAGTCAATTATTACTCCTTGGTAGTTTCGGGCTGTGTCCTGAGTTAGTTTATTTTTCTTAGAAGCTCCATAGACAAGTGTCATACTGCCGGTTGATGTTGAAGTCTCGTACGACTTTTTGAGGCATTTTCCATGTTCACGACTATTCATTTATATTAGACTTCCGCTGATTTTGTTTCATAATTGTGATTGTAAATTTTATTTAGTTATTTATCGCTTGTTTAATTAAATAATGAAAGATTATCAAAAAAGGGCTTGACATTTTTTATTTATAAGGTTCTTCCGATATTTTCTATGACGTCGGATGCCGGTCACGTCTAGAGTTGATTTTGCGGCGTGACAATCATCTAGAGCATGAACTTCATAATCCGCCATCTAATTTCCCATTTTACTCTTGTGGGTCTGTTTCCCCAATTCCATGAGTTAGAATTTGACCTAAATTAGAAGTATAGCAATATGGGTATTGTTCTTCTTTATTTCTAATGTACAATTCAAATATGGTTCGACTTTGAGTATTTGGAGGCGCAAAGAGAGGGCAAGGCTAAGGTTTGATGGTCCGTGGTTCCTGTTCGGCATTCTAGCTAGGTTATGGCTTACCTTTTGGTTAGATTTTGGTTAGCGAATCATATGTAGAGTTAATGATGGTTGGAGAAATCATGTACGCCTTCGGGTATGAAGTTGGGATGGATTCCTAGGTTGGTACTATTGTTTGATTTTGGTGTGTTGTCTTGTTGTGATTTATTGGCTTGTTGCCATGTGTTTGATATTATATTAGATGCTTAGTCATCTTATCATGATTGATATATGGCTATCCCTCACTTATTGGTGTTATCTTGGACAGAGGAAAGAACTTGACTTGTTATTGATATCGAGAGATGTGTCCATGTGTGGCATGGTTGATTTGATATGTTGTCATTATTCATTGGTATTATGCAAGGTACTCAGCCACATCTTTCATGATACTCTGATATGAATACTTAGTAACTAATTCATGGGTGTGAACCTGTATCGCTCTGTTATTGGTTATTGACTTGTGAAGAAGAAGGAATTGATATTGATCTTGATGTTGGGATATATGTCCGTGCGTGACACATTGTCATTGATATGCTCATTTTGGCATTGATAACATGCATGCATTCATACTCATATATTTGCATCAGGTTACGCGCCACAACACACACACACATATATATATTCTCATATATTGGACCGGCCTGCACGTTTCGCAACACTTACTTGGATCAGGTTGCATGTACTGCAACACTGACTAGGATCAGGTTGCACGTTCCGCAATATTGACTATTGGATTGGGCTGTATGCCACAACAGGTACATTAACTTAGCAGTCCCCCATGGGTCTTGACTGTCGAGGCGATGAGATATTTCCACCTGAAGCGTGTGTGTATCATTGCAGTCACATTTCATTTACTCATATATCTGATTTCTGGTAGTGGTTGTTTATCGTATTGTACGATGCTAGTGAACATTGACTTCCTGGTTAGTTACTGATTTGAGATCATCGTGTGCCTAGTTATATATATTTGGGAACTGATGGATTCGAGGAGTAGAGACTGTCTCCTAGGTTTAGACTTGAGGTTACAGAGTAACATTGTTGGTTGTACTGGTGTTTATGGTTATTCTGAGCAATCATAGGAAACTTGGCTAGACTTGTGTTTAGGTGCTTACCTATATGCTATGATTAGGTTATTGATCCTTATGTAGTAGAGTTGTTATTCTTAGATTGTGTGGTGTGTATAACTGATTGTAAGCATGTCTATTCTTCAGTCACTTTCTTTATATATGTTAACTAGCTGTTGTCGGCCTATGATGCCTACTCAGTACGTGTTGTTTGTATTGATGCTACCTTCCTACACTCCTTTTCGGGGTGTAGAGTTTGAGATAGGTTCTATTTTTGTTATATCCCGTATTTTATACGTTCGGAGAGTACAAGGTAGTCGTGGCAAAGTTAAGGGAATGACCATCTTCCAAAATTATTTTAATGTACAAATTGGTTATGAATATTATTTATGAATATTATTGTATGGAAATATTGAGAAAGGTTAAGGGTAAAAAGGAAAATTCGCAAAATGGTTCATGGTAATATTCTAGAAAGGCTATGGGCAAAATGGGAATTTCACAAGGTGTTCAAGAAAGTTCTTGAGGGACCAAAGTGTTCAAGAAAATTGTTGAAGGGCCAAGTTGGCCGTGCAAGTATGTGTGTGTGTGGCTATGTGGGCCCCACTCTTTTATGGCCATGTGATGAATATATATGGACCAAAGTGTACATGGTAAGATATTAAGTCATCTTTTATTTTAAGAAAATTTCAAGAAAAAGGGGGAAAATTCTAGAAAAATGGAGAGAAGGGCATGTGCCCCTCACATGCTTGTAGAACTATAATATATATATATATATATATATATATATATATATATATATATATATATATATATATATATATATATATGAGAAGTCATCTTTTTAATTCAAGACATTTGGATAGAAAGAAAGAACAAAAAAAAAAGAGGAGAAAGGGGTTCGGCCAAAGTGGACAAAATGTGTCCATGGAAATTGATCAAGCAAAATTATTTTCTTCTAGTATTTCAACGAATTGGAAGGTCCTCATCAACGTGGTGTAGTTGTTGGAGCAAGAAAATCATTCATTCTTGCAATTACAAGTCTAGCCGAAAAGAAGATGAGTGGAAAGGAAGGTATGTGTTCAATCCTCTTTTACATATGTTATAGATGATTTATGTATGTTGAAGTATATAGAAATTGATGGAATTCATGGTATATATGTGTGTTGGTGTTGTAGCCGAATTGAATGGTGTTGTGTAGAAAGAATGAATTAATTTTACTTAGTCTTTTGGTTGTTGTCGTAATATATAGAAATGGACAAAAATGCATGAAAACATGTATGATGTTATTGTGGCCGAATAGGGGTTGGTTTGGCAAGTTATGGTGAATTGATTCTATGTGATATTTTAGTTGTTGTTGTTATGGAATCCATAAGAAAATGAAGTTGTAATCGTTATAGGATTGTTGAAGAAAGTTAATGCGACACTAGCTTGGATTCTTACATTTTATGAATGATGTTGTTAATGCATGGTTGTTAATATGGTTTATGAATCAAGAATGAGAAGAATGTGTGGTTAATACTTTTGTTGAAGTTGGAGGATTCGGGTAGCATTGGATCATTATGAACTTTTCCAAAACAAAAGTTCATGATTTTGTAAACTTTTATGACTACAACGACGGACATGTTTTTGTAATGAAAACGATGTTGTCAATGATGAGAATGTATCTATGATGATTATGATAAGGATGGGTTTCATGTTTGAAAGTCTCAACTTATGGATTCAATATGAATATGAGAACATCGAGCTAGTTCTTGATCCTCAATTCTATTCCTTGATTATGACCCTATTTTCTTATGAGGTTTATGATCTTATTCTATGTTTTCTCTTAATGCTATCCTTCGTTGATAGTCTCGCCTTATAATTTTTGTTCCTTCAAGGTGAGACATCGCGACCCTGGTTATTCCATAATGTAATCGGAGGTTACTGACCTTACGTCACTCCGATAGATACATGACTTTCTTTGGGCTCTCATGCATGTTGTTATATGTATATGTATATGGGGGATATGGGGAAAAGGGATATATGTATATGTATATGGGGGGGGGGGGGGGGGAGGGAGGGAGATATGTTGCGCTATAAGACGCATTGCCACCTGGTCAGCTGGCGTATGCATCCCGGACGCGGGATATATGGGCGAGCCGACGTATTTCGGCGCTATGTGGGCGAGCCGACGTTGTTCGGCGCTATGACATGTTCTATTTTCTATATATGAAAAAGAAATGTTTTCAAAGGAAAGATAAGCATGCATGGCATCCGCCCTAAGGGGCACTCATATGTACAGGTTACTCTTTTACCTCCTGATATGTTCTATATTTCCATCCTGTTATTATTCATATTTATATTCCTTACTATATTACTATTCATGCCTTACATACTCAATACATTGCTCGTACTGACCCCTTTTCTTCGGGGGCTGCGTTTCATGCCGCGCAGGTACACCCAGAAGAGTAGAAGCTATTATAGAAGATGTTCCAGCGGAGTTGGCAAGCTCCATTTGCTCTGGAGTGTAGCCGAGTCAGCGTACTATGCTATGATGTCTTGTTCGAAGTTAGAGACTTTGCAGACAGAGTCGTGGGTGTATTATGTCAGTCTTGAAAGTGGCTTCACCAGCCGATGTGCCTTATTATATTATGTTCCGATCCATCATGACTACAGATTTTGTTTGAACTGAGTACAATGAAGAGAAAAAAAATTCTGAAGGCATAGCTGTGTTTTTATTTCTTATTGATGTATGAGTCTAAAGAGGTTAAGTATGTAATAAGATTCAGCGGGTTCGCTCGGCTCCGAATATGGGGTCGGGTGCCCATCACGCCCTAGTAAGTTCGGGGTGTGACAATTTTCACTTTCCGAGACTGATTTTTGAGGCATGGCTTGTGAGTATCTAGGGTGAGCATCTGACGAGCCGCTGCTCGGAGACTCCTCTATCCCTATCATTATTTTTGTCCTTTCAGATAGATATGTTTAGCATTTGAGACTTGTATTTTCTAGACATTACTTAGTTGCTCGTGTACGAGTCAAACCAGTTCCTTAGGGATTGTATTTATATTTTGCACTTGTGATTATTTATGATTCAGGCTTCTACTTATTCTACTCTATTTACTTTATTGTGGTTTGAATTGATGATTTGGGAAAGGGTTCGTGTGTTTTGTCGTTACTTCTTTTTCGATGCTTTTAACCCTTCCCCGAGCTTGTTTAGCTCATATTTGATCCGAGAGGACCGTTGACACATTTCCCGAGGTGTTTGGATATGATTTGGGTGACTTTTTGGGAATTTAAGCTTAATGCAAAAAAGGGGTTGAATTAAAGTTGGCTTTTGGGTAAACGGACCTTTATCAGAAATCAGTCAATTTTGAGAGGTCCGGATGGTCGTTTGGTACTTGTTTGTATATTTGGTTTTGTTCCCAATGCATTCAGGTGCAATTTGGAACTTGGGTTGGAGAGTTAGTTTTGAGGTATCGGGGGTTGACTCGGTCAACGAGACATCTGATGGGAATTTCGAGGCCACGTGTGCATTCGTAGCGCATTTTTATGTATATCTGCATATTTGATTTGTTTCCGGGAGGTTCCGAGATGGTTCCGGGGGTCGATTTCATGTTTGGGAAGACACCAGAATTTTCTGGTGTCTGTGAGCACTTTGGCACGGAAGCAATAAAGCGGAGGCACCCGCGAAAGCGGTGGCCTAATCGCTGAAGCTGTAGCTCGTAACACGCGAGAAAGCAGTGGCTGAACCGTTGAAGCGGTAGCGCGAAAGCATTGGCCAATCCGCGTAAGCGGCCGACGGACCAGATTTTTATTTAAATGCCTTATGAAAACCCTTCTTCCTCCCATTCCAAAATTACATTTCCTTAGCATCTTAGACACAATTTGAGGAGGGTTTGGTCAGATTTCTCATGAGAGTAACTTCCCTAACCTTAATATCTTTCTTGAATAAGTTGTTAATTATAAAACCTTCATTTGTTGGTGGATTAGGCTTGATTAAGCATGGAATGGATGATTAGAATCTATTATTGCATGATTCTTTCCTAATTAGTGGCCAATTTGTGAGAATTAAAGTTAGGGTTAATACCCAATTTTGGGGGTTTTGCCTAGAAACTGAATTTAAGTAAATTGTTTGTTCTTGTAGCTTGTAAATAATGGGAATTGATCACCAGAAGCTTAATTTCATGTTGAGACCTATAGATCCGTAATTTCACCTTTCTAGTTCATAAACCCCATTCCATATGTTGGGGATTTGGGTCTTGAATAGAAGTAGGGTTTGATTGATGTTCGTCTTGATTCTCATTGCATTTTTGGATATGATTGGCCTTCCATTATCAAGAGGCTCAAAGGAAAGGAAAGATTAAGGTGTGATTGTTGGAGACTTTGCTTTTCGGCCTTCCATGGAGGTTATGGTCTACCTTATGGTGAGACTTCGATTAGCGAATTGTATATTTAGATGATATTATCGGGGACTACATGTAAACCTTTGAGTATGAAGTTGGGTTGGATATTGCCTTAGGTTGGGCGTTGTTGTATGATTTGGGGGCTAGCCACCCCGTTGTGTTGTGACTTATCCGTTCTAGTTATTGTTGGCTTGTTGCCACGTGGAGATAGTAAATATTGGTGACTAGTGATATATCTTGATGATGATATTGTAGCACCTTACTTGTTTCTGTTTGAGACAAGGATTGCAATTCTATTGTGGCTTGTTGTGTAGCCTTTTTTATTGATATTGTTGGTGTGCCCGCGTGTGGTACTATTTGAGATTGATTTGATTATTGATATTGCACTCATTCCATGCATGCATTCTCATCCTTCATGATATATCATTGATAAATTGATGGTATACAAGGACGCGCTGTTATAAGCTGGGCTCAGTTGGTTAAAAGTGACGTGAGGACTGATGTCTAATATTTATCCCGGAATCATGGAATGAATGCTGGTAGCGATAACCGAGGTCTTTGCTGGAATCGTGAGGGTACATGGAGTTCGCAGGTCTTCCATGAGTTGTGCTATTGAGATGTGATGTTCCATCATCAGAGTACATGTGTATGGTGCATGTGTATTGCATTCACACTTCATACATTATTGTATTGCGTTGTATCATTTGGCTTCCTATGATATTCCTTTGATTTATTGTGATTCTGTTGTGATTTACGGATTCGGTGTCGATTATACTGAGACTCGGCACAATTGGGCTTAGATGTTATAATATAGGCAATTACTTGTCTTGATACTATTGTGATGTACTAGCTAGGATTGATTATACTGAGACGTGGCACAGTTGGGTTTAGATAAAATAACATAGGAGATGAATTGTTCTGTGGATATAGATTCGTGTTGACTTGTACTTGTTGATTTATGTGTTTATCTTGCTTTGTTGTCTTTATGTACGTTAGCTAGTCATAGTGGGCCTACGACACCTACCAGTACTTGTTTCTTGTACTAACCCGCACTTGCTGCATTTTATAATGAATGCAGAGTACCAGGTGAGATTGACTTCTACTCCTCGTGACTGATATTCGAGGATGGTTGATTCGGGTCCTTTAGGTTGAGCATGAGGACGTTCGCTGCCCGAAGACTCTTCCTATCATTATGTCTTTATTTCGATTCTGAGACATGATCTTTGAGACTACTTATGTATTATTATGATTCAGACTTGTAGTATTTAGTTAGATACTCTTGTATGACCAGACCAGATACACGGGTGTATTTCTTACTTCCGCCTATTTTATATATATTATTATCGTAAGACTTACATTATTCTATCTTCTTCTGCTTTACTTATGATTTATGATTGTTGGGTTAAGGGTTCGCCTACCGAGGTGGGAAAAGTAGGTGCCCGCATGACTTAGTAAAATTTGATCATGAAAAGTTGGTATCAAAGCCCTAGGTTACCCGGTCTATAATACAAGAGCATGTCTAGTAGAGTCTCATGGATCGGTACGATAAACTTGGTACTTATCTGCGAGAGGCTATAAAACATTTAGGAAACTTCCAATTCTTTTATTCTCTCATCCGAATTCTTTCAAATTGTTATCTAGTCGATTCCAGTTGGTATCTGAACTTTCTTATCTTAATCATCCATGGAGGATGGACACTCGTCCTTAAATTCTTATGCGAATAGTTGATCTATGACGTGTTATGGTTTGGTACGAGATGCGTTATTCTGATTCGGACACGTGATCAAGATCAGTCCCTAGTATGGCCTAAGGATTCGATTGGGTGGAGTCATGATTAGACTCATTTATTGTGGGAGTTCGTGAGAAATGGGAAAGATAGTTTAGAGGGTTTCGTGGCCTCCATATTTTAGACTTGGGTTTCTCGGAACTAACAAAGTGCATTGATGGCTGGATAATAGTGAGTTGCTCGATGATATGATTATTTTGGGAAAAAGTTCAGCTTCGTCATGGTTTTATGATGGTGTGAGTGGCACTGGTGTACCAATGGCGGGTCGACAATTCAGCAGCGGCAGAGTAATTGACGTCGGTATGTGAGGACAAGTGTAAGTTCGATAATGACCATCAAATTTGGTAAAACGTATTGTGATCGCGTGTAATAAGGAAAAGAAGTTGACAATAAGGACATGAAGGAAGACTTTTGTGGAAAGCGTGTAGCGAAGTGAGACCTCATAGAATATCTTGGACATGAGTACTTTTCATAAGATTGGGAAGAAAAAAAAATTGGTATCTTACATGGTCGTCAGGATAAGGTTGCGATTGGTGCTCAAGGTTATTCTTGATATAAGCTCGTTAACGTTAAGGATTACTCTGTTATGGAAAGAATGTTATGGGCACATCGATTGTTCGGTAAATTTGACTGAGTTGTCAGTTTCTTAGGAGCTAGTAATCGACTAATAGCAATGCCTTCAATTACGGGTGGATGAGACGAGTTAATGACTTGTGGAGTTACAGGTTGGTCACTTAGATTTGAGGAAAAATATGGATATTGTTTTGTTGTTCGTTTGGCTTAGATAGATGATTAGTTTAGAGGATCGAGTGGATTTGAGTGTTTGTTGGTTGATAATGATAAAAGGGATTTGAAGTGAAATATGGGAACTGAAGGATTGCGATGAGGCATCTTACTACGGGTTCAGGGGATTAAGTTTCATAATAATTGAGGTGAGGTAATCTGCGTACTTGAGTCGTGTTTGGATTGCGGGGACATTATATTATGACGTACAGCAAAGGGTGTGACCGATGAGGTTGATTGGTGTCTTCGATGTTAAGGGAGGAAAGGAAATCGTTAAAACAAGAATTGGTAATGTAAGAGCTCGGTTGTGATTAGACAGTGTATAGTGGGCTTGAGAGTTTATGGATGAGTCGGTATGTTCAGTTATGTCATAGACTAACAGAGGTCAGTGGTGGACTAAGGTTGGGAACCTTGTATTCATTGTGTAAAATAGTCTAGCTCCCGCTACTAGGGTGTAAAGGATTAGCGTGCGAGTGGTTAGAGGTGTTCAGATTTGATAATTGAGGTAAGAGATTATTCTTTGAGGACCAGCAACGTTAAGGATTTGAGTAAGGGATTAGTAAACATGGGTACTTGAAATGGTAGATCAATGAGGGGTTAACTGAGTTAAGTTTGGGATAACATTGCGGAACTTGAGTAAGGCAATTCGGGCAAGAATGCTTTAGTGAGATACATGAGGATATTAGTAAGACTATTATGTGATACGCCGGGTTTAGAGAGTGTTACGTTTAGAGTGGTAAGCATTAAGGAAACTCTAATGTGCAGAGTGTGTAGTACGATCCTATCTCTAGGAATAATTCGGCCAGCGTGCAAGATTTATGATTATGTGGTATTCAATGGAGTGGATTCGAGAATTAATTACGCTATCAATGATCATGAAGTGATTAGAAATTGGGAAATTGGTGAGTCGATAATAGGTATAGTTGATCGAGAGTCGGCAAGAATGAGGTACATCTTGGGGTTACTTGACTCTATTTAGATTTTGCCGTCATTGTCATGCAGATTCAGATGAGGTGTGATTGTTGCGTGAGTTTAAGGAAGGAAGTCTACAGATATTGACTAAGTGATATGAGGAAAATTCCATGAGGTTGTGAACGGTAACTAGTGATAAGCATATTTCAGTGAATCGACATGTTGAGGCTTATAAGAAGTGGCTTTGTGGTACACCATTGGAAAATTCATAACATTCTACGGTGGATGAGTTAGCGTGCTTTAAGAGAAAAGATTTGTGGAATCCCTATCATGTGAGGCTAGAGTTATATTTTCGGGGTGGGAGCCTACTCGTGGTAATATAGTATGATTGCAAGTAATATTGACTGAACAATTTTGGTAAGCGCTTTTGGATGTTATGGACTTGAGAGTATTCAGAGCGGCAGTTGTAAGATTGGATACTTTCGAAAAATTTATGGGCAAATTGAGGTGCTACTATAGGAGATTGATGGTTACAGGGGCATTACATGAGGCTACAAGTTTTACATCGAAAGGTTCTAAGTGTATCTGATTTGCGTATCGGGTAAAGGATGAGAAACATGAAGATTGGAATCGTAAGGTATAGCTCTTCGGTACTAAGTTGATGACTTGGATAGGACTCAACTTGTGAAGTCGAGGGTAATAGGCATGATTTGTTATGCGTGAGGAAAAGATTAGAATTGGCCGCCATAGAGGTGTGATAGGACTGTGATTGGTTTCGGAAATTCGGAGTTGGTCCAAATGACTATTAGTGGTATTCATGGGTGGTACATTCATTCAAGGTCGAATTGTTCGAGTTAAGATTTTGAGGCTATGTCAATCTTCCCAAGAGGATCTCTGGGTTTCTAGTAAAACACCTGTAAGGACTCGATGAGTTTCGATTCAGATGTGGCATATGAAAGGATTATCGAGTTTTATCAAGGCTTACAAGTGAATTTGAGGATATTGTTACTAAGAACAGCTTGGACAGGATAATGGTTTACAATAAGTTTAGTACAGATTCAAGGAGGAATTGTTGCACTAGAGGCCTTTATAGTGATCAGTTGGGCTGCAACGGACTTTGCTTGGGCGGGGTATTCAGTGGTATGGTTCCTGTATTGTGATTTGGAGGTTTAAGAAGACTTGGAACTAGCCAAGTTGACTGTCAGTAAGATCTATTTTGATGGAATTGTGTAGAGATCTCAAATGGATCAAGGATTCTTTCTAGTGAGAGTGAGTCATGGTTTCAGGTTTGTGTTGTGTGTGATCATGTGTTTCTAAGAAATCGCAGTGCGAAAAACAGCTTTAGAAAGTGCAAAAGAAAGGTTAGCAGAATTAAAATATCTTCCCGATTGAGAATGGTCTATGGTTTGTGGTCATGCTTCAAAGGATTGCATTGGTTTGGGAAAGTGTGTGTAGGGCCTATTGATCGCCTTCAGAGTTGCGATTTCATCAAATATGAGAATTCGATCAAAAGCAACTTGTTCGAGGATCAATTGCGAGGGAAATTTGAATACGGAGATATGAGAATTGGAGCTTGAGCTATGTTTGGAGAGTTGTGACTGGTAAAGTGAGCGATCAGGATTTTCTGAATGTTACACCCAATAACGGTGCCATGCGATGTGGGCAGGAGGGAAAGTGAACCTGAGGTGTATTGGCCTGTTTGAGACTATCCGTTGCATTGATCCCCGATTTTTTTTTAATTAGTTTTTCACCAGGTGGGTCAGGTGTTCATGAGGTCTTCTATGTTTCTCTGTTGAAGAAGTACCGTTCTGATGGTTCATTTATCATTCGTTGGGATTCAGTTCTGAGCGATGAGAATCCTTCCTAGTAGGAGGAGCCCGATATGTGTTCAAGATATCCCAGTTGTTATGGGCTCAGGTATCTTTCCCCATTCCCTTTCTTGTTGCTCGAGGACGAGCGATTGTGATGTAACGACCCATTTGATCGTTACTGCTTTTTCGATGCTTTTAACCCTTTCCCGAGCTTGTTTAGCTCATATTTTCCCCGAGAGTACCGTTGACACGTTTCCCGAGATGTTTGGATATGATTTGGGTGACTTTTTGAGAATTTGGGCTTAAAGCGAAAAAGGGGTTGACTTAAAGTTGACTTTTGGATAAACAAATTTTTATCTAAAATTCATCGATTCAAAGAGGTCCAGATGGTTGTTTAGAACTTGTGTGTATATTTAGTTCGATTCCCAATGCACTCGGGCGCATTTTGGGACTTGGGTTGGAAAGTTAGTTTAGAGGTATCGGTGGTTGACTCAGTCAACGAGACGTCGGATGGGAATTCCGAGGCCACAAGTGCGTTCGTAGCGCATTTTTATGTATATCTGCATATGTGGTTTGCGTCAGGGAGGTTCCGAGATGGTTTCAGTGGTCGATTTCAAGTTTGGGAAGACACAAGAATTTTTTAGTGTCTGGTGACCGGTTTGGCGCAGATGCACGCGTGAAAGCGGTTGCCGAACAAGTGAAGCGGTACCCCGAAATCATGCATGAAAGCGGTGGGCGACCGCTGAAGTGCTAGCACGAAAGCACTGGCCTATCCGCGAAAGCAGCCGACGGACTAGATTTTTATTTAAATGGCTTATGAAAACCCTTCGTCCTCCAATTCCGAAATTACATTTCCTTAGAATCTTGGAGGCGATTTGAGGAGGGTTTGGTTAGATTTCTCATGAGGGGAAGTTCCCTAATCTAAATCTGTTTCATTTACCTTCCTTAAGTAAGAATTCATGGTAGAAAATCCATAGAACTTGGAAAAATAAGAGATGGTTTTTGGGTTTCTTTCTTGAATAAGTTGTTATTTATAAAACCTTGATTTATTGGTGGATTAGGCTTGACTAAGCATGGAATTGATGATTAGAATATATTAGTGAATAATTCGTTCCTAATTAGTGGCTAATTTGTGAGAATTAAAGTTAGGGTTAATACCCAAAATTTGGGGTTTTCCCTAGAAACCGAATTTAAGTAAATTGTTTGTTCTTGTAGCTTGTAAATATGTCACGACCCAACCCCGTAGGCCGTGACTGGTGCCCGACCTGGACACCCGTATACATACCTATCAGATATAGTCAAGCTGAAATACGAACAATATGAAAACTTACAAAAGAACTCCAATGGTTCATAACGTCGTCATATATATATATATATATATATATATATATATATATATATATATATCAAGATCAACTGTCTCCTGAGGAGTCACAACGAATCATGTCATGAAAAGATACGCAAGTCGACAAGGCTGCCATTACATATCAATATCATACGCAAGCCGACAAGGCTGCCACAACATATCAATATCCATAGCACATCGTATAGACACAGCTGAACAAACCTATACACAACCCACACATATGTCTACAGACCTCTATGAGTACGAATGGCGAAATATGACGGGACAGGGCCCCGCCGTACCCCTGGATAAACATACATATACATCATAAGATCTGTACCAAAAGTGTAGACTCCGGAACAACGGAGCTCTCCAAAATAGCTGAGTAGAAGTCCTATGCTGCAGGGTCACCAAACCGACTATCTATACCTGCAGGCATGAAACGCAGCCCCCCGAAGAAAGGGGGTCAGTACGGAATATGTACTGAGTATATAAAGCAGTGCTGAATCATAGAACAAGGAAAAGTGTAACAGTAAGCAAGTTTAGAGAACAACCCGGGAGTAACCTGGAACAACATTTTAAACCATGTCATATGGTCCCTTACACAAATTCTAGCACACACAATATAAATATAGAATATCCTACCCGTAGCCGCTTCCGGCTAATAACACAATAGTCCCTTCGGACGGCCGCTTCCGGCCAGTATCACAATAGTCCCTTCCGACGGCCGCTTCCGGCATAATAATGATGGCCCCTTCGGGCAGCCGCTTTCGGCTTAATAATGGTGGCCCCTTCGGGTAGCCGCTTCTGGCTTAATAATGATGGCCCCTTCAGGCAGCCGCTTCTGGCTTAATAATGATGGCCCCTTCGGGCAGCCGCTTCCTTCTTAATAATGATGGCCCCTTCGGGCAGCCGCTTCCGGCTTAATATCACAACCATGTCAACACAACTTAATCCACAAATACCCATACAAAGAGCTGATGCTATGGAATGTAAACATAAATCGTAAATGAAATGAAATAGTAAAATCTCGCACCCCCTTCGGAGTGGTTTTGAAAATCAAACTTTATGTTTCCTTTAGTATGAAACTAATTTCCTCAAAATCAATAGTAAAACCGTACACACAACTCAACTGGCACCTTATGGGTGTTCCGTTCGGAACAGAATAGGAGCTTATATATATATCGACTATTATCCATCGTATAGGAAACTAAAGAGGGGAGCTAAATCACTTAAGAGTTCTAACATCAGGAAGTGAATAAGAATCATGAATCACACTCAAGACTTATGAATAGGATTACCCCAAAGTTCATATCATTCATCACATAAATTTAAGACATGCCAAAAGAAAGAAGGGACGACTTTACATACCTGCTGAAGGTTATTTGGTAATCTCGTTCGCTTCGTCGCCCCTTTAGCCTATTAAATATAAATGTAACGCTATCGTTAGTGACTATACTTTCTAGTTCGTAAATCTGTAGCCCATCTCTTATAGAACTGATTCTTTAACTTATACTTTCTCGATTAAGGTTTTTCCATTAGTTAAGGGCTTAACGAAAATTGGGCAGCATTTCCCCTATATATTCGCCTAACCCGAATTTCCAAGTATTCCCCTGTTAACACAGAAATACCAACAACAACGATATAAATATAAAATTCTTACAATTCAGCCCATAACAATTCCAACAACCCAACAACTTCTCTAAATTCATTTCAGCCCACAATTTCCTATAACATCGATTTCATGCATTTTCTTAATTTCCAATTTCTTCCAATCCAATTTTAATAATTCCATTACAATACTATTAACACAATTACACCATAAAATAAGAAAATCTTACCACAATTTTCACGGAGGAATTTCTATGCTTCATTGCTCCAATTTTTACAGTTTCTTCTTCTCCAACTTAATATCCAATGTTGCTATCACCACCTTGAATATGCAATTCACTTGAAACTTGATCAAAATAATCAACAATCAATTTTTCCTTCAACACCATGGCTGGCCGTGAGCAGCCATGGTGATTATGTGGTTTTTTCCTTAAGCCAATTTTTTTGAAAATGAAATCAATGTTGATTTCTCCAATAGCCACCAATATATATGTGGTTTCCCACATGATGACACGTGCAACCCTCTAATGACTCACCAAAATGATTTCACGAGTTGTTATCATTTTTTTTTTATTTTTCGGGTGGGGCCCACTTTCACTAATTAAATTAATAAATTTTAATCAATCATTAATCCTTACTTAATAATTTAATCATAATTAATTATTTCCTAATCTCCAATAATATTCTACACTAAATAAAATTTATAAATAATTTATGTACTAATTAAAATTGAAAATTAAAAGTTTCTATTTCTTGTCCGAAAGTAATTCCGCCTTTAACTTGAGTCGATTTGTTCGCAGATAATTCGACGTATAAATATACGGGGTATAACAAAATAATGGGAATTGATCACTAGAAGCTTAATTTCATGTTGAGACCTATAGATCCCTAATTTCACCTTTCTAGTTCATAAACACCATTCCATATGTTGGGGATTTGGGTCTTGAATAGAAGTAGGGTTTGATTGATGTTCGTCTTGATTCTCATTGCATTTTTGGATATGATTGGCCTTCCATTATCAAGAGGCTCAAAGGAAAGGAAAGATTAAGGTGTGATTGTTGGAGACTTTGCTTTTCGGCCTTCCATGGAGGTTATGGTCTACCTTATGGTGAGACTTCGATTAGCGAATTATATATTTAGATGATATTGTCGGGGACTACATGTAAACCTTTGAGTATGAAGTTGGTTTGGATATTGCCTTAGGTCGGGCTATGTTGTATGATTTGGGGGCTAGCCACCCCGTTGTGTTGTGACTTATCTGTTCTAGTTATTGTTGGCTCGTTGCCACATGGAGATAGTAAATATTGGTGACTAGTGATATATCTTGATGATGATATTATGGCACCTTACTTGTTTCTGTTTGAGACAAGGATTGTAATTCTATTGTGGCTTGTTGTGTAGCCTTTTTTATTGATATTGTTGGTGTGCCCGCGTGTGGTACTATTTGAGATTGATTTGATTATTGATATTGCACTCATTCCATGCACGCATTCTCATCCTTCATGATATATCATTGATAAATTGATGATATACAAGGAAGCACTGTTATAAGCTGGGCTCAGTTGGTTGAAAGTGACGTGAGGACTGATGTCTAATATTTATCCTGGAATCGAGGTATGAGTGCTGGTAGCGATTGCCGAGGTCTTTGCTGGAATTGTGAGGGTACATGGAGTTCGCGGGTCCCCCATGGGTTGTGCTATCGAGATGTGATGTTCCATCATCAAAGTACATGTGTACGGGGCACGTGTATTGCATCCACACTTTATAGGTGATGACTTGTTGTAATACTATTGTGATGTACTGGTTCGGATTGATTTTACTGAGACTTGGCATAGGTGGGTTTAGATGCTATAACATAGGAGATGACTTGTTCTGTGGATATAGATTCGTGTGGACTTTTACGTATTGGTTTATGTGTTTATCTTGATTTGTTGTCTTTATATACATTAGCTAGGCTTAGTCGGCCTATGATACCTACAAGTACTTGTTGTTTGTATTGACCTACACTTGCTGCATTCTTTTATGAATTGTAGAGTACCAGGTGAGATTGACTTCTACTCCTCGTGACTGATATTCGAGGATGGCTGATTCGAGTCCTTCAGGGTGAGCATGAGGACGTTCGTTGCTCGAAGACTCTTTCTATCATTATGTCTTTATTTCCATTCTGAGACATGATTTTTTAGACTACTTATATATTATTGTGATTCAGACTTATAGTATTTAGTTAGATGCTCTTGTATGATCAGACCAGATACTAGGGTGTATTCCTTACTTTCACAGTTTTTTTTATATATTATTACCGTAAGACTTACATTATTCTATCTTCTTTCGCTTTACTTATGATTTATGAATTTTGGGTTAAGGGTTCTCCTACCGAGGTGGGAAAGGTAGGTACCCGCATTACTTAGTGAAATTGGGTCCTGATAGTTTTCCTACCGAGGTGGGAAATTGTAGGTACCCCGCGACTTAGTGAAATTGGGTCGTGACAACTATACTTGCTGCACTATTTGTCGTCCATATTCTGTTCTGAATTCAAGTGGGTTGTGCAGAGTGGTTGGAGATCTAGTTTGTTGAGTAGTGGTGAGCTACTTGAATGATCTTCAGCGCCAATATCTTTCTACCTTTATTTATTTGTCTCTTTTACAATCCAGACAGTGTATTTGGTCGCTTTAGACTTGCATTAGTATTCTTTGTAACTCTTGTACACATGACACTAGTCCTGGGTGGTATTTTAGGTTGTTTCCGCATTTTGATTATTATGTAGATTTGATTATGGTATTTCATTTTCCTATTTTACTTTTCGGTTGTTTAACTTAAAATAAATTGGTTGTTAATCTGTTAGCTTACCTATCGGGTTGAGAATAGGTGCCATCACTGCTTTAGATTTTGGGTAGTGATAGGGTCTTTTGCATCCCGTTAAAGGGTTGTGATACGGTTTTTTGCATCCAGCTAAATCAAGAAACCTAACTGGTTAGGTTCACAAACAGACGTCTCACGAAAATGCAGGGTACTCTTTATTTCAGATGGACTTTAAGAAAAAAAAGAACATTTTTGGCTCATATCATATATCTTAGAAAAACATGATTTAACTTATTCTTGTAACGACTAGGTCGGTCGTTTTGAGAGTCGATGCTTTGTTTTGCATGTCGTCTATTCTAGAAGCTATGTAATAATTATTTTAACTTGCATGCAAAATTTGAATTCAAATGGATATTATTTGGTTCACTTTGAAAGAAGGTTTAATTTTGGAAATCTCAGTACTTAATTATTTGAATTAAATACTTGTTATGGGAAAACATGCTCTTTTGGCGAGCTGAAGGTTTTCGTTGGATTTGTAATACATTTTATGACCGGTAAAAATTGACGGAACTAATTTTTGAGTTTGTTTGGTTGGTGTCACGACCCAAATTACCAAGTCGTGATGGCACTACTCCCACCATACTAGTAAGCAACACCAACCATTAATAGCCCAAAATAAGCGGAAATACTACAAAGCGGAAATAAATCATACAAGTCAATTTCAAGTCTTAAATCATCCTTAAATAAAATACTTAGAAGTTATTTCATCAATCCCCAAAATTTGATGTCATCACAATACAAGGACTTCTAAGAGTATGAAATAGTCTGAAATACATAAGAAACTGTCTGAACTAAAGAAGACCGAAAATAAAGGATAAGGAGAATCCAGAGCCATCCAGAATCCAAGAAGCTCACCCCGGTCTCTCGAGTAAGGCTCTAGCAGGCAGCCTGGTAGTCGCGAGGTCCACTCGTGCTAGGAACCGAGTCTGCACGCAAAAAGGTGCAGCAAGTGTAGTCTGAGTACAATAAATAACGGGTACTCAGCAACATCGTTGACCAACCCTTTTCGGAACCGAGACGAGGGTTAGTTCATGATACCACAACTACACTTGTCCGACATTAGTCCAAAATAAGCTCACATAACAAATAGAATTCAAGATAAAGCAAGTCAAATACCAAATTCACAACAATAACATAAAGTAATGATGAATGAGATGCAAATGCAATGCAAGGCCTTTGTTTCCACTTCCCGATATACACACGTTCGAATATTAACGAATCGCAACCATGAGGGGCTCATGAGGCCCTTATATCACCGCTTCGAAAAATCATCGGATCACGGTTTCCACATCTCATATCTCAAGTACCTGTCACTTAGCCGGCCGGACCCTTTTGTCAACGGAATGCGCTAAATCATCATCACTCGTCCAAAACAAGATCCCATCGGACTCACAATCATATCCTCAAATCTTATGCATGAATACATGTAACGTATGAATATGACATACATCAAGTCAAGAACAAGTATATAAGCATGGAATTCATCCTCATGTTTACAATATCATAAAGGCTTCACCTTTTTACTTTAACAAGGATATATGAGTGATATGCATACAAACACACACGAATGGCAATAACTATAAAAGACATAAAGTACGGGCATCGGATTCCAATCACAGATCCAAAGGATCGTACTATTCTATCAGCTAGTGCCCAAAGCATGGCATTCAAACCAACTATACAATGGATATTGCACAAATACCCATAACATGATGACCGGTATCCGATATTGGTGCTCGTCACCTCACGAGTATCGAAACCCCCTTAATTCACCCAATTCCCTCTTATTAGATTCATTTTAGCCAATACACACATTCAAGAAAAAGTTCAAGCTCTCAACATGCCTGGAATGCCGAATCTCGAATCATGATGTCCTTTTGCCGCTCTGAATAGTTCCTAAACAAACAAAGTCTAGTCAACTATGGATTATATGTTAGATCAAGCATCCAAAAAAACCCATATTGCAACATAATCCAAAAACCCCAAATTAAGCCCTAAAATTAGGATTCCGAACCTAAAGGGTAAAACAGTAAATTGAGCCATGAATCATGATCCTCATGCTTCATATAACTTATATACAAAAAATCATCCATAAATAACAACGAATTCAAGCTCAATCATCAAAATCCCTATTTCTCAAATTGGTTCCAAAACCCTTCAATATTCCTCATAAAATAAACATCCTAAGCATTGGGTTTTGATTCTAACCATGGAAATAATCATAAAATTGAGTTAGGAGACTTACCCACTGATTCTTCCTTGAATTCCCTTGAATTCTCCTCCAAAAACGCTTTCAAGCATAAGGGTTTTAGAATGGAATGCCCAAAGAAAGAAGACACTTAAAACCACACTCTGCTTAGCGAATTGCGCACCTGCGAACATACACCGGCGGAAGAGACCTCGCCACGGTGCATTCCCATAAAATATCCCAAGCTCGCAACGGCATAGCTCAGCTCGCGGCTGCGCACACGCACCTGTGAGAAATTCTTCGCAGGGGCGGACCAAGGCCAACCCAACTGTCTATTTCTCCTGCGGGCCTCCTCTAGTTGGAGCGCATCCGCCTGGGCGGTACCTTATTCACGCCTACACTAATACCAGAACCAGAAAAATCTGGCTTTTAACCCTCATCAGCCAAAATCCCAAGACTCTCCCAGAACCTCCCCGACACAAACCAAATATGCAGACACATGTAAAAACGCGCTAAGAACTCACTCGCGCACTAAGAATTCACAACAAAGGTCTTGTTTTTGAAAATTCCCCCAAGAACCTTGGGAATTGAACCAAACACTGAAAAATCCTATATTCGGCGTTTCGAAGATAACGGAACCGACGAAATTCACAAAATGACATGAATACCGCCGATGATGCCTAAAGTCAACCCAACACTTAAAGATTTCTTAACTTAGCAAATTTCAAATCTTAAGAGATTACAACCACTTCAGGAATTGTACTTACAACGCTCACTACTGTAACGACCCGTTTGGTCGACATAGTCCTTCCGACATTTTCGCCTTTTCTCGAGCATTGATTAGCTCACTTTTAACCCGAGGGAACCTGTTACACCTCGCACTTTCAGAGCATGAGCATGACATGTATTTCACCGTATTAATGAAGTATCAGAGACATCCCATGAAGTTTTGGAAGGTACAAGCCATGGGAAGTACGTAACAATGAAGTAGAGGATGAATTACAATCTCGTAAGTCGTAACCGAGAAGGACAACCTTAGAACCAAATGACATGTCCCTTATCAAGTATAATTAATGATAAATATCATGTATGGAGAGTTTCGAAATATTCCGGGATCAAGCTAATAGAACAAAATAAGTTTGTCGAAAATTTTGAAAAAGTTGGCCGAATTTTTTACAGAAATTTTGGGTCAAATTTAGAGGAGTATATATCCTAGTATATCAGGAGTTTTGAAGTGAAACAAAAGCCTAAATTAAAGTTCAGGAAGTCTAGTTTCCAACGTAACAAACCGTTCATCAAAACGACATCGGAGTAGGGAGTTATGGGCATTTCAAGATAAGCCTTCATGATTTACACTTCTTGGGAGTTCTAGACACATCCATACACTTCTCTTAAACACTTGTAACCCCTTAAATCAAGAATTCAACAAGATAGCATCAAACTAGTTCATGAAAAGTGATTGTTCTTGTTTCTACTTGATGTTGTGGTGAGTTTGGTCTTGAATAAAGTTGGTGTGGATAAGGTTATTCAAGTATAAGGTATTTTCTTCATCCTATCTCTTATGTTGAGTTGATTTGAAGGTTTAGCAAGTCTTAAAAGTGAAAATAGTTATGGAGGAAAGGTCATAAAGTATTGTGTTGTAGTTGTTGAGTTTATGGGCTGTTTTGAACACGTTGTAGCCATATTTTTGGGATAATTTCCATGTATATGGATGGTATCTAATGTTGTTGGTGTGTTGCTGAGATTATGCTTCTTGATTGGAAAGAAAGGAAGTGTATATTGTTATTGTATGTTGATAAACATCGTGTGGGATGTTTTATGGAATATTTTGGTATTGATGATGATGGTGCTGGTGTTAGTGTTGTTGTTGTTGTGTTGGTTGTTAGTATTGTGATTTCGGGCTAGGGATATAAATAGGGGAGATGCTGCCAGAAGTTCGACAGATACTAAAGGTGTTTAATTTGAAGGCTTAATATTAGCATTTGACGATTAGCCTAACAATAATATGAATTCTCTTGAATGTAGATTTACGAGCTTGGGAGGATAAGAGTGATGTAGTTAAGGAGACCAAAAAGGTATGTTAAGGCTAGTCTATTTCTTTCTAAAGGCATGATTCTTTTCTTATGAACCCATACATGTTTTCCATAACATTCTTATTCCCAAAAGTTAGAAGTTCATGATTCTTAAGGTTTCTTACGATGCTAAAGATAAGTATGTTCCATGATGATAATGATGATGAATCCATTTTTAGAGATTCCAAAGCTTATGGATTTGATGTTATTATGAGATTATTGAGCTTATTTCATGATTTACTTTATTTTATCCATTGTTGTTGGTCTCACCTCATAATACTTGTTCCTTCGAGGTGAGATATAGCGATGATGATAATTCCATTTCCAATGCTATCCAAGTTCATCGTTCTTGATACTCTCATGACACTATTTATCTCATCTTATGATAGTTGATCCTCTAAAGAAAGATGCGATGATAATGATAATGATGATGATGATGTGCTTTTATTTATGTAATATTATATATGTATATATATAGTTAGATATGAACGAGTCCCGAAACGGCCGGGTACAGATATGACCGAGTCCCAAAAAGGCCGGGTACAGATATAATCGAGTCCCGAAAGGGCCGAGTACAGATATTACCAAGTCCTATTATGGTCGGGTACCGATGTTGTATAGGTATGTATGTGGATATATGAAATGTTTCATCTAGAAAAAGGTTAAGTAAGCATGATGAATGTCTTAAAAGGTATGATGAGGTATAAGCGATTCCTTTATCTTACGTTATTCTTCGTGCTTTTATTATTTTACTATTCATGCCTCACATACTCAGTACATTATTCGTACTGACGTCCTTTATTTTGGACGCTGCGTTCAAGCATGCAGGTAGATAGGTAGACGGATCTAATCCATATGAGCTTCATCAGCGGAATCTTAGGAGCGCTCCATTTGCTTCGGAGCTACAGTCTATTGGTATTACTTTTTATGTATATACTTGGACATGGCAGAGTCTTGTCCCATCCTTATGAATTCCTGTATTCCATATAGAGGCTCTTAGACAGATGTACATAGCTAGAAATCCCATATTGTTGCATAAAATCTTAGTAGCCTTATCGGCTGGTGACGATGGGCATAATTGTTGAAGATTATATAGGGATGTGTCGTTATGTTGTGATATAAGTCCTTACTGATTATGATATCCATGAGCTACCTTTATAGTCCACCAAGAAATGATTATGAGATGTATGTTTAGAGGTGCTCGGCGTGTTAGCTCCAAGTGCCCATCATGGCCCTCTGATTGGGCCGTGACAGAACTGTTGATACGCTTCCCGCGGTGTCTAGATCGGATTCAGGCAAATTTTTGTGAGACATGGGCTTAAAGTGAAAAATAATTGACCCGAAGTTCACTTTTGGGCAAACAAACCTTTTTTGAAATTTCGTCTATTTCGAGAGGTCCGGATGATTGTTTAGTACTTGTTTGTATATCTGGTTATGTTCCCAATGCACTCGAATGCATTTTGGACTTGGGTTGGGAAATTAGAATTAAGGTATCGAGGGTTGACTCGGTTAACAAGACCTCCATTTAAAATTTTGTGGCCACGGGTGCGTTCTTAGCATCTCTTTGTGTGGGTCTGTGCATGTGGTTTGTGAGCAGATGGCCTTGGGGATGGTTTGGGATTTGGTTTGGGACATAGAAAAATCTACTGGATTCTGGTAGCTAGTGCCCGTATTGGATGCACCAGTGCGGTCTTAGCATTACAGCTAAGGCGGCGTGTTGGCCGTTGGGGTGGACATGTGTATCTTGGCCCAGACCGCTGGGTCGGCCTAGGAGGTTATGGTAAAGGCGCTGCCGTTGCAGCCACGTTACCGTCGCGGCAGTAACGGACCTGTTATTTCATTTAGTGTGACTTAAATAAGACTTTAGTCCCTCATTTATTTCCACTTCGAAATTAGAGCTTTGGGAACTGTACTTGGAGATATTTTGGGAATATTCTAGGAGGTAAATCTTGCTATCCCTCTTCTATTCCATTAATCCTAATCAACTTAGATTCCCGCTTTCCTTTAATAATCCCTTAATAATGGAAGATGAAGGTGGGTTTTGATGAACATTTTCTCTAGGCTTATTAATGGTGAAATTGATGGGGTTTGTGTTAGTTTTTGATGAATCAAAGATTGTTAATCATATATCTTCCATTTCTAGTGTTGAATTTCAGAGTCAAAGAGTTACGGTTTATACCCAAATAGGGGGTTTTGCTTCAAATTCGAAATTGACTAAACCTATGAGTTTATTTAGTAAATAGTGGTTGGGTAATTATCACCTAGTGCTTAATTTGATATTTTCCTTCTGAATTTTCCGTTTTGGCCTTGCGGGCCCCGTTTCCCCAATTTCTAGGGTTAGAATTGACCTAAATTGAATAGTAGGAATATTAGCATCATTCTTCATAATTTCTAATCTTGATTTCGAATATGCCTAGACTACTTTGGTTCTGAGGCTCAGCGGAAGGGGAAGGCGATAGAGTGATTTGTTGGTGTTGTTGTTCGGCCATCCACGTAGGTTATGGCTTACCCTTGTGAGACTTCGAATGGTGAAGCATATATTTAGATTATATCATCGGTGAAAGCATGTGAACCTTCGGGTATGAAGTTGGGATGGATATTGTCTTAGGTTGCGCCTTGTTGTGTGTTTGGGGCTAGCCACCCATTTATGTTGTGATTGATTGTTCTATGGTGTTGGCTTGATGACATGAGTTGTTGATAGATATTGGATTCTGTTTTATCATCTTTATTATGATGTTGTTGGCGTACCAACTGTTGATACTTGTGATTCAGTTATATTGTTGGCCTACCCACTGTTGGTATGTGTGATTCGGTTGTATTGTTGGCATACCCACTATTGGTATTTGTGATTTAGATATATTGTTGGTCTACCCATTATTGGTACTTGTGATATTGAGCATGATTAATGATGATAATGCATGCATTGCACGCACTCTCATTTTTCATGATAAACTGTGGACATACTGATGATATTTGATGAAACACTTTGATGAACTGGGCTCAGTTTTACTTGAGTGACGTGAGATGACCGATATCGGATGTTAGTTACAGAATCGTTGATTGAGTGAGTACATGGACTTCGCGGGACCCCCAGAGTGGTGCCGGTGAGAACCCTTATTTGGCAAATATCTGGGGTCCTGTCTATCTGTTGGGCAAAGATCCGTGATGGGTGGCACTTAGACTTCTCAAGTCACAGTGCGTTGGGCTACCGACATGTCGATATTTCCATCCAGAGTACATGTATACACAACATTTGCATGGCATTGCATTGCATTCATAAACTATCGCATTGCATTGCATTATGACTTGATTTTGAAATATTTTGGTGTTGTACTTGTGATGTTGGATTTAGACTTGATATATTTCGCACTTGGCACATTTGGGATTAGTGCTCTACTTAGGCGATGACGTGTACTTGGATTCGATAACATTTGATTTATACTTGTTGGTTTATCTATCTCTCTGGCTTTATTATCTGAATTGTGTTAGCTATGCTTAGTCGGCCGATGATCCCTCAAGTACTTTTGTTTTGTACAAACCTGCACTTGCTGTATTCCTTTATGAAAGCAAATTATCAGGTTGGATCCACTTTCGTTACACGTGGCTGATAGTCGCTTCAGCATTATCTTCAAGTTTCCAGGGTGAGCATGTCCATTCGCTGTCTTGAAGACCTCTCTATCATTATGTCTTATTTCTATTCAGAGACATAGACACTTTATGTATTATTATTCCAGACTTGTATTATTTCCCTTTTAGATGCTCTTGTATTACTCAGACTAGACCCTGGGGGTATTACTATTATTCCACACTTTTTCTATTTATATTATCGTGAGGCTTACGTATTTATTCTTTATCGTTGCTTGATTTAATTACTCATGTCTTTATTTATCGTTGGGTTAAGGGTTCGCTTACCGAGGTGGGAAAGGTAAGTTCCCACAAGGCTTATGCCAAAATGGGTCGTGACAAGATGGTATCAGAGTAGATAGGTTACGCGGTCTGCAATAAAAGAACGTGTCTAGTGGAGTCTCGTGGATTGGTATGATGAGCTCCGTACTTATCTGCGAGAGGCTATAGGACATTTAGAAAATCTCACTTTCTTCTTTCTTTCATGCTACTTTATTGTAATTGATATTTGAAGACTAAATTAGTATCTGACTCTTATCTATTCTCTCATAGATGGTGAGGATTCGAGCTACTATAGCCCGAGGTCAGGTGCCAGAGCCCGCAGCTAAAACTGGCACCCGAGGGTAAGCGACAGCTAGAGGGCGCGGCAGAGCGAGAGGCCGCAAGGCTGCCCCAGCCAGGGGCAAGGCTCCTGCAGTAGGATATCCCCGAGAGAGATCGCCATCTCCTGAGCCTAAGGAAGTGGCTCCAGCAAGCAGCAACCAGTGTTACTACTCCCGTGGGCGGTTCACAGACTAAACTGGGGGCGCAGACACCTGAGCAGGAACCTACGCAGGCAACACACCCCGCCGCAGCTATGGCTCCTCGCATTGATGCAATACCCACTCCTGGTGATGATATTAAGCCCATGGAGGGTGCTGTTATGACTACATCTGATCAGGACATTATTGGGAGATTCAAGAAGTTATAACCACCGAGGTTCTCTAGTACTTCATCTGAGGATGTTTATGAGTTTATTCTTGATATGCATGTGTTGCTGCACCGTATGGGGATAGTGGAGACCCACAGGGTTGATTATGTGTCCTACCAGTTATGCGGTGACGCGAAGACGTGGTTGAGGTACTTCGTGGCGTTCAGACATGAGGTTCCCCCCTAACTTGGACTCAGTTCTACTGGGCCTTCCTTAAGAGGTATGTGTCCCGGTCTTTGAGAGAGGCGCGTAGGGAGGAGTTTTTACATCTTAAGTAGAGTGGAATGTCTTCGGAGTCCTATGTGACCGGCTTTCTATATTTGGCCCGTTATTCAACTCCTTTGATCCCTACTGAGGCCGATAGGATCAGGCGTTTTGTTAGAGGACTAATGGGCTCTCTATAGATTCTTTGTCTTCGGATGGAGTCTATGGGAGCTTCCTTCCAGTCTATTATCGAGCATGCTTCTATGGTTGAGGGCGCTAAGGCCCGTGCTTTTGGTAGTGGTGACAAGAGGCCACGTTAGACTGGCAATTTTAGGGGTTCTGGTTTGAGGGCCGCCGGCCAGTTTTCGATGTCGCATCAGCCATATTCTGGCCGTCCTATGCATTCAGCGTTACAGGTTTTCCCTAGTGAGCCACTATCATAGAGGGCTCCTAAGAGTTCATTATCCGGACCAATGAATAGGGATGCTTCATCTGGGTCTTTAACTTCTTTGCATCAGTATTTGTCCCTTTTTACCTGTTATTCTTGTAGAGAGGTTGGGCATGTTGCTAGGAGATGTCACCGACCCCGGCGGGATTATCTGCCGCCGAGGACTCCTATATCATCTGGTGGTCGAGGTGGGACTTCTTGGAGGGGTGGCTCTCAGTCAGGCTGCGGTGCTTCTCATGGTTCTAAAGTTAGTTTCCAACCAGCTAGCTAGAGGTGGTTCTCAGAG